>NW_028288821.1:8787878-9090909 GCF_059628265.1 Tinamus guttatus
TAAAGCACAAACTAAATCCATGATTTTCAAAAACAGGGTAGTGAAGTTGGCTCCATTTTCATCACACCCAACGGTGGTAACAACCACTCGTTCGTCCTTGCTCGTGCATGACACCAGAAAGGCTCTGCCTTTCACGGCAAGGTGCTGAAGAAAGCGTGCTGTGCTATGTGGTAGACCTTATCACAATGCTCACGGCGCCAGGATTACACTACAGAAAGAGCTGGCTCCTAATATGTCCCACGATTAAATATTAGAGATTTTCATACAACTTGTTGGAATATTATAAGCCCCCAACAATAAACAAATGTCCAAAAACACAAAAGTCTTTGAAGAGATGGATTATTTATAACTTAACACCTAGGAAAGTGTCAGCATTTTAGCTACTGCGAGCACATGTAGTCCCAGGGAATGCCGTAAGCCAAGGGCTCCAGCGATGCCCATGATGCTGAACAACCCGCTGGGCATCCAGAACAGAGGCGGCCTCTCCCTCTGTCCCTGATGACTGTCCCAAGCCCTGGGACATGATCTTTTCATGGACTCTATGTCCAGCAGTCAGGCAAGCAAGAACGTCTTTAGTCATTAAACTTTACTAGTCTCTTAAATACTTTGTTCATTTTCAATCACGTAGAAACTTCATACTGCAAAGCAAAAGCGGTTCTGCCCAGAGCCTGCAAACTTTGGTAAGTTATTTTCTACTCTGTCAATGAGTCTGCTTGCTTGAGTAAGGCTTACGTATATGAGAAAGGGTTTGCCACATCAAGCCCATTAACCTCTCAGTCGATCAGGTGAAGGGTAAAGTTCCGAACTTCAAAGTGTGTCCGTGCCACTTATTAGTCTTTCTTTGGCTTTTTGCTGTGTGTCAGATCATTCACTTATTTATTCTGAGCTTATTGTGCCTTCTGTCGATGTCAATATGGCTCAGCTGGCAGCAGATGCTTCTCTAGATTGGAGCACACTGGTGTGAAATAATGAGAACGGAATGAGAATTGATGTGAACCTTTGCCCAAAACCTGACCTGAAACCTGAACGTTTATGAAACTCTGCTTCTAATTTGTGTACCAGCTTCACAAGATACCCTTATTTTAAAAATATGGTAGGTCTTTCAGCTTATTTGGAAGCTGTGTGCATTGGAAGATAAAGAACAGCCCACTTTCCAGTTTGCTATGTCCATTTTGGTAAAACAATAAGCTTCGTAGTTGTTATTGAAGAAAACCTGACCTCACAAAACCTCTGAAGTTTGCCACTCTTGGTAGGCTCAAACTCAAAGTCCCCCTAACATTTGGCTTCAACAGCAACACTGCTATCTCATAATGGATTTTTTGACATCTGAAAATGTTCTGGGTATGAGGATGGAGGGCCCTCATTGCAACAGAGTAAGTAAAGGAGAAAACTGTTTTATGAAGAAGACAGTCTCTTGTGTGGTGCTTTTGAAACTAGTTTGCTGTGATTTTAGATATCTCCTGAGGCTTTAACTAAACAGAACTGCACTTCACCAATTATAATTCCTGTTTTGCTTAGCTCCCTAGTGCATTTAATTTTAAAAGACCTGTACTGCTCAATGTTCACTGCTGTTTAGGCAAAATTACAAAAATGAAAAACAACGTGATAGCACCTGTAGCAGCCACAGAACGCAAAGTATGAAAGGCCTTATCTGTTCAATTATTTAAGCCATCCCATCTGTTAATAAAAGCTATTATATTGAATTATATCCAAAGACTTTCTAATCCATTCTAAATTTTGGATTCCTTTGTTAATCCTAGATTGCCTAATAAAAGCATCTTGAATGCAAGTTCCTTTGTACCATGTTTTACTGAACAGACCTGTCTCCTTTCCCAGACCTAAAGCTTTTCAGCTTTTCCATTCAAAACTTCATAGACCTGCCTCCGAGAATGAGCTTATACATAGGAAAGTTAGTTCCTGAAACAAGACTTCAAGGAGATAATCTAAATGTGACAAATCACCATGTTTGTCCTGTTTTCTAGGACTCATACATTTTTTTTTTTGATTTAAGTAATGGGAAGCCACGCCAGGGTATGGCATTCATACGAAGTTAGAGGAGCTTTGCAAACCACTTCAGTTGTGCTCTGTTCCCTAAAACAACATAAAGCCCAGGCCTCCCCTGTTTGCCCACTGATTCTGGAGACTTTCTGAAAGCTGCATTGTGACTGACAACACTGTAAATGCTATTTGAACTTCTAGAGTCAAGCTGGATTCTCCATTTTCGCACTTCATCACTTGCAATAAAAGTTCTGCCAGGAAAATGCTACTTTCAGTGACTTTGTAAGGATGTAAATGGCTAGAAAGCAGTAAACATTTCTCTTGTGGCTGCCAAGTCGGAACAGAACTTAGCTCGCTTCCTCTTATCACCATTGCAACTGCACAGCTAAATGAAGATAAAAAGACACAAAAATGCATTTAATAAAGTCACTCTGAATATCCAAACATGACAGATCTGTTGAGGAAGTGAGCGTGCTTTTGATGGATCGTCATTTTCGGGAACAGAAGTGTACTTTAATTGCTTCCAGCTCAGGAGTTCCCAATTTTAGCTTGCCTTAGCACTGCTGCCGATGGCTGAAGCTCTGGGCCCGCGCTGACTGTGCTCACAGGAGCAGGGACACGTGTGCCTTTTCCTTCAGCCTTCCCTTCAACCTGCTCCTATCCAGCCCAGACAACAACACCCCTGTGCGCTGGCACAGCCTCTTTACGACATTCATCATCAAAGCATCAACAACCTGATGAGAACCAATCCTTAAAAAAACAAACAAAAAAATCAACACCCCAACAAGTAGGTGACCAATCCATACTAATCAGCAGCCAAGTACTCCAGCCATATAGCCTGTCTCTGTCATCACCTAGCCGCAGATGTCTACAAGACAGGACAAGAAAGAGAGAAATTTATCCCCGTATCTGACCAACGTACTTTCCCAGCCCCTAGTGAGCAATGATTCAGAACATTTTTAAGCCAAGCATGACATTGCTGTTGCAGTGTTTTCCTTGCAGGGATTTACCTAAATGACTTCTGACCCCACAAAAACATTGATCTCCTCAGCATCCTACAACAACGAGCTCCTCAGCCCAACATGCTGGGTGGAAAATACTTTCCACAGATTTAATAAGCACAATGAATCTTGGCATTGCGGTGGCTTCTGGGGTTGCTGCTGCTAACGTCCGGAGTGTGCTTTCCAGCAAATACCATGAAATGTTACACCTGGGTTTCAGGGGCCTGTGGAGACCGCCTTTCAGGCTCTGTTTAATTGCTCCAGCTCCTTGTTTAGATGCTGGTCCTTAGGCAAACGGCCATGTCCGTGTCGGCAGTTGCAGGAGGAGAGCAACGAGGCAGCGGCTCGGCTGAGTCATGGTGCCGAGAGCTGTTCATTAGCTCAACCCGCAGCACCCGCAGAGGGAAGGGAAGGGAGATGCATTTTGAGGAGGGAACTCTACAGACAGCCAAGGGTAGGGAAGCAGCCGAGGTTTCATAACAATATTTTCTTTTAATTAAGTCAAAAGCTTAGAAACCAAATAAGTTTGGGAACTTACTCTCTTGGTTGTGATCTTGAGGATATTTTATGCATTATCAGGGTGGGGAAAAAAACCCCAGCAGCTAAAAAAATCCACCCAAATGCTATATACATATTTTCTTTACAAACTGCCAAAGAGAGCAGCCGTGCCAGGGAGCAGGCACACGTATCAGCAGCGGGCACCTCCACCGCCTGCCCACGGAGCGTAGCACCCACGGTGGAACTGGGAGAGCCAAGCTGTGCCCAACCAGCTGTGCCCAACCACAGCAGCATCGTCTGCGTTCCGGGGATCTGAACACACAAGCCAAACTGAACGCACCGGGAACCTGGCACCGCTCTTATTGTCGCACTTTGCAATTCACGCCGTCTGCCCGTCCTTATCTGCTTACAGCTCTTGCTTGCCAGACGGGCTCTGCAACGTGACAGCGACGCGCGTCCGTAGCCACGAAGTCCTAGGACTTGGTCTTCCCTGTTTGCTGGCTCGGGGCTGGGCTGCGACGCTGGCAGAGCCATGCAGAGCCCCAGCACCAGGACAGCAAACCGTGCTCCAGCTCCAATTCCTGCCCAGGCTCCTTTTGCATTAGGGCGGCTTGGTGGCAGGGTGACCTCAGGGAGCAAAGCACTGAATGGGAAAAATAGGCCCTATGGGGTACGTCACCATTGCTGAGCTCACTCAGTGCCAAACTTCTGCCCTAAGCAGCATCTGAAGTCTGAGCTTAGGAAGATGGTTGGTCTCTTCACCTCAGGACCCTTAAACTCGTTAGCAAATGGTTAACAGAGATTGCATGCATTTTTAGTTTCCATTTGCTTCACACATATTTACTTATCTTGTAGGACACTGTTCTTGCACACACAGCCATCACCCTGCTGGAGTTAATAGCCTGCTAGGAAGCTGTTACACGGGTGCATAAGTGCAGGGCTGCAAGAACATATGCAGCTCACAGGCGTGAAGAGTCACTTTCTCATGCCGGGTGCTCTTATGAAACCTCGTCCTAGGCGGTGCAGAGCATCCGCAGCTCCCACCACCGGCGCTGACGGGTGGATCTCACATGCTTTGGGAGTGACTTGTAGAGACAAGCAGCATAATAGCTCCAAGACTTTCATCTTACTGAGCCCTTTAATAATCCTCCCATGGGAGGGCAAGGCCCTCCTCCTCTCTGCTGGAGGTGACAGGCAGTGCCAAAATCTGGAATCGTGCCGATTCCAGCAGAGAAGGAAACAGCACCCATCCCTCCAGCTCTGCTGCCTGGCAGTGACATATCCCGTTAAAAAAGCCACAGTGTTGGTGACTGCTTCATTTCACTGGGTCCCCATCGCAGCAGGGACCAGGCAGCGTGACAGCTCAGGGACCGGCTGCCGACAGGGAGACAGATCCATCCCGTGCATCCTGGTGGGCATCCATGTTGCACGGGGAAGAGAGGGCACAGCTGCCTGCACGGACAACAGGCTCTGCAGCCACCTCACAAGGTGCCACTCAGCTCACAACCGTCCCCCCAAACCATGGTTGGATTCCCTGGCAATGGGCCGAGATTCCGAGCGCAGCCGGAGCTGTTACTGCCTGAGCAGCCAATGCCAAGGAGATGCAGCCGACAAGCGGGCCAGGGCCCAGGGGGGCCAGAGCAGTCCTCCTCGCTGCAAGGGTGTTGCATATTTCTCCGACGTACAGCAAGCTGCTGCAACGAGAAGAAAAATGTGCTGCAGCTGTATCCAAGACCCTACTGTTGAAGAGAATGGACTGCATTAAGGTATAGTCCACGCTTGAACATTTATGGTAAAAAATGATTTATACTGGCATGCAAATTTAACTAGATGAAGCTTTGGATTATTTCCCCTAACTCTTGGTTTGTTCTATTTCCCTGAGGTGGAAAAATGCTCTCTGCCAGTAATTCATTATAAATGCCCCAGCCATCCCCATTAGCTACAGCAGGTCTCCACTGCACTGCTCAGTATTAAAATATGCACAAACTTCTCTCCAACTCACCAAAACCAATTTTTGAATCACTCTGAGAATTTAATCACATTTTGCTTCTCTTGGCTATAATCAACGTGCTTCACACGATATTCACTTTCAGTGCAGGCACCAAACACAGGTATATGACAATCTGTTTCACGTATAGAGGAATAGCTGAATGATGTGCAAGGATAAATTATATATGAAATTGTGCACTGGGTATTATATGAAAGTGCTCCATTAAACACATGCTAAGTCTCTACTGAAGGCATCAGAGACAAGAACAGGCAAAATTAAGCTGCATGCAGCAGCTCTATTGAACATATTGAGCATCCCGGCATAGCTAACAAAGCAGGCATCAACAGCGCTGCCTTGGCTTGCCATGTAGCATACTGCCTAGTGCCCATCCTGCAAAGGGCTGAATGTCCTGAATTTCCATGAGAATCGAGGGGGGTTGAAAGGCTGGGGGTGAGATGGATGGTCTGGGCTGTACCAGATCTCCTCAGGGCAAAGGGCTACCTGGAGAAAACGGCTCTGTCTGCCTCAGCGGGCAGCGGTAACGCAGCACAGTGGGAGCAGATGGAGAAACTGGTGCTGAGGAGCAGGCGTTCGCAGCTCATGTGCTTCATGGTCTGCTTCAGATGGGCTCTTGCCTCAGCCCAATGACCAAGGAGCAACGGGCAGCTGAGCTTCATGAGGTGTCCTCCTCCAGGGCACCTGCTAGCGAGTTAGAAGGCTGCTTAAGAGACACCCATGAAGATCTCCTGATGATTAGGGCCCTTTTTGGCAGCCGGTGTGCAAGGATGGGAAAGGGAAAGCCAAAGAGGAGAATCCCTCAGGGTCTCCTTCAACCCACACACTGGTTAGCCCACTTGTTCCAG
This sequence comes from Tinamus guttatus, assembly GCF_059628265.1. Taxonomy (NCBI): domain Eukaryota; kingdom Metazoa; phylum Chordata; class Aves; order Tinamiformes; family Tinamidae; genus Tinamus; species Tinamus guttatus. The sequence goes on from NW_028288821.1 coordinate 8,794,229, forward strand.
CTTTGAGGGGTGGCCAAGCTAAGGTGTATTCGGCACTAGCAAATGAAACACTCCAGTGATTGGTCGGGAAAGCACATGGGTAAGAGGGTAAGCAGGTGTCCCTCACGAGCGGAGTGGTGGGACTCCTGCACTGGCCAGAAGGACACTATAAGCAGCACATACTGAATTTTACTATTTCTGACAATGTGACCAGCTAAACAAGCACACAAACACATGGCTGAAACAGTCTACAGTGGAACCATGCATTTCACTGGCAATCATGGAATGACTTTAAACCCACTGAGATGATGGTTCACAGAAAACACAGGCTATTCTTAGGCTATTTTTTTTTTTTTTAAGTTTGCTGTGTTTTGGGTTATGTTTCAGCCTATGCAGAATTAAATCAACACATGAAATTTTCTTAACCTGGCACATACATGTGCTCCCTTTACTGAACCTCACTCAGCTGCTGTTCTCCATCACTGTGAGCCTCCCCCGCCACATCACACTCACTTTAATGAGAAAGCAGCAGCTCTAAGCCTACGTGTCTGACAAACAGATCCTTAAAATATTTTTTACTGTTTTGTTCAAGGAGGCAAAAGAACACATGGTATCCATAAGCTACAAAACCTGAAAAACTCTAGCTCAGCATTTATTGTGATCATCTGCTTCGAAATGCGGTCACCCAAGGAAGGAAAAATATCATAGAATAAAAACTGTGTTTAAACATAAAAGGCTTGAACATGATTCACTATGCGGTTACGCAAGATGACAGGGCCATAATGCTGTGTAAGACATCTCAAAGCAGCATGACACCGGGGTAATGGGGGACAACTCGAGCCCTTTGTTTTTATTTTAAGTGGACGCCCAAGTGCCAAATAGCATGAAGAGAACTACGACTTCAAACATCTCCTGACAAGTTACCTCCAAATATTATAATAACAAAAACAACAGCAACCACAAGAAGGTACCTCTTAAGTGTGGGTTCAGCTTTAGTTATGCAGTTGCACAACTTGCATCTACTTTAGTAAGAAATTGGCCAGCGAAACGTCATTTGAAGTGCAGAGCTCTTCCATGATAGGAAGAAGCAATCTCCATCCTGCGGGATCAGGAGGCATCCATCACTTAGATTGGGGATGAGCAGGGATAGCACAGTGAGCTATATGGGATACCACAGCCACCCCCTTTTCTTTGCAGTCCAACTAACTCCCCAACAGCATCTGTGCATACTCATGTCATGTAAGGACAGGCAATGTATATATATATATATATATATATATATATATATATATATAACAAATGTAGAATATATAATCTTTTATATATATATATTTGTTGTTGCTGCTGTTAGCTGAGTTGCTACCTGTCCCAGAGAAGTTTTCATCATCACATCAAAGATATTATTTTTGCCCTGACAGATGCCAAATTACCTATACAGCCTGGCAGCCAACTATAGATACCTATTCTCTATAGATTTATCATACATCATTGATATTCTTGCATCACTGAGCAAATTCAACTCATTCTTAAGCGTAGGTCACTGACCAAAAGCAAAACCATGGGTCAGATACCTGAATCACCATCTTGACAGACCACTAGGGAAGAAGGGGCCCGGCCAAGCCTAAAGCTCGACAAGGAGCAAACCAGGTCTACGGATGAACTTCACTTACCAGCAATCATAATGGATTGAAGCTAGGACATATTTTCTAGGTAGGCAGGATACTCGGAACCGACTAAGTTACCTCTACTGCTGCAGAGTTAAAATATAAAGACTAGATCACAAAGAACAAGAAACAAAACCAAAATTACTGCAATCTCTAAAATATTTGTTTCAATACTGCACTTTAGCGCAGGATGCATGAAAACTGGACCCATGCTGTGTTAGCCTTGAAGTCTGTGCTTTCCTATGTGACCACAGGGAAGCACTCAGCTGAGCCCCCATCTATTCTTCTCTGGCAGATATTTTATTTACCTCTTTACTAATGGGGTAGTTGTCCCGGACTTCATGGCCTCTTTATCACGTGCAACGTTTGGGAGTTTCAGACAAAAAGCTCTATCCAGTGCAAGGCACGTGCAGTACTAAGGATGTAGTAGGAAGGGGATGGCACTCTAGAAGGGTTTTTTTGAAACCATTTGCCAAAACAAATGCGTAACCTTCAGCAACGTGGCCTGAAAGAAACAGCTCTGCACACACGGAATCATGACCGAAGCATTAGTCGCAATGAAACTGAAGGCAAGCGATCCTGACAGAGACTGCAATATTCTCTCTCCCTACTACGCTGCATCATCGATGCTAATTCCATTTCTCTCTGGAAATGGCGTATCTATCTGTTACAGTTATGTACAATTAAAGTACATTTCTACTTTTCCTAGGGTTCTTGCCTCAGGAGTTTGACTGTATTTATTGGTCTTCTGCTCTGGAGCAATCCCCCATTGCCATCTGCTTGCTCCTGACAAATTCCATCCAGGAGCAGCTTGCTGGAAGGGTTGGAGACCCTCAGGGTGAGTAGATAGATGCCATTTACTGGAGCTGATCTGTTCCTCAGATTCCCTCCTGGCATCTCTTGAACAGGTGAGTGTTCAGTTGCTATAAACGAGCTCAGCTCTCTTAGGACTCATTTATATCAACTGAGAATCCAGCCCAAAACACAGAGCTAATTTTCCATGGATAAGACTGTCAGCCCACATACCTTGCTGCAGGGACCACTGGCAGCAAAAGAAGAGCTACAGATACTTTAAAAAAGCCCTGGAACTGCTATTCTGGCAGCCTTTTCACATGCCAGGTAAAGCAGTGGGCAGATGTTCCTCACCAACACGTGTCCATTCGTTGGGCACATAACAGGGACGGGAGTTAGCTTTTACCTTACGACAAGACAGCACCTCACAATTATTGTAGAAGACACAACAACTAGAACTGAAGGAGGTAAAAGCAATACTACTGCGAATTAGTATTGGCATGAACACAAATACTAAAGGATTTGAGCAAGGCACTATTCACTAGTAACCTGTAAGAGCACATAAAGAGCTATCCCTACGATAACGCAAATACCAAAAGTTACAATCAAAGTGGATCTCTGAGCTCTGTCAAAAATGCCTAGATGTCTAGCAAACCCAGAGTTGGATCTATGAAGTTATAGATTATGTTCTTCCACTCTTCCTCACCACTAGAAGTGATACTTCATTCTCCCAGTGGTCCTCTTCCTTTTGGTGTTCTCTCTCACACCAGGAAGTTACTACTCAGTTGTAGCTTTAGGGTGGCTGAATCTGTCTCCATCCCGTTTTTGCAGCTTTGCAAAATGCTGGAAGGACAACGCAAAGATGTCTCTTTGCAAAAATGCATATGATTTTTCCAGAAAGCATCTCTCGGTGAAAGAACTGATCTACACAAGCCTAGCACATTCGCTGCACACAGTGATGGTGCTTCTCTGTGTTACGCAAATCCTTCCATCCCATCCCAACACTTGACTCCAGAGGCAACAGTCATTGAGGACAAAGATGCTGGAATGAGGCCTGGGGTGGCAGTTCTTGGGGAGTGGGAGGCCAGAAAGGAGGTAAAAGTAAATGCAAATGCAAGGAGGCAGCCACAGGACCATGACTACGCAGGATCAAGCGGGCTTTGCACGCTATGGCTGTACAGTTACAGCAGATTTATAGATTAACGGGCCTAAGCAAATAGCTAAGACAAGAAAGAAAAGTGGAATTCAGCATTGTTCACTGAAATTTTACATTTTTTCCCGCCGCATCTTGCCCAGCTCTAGTTTGGTCTTGGAGATACAAGAGGAAAGATATGCAAAGCTGACTACTTGTCCCAGCTGTCAGGATTGCAAAACAAATGGGAGATTTGAATAAGTTTATTTAATTGTTATCAGTATTAAAGGCACCTTAAGGGAATCGTCCTTAGAATAATTTGTAGTAGATAATAAATTACATTTTCCTCTATTTTCCTCCTTGGGAAAAACTTATTAAGACTTCATAATTAAAACTCCTGAACACAGTTCAACTATATGTTTTTAATTGAAAAATTGTCTATTTTTTAAAATGTCCTTTTTTTTTTCCCCTCTGTGAGAACAACATTTGCTCTCCTGAGAAATATTACTGAAGATTATTAACAGTTGTTCTTCATCAAAACTGCTAAATGAAACATTTCTTTACTTGTACTGGAAATTGAAGCAATAAGATTTGGCACCTAGTTCTATTCCTATTTGAAAATACTGGCAAAAAAAAAAAAAAGATTTTCTCTAATCCTTTTTAATAACAGTAACAAGGACTGTATAGAAAGATGTAAAATGTGTTTAGGCACAAAACTGCCCCTTTTCTTCAGCATCCCACACTGATCAGCACAATCAGTCAATACTAACTGGGAGAGAAATTCCTTCCTGTCGGAGGGTCTTGAGGGTTTTTTTTTTGAATTCATATTTAGCTTGCAACACAGGAAAAGCAATTTGACTCCCTATATTCATATGCATTCACAACAGCAACACACTAGTAAGCAAAAACAAAAGATCATATACAAAAGATCATATCATATATGCTATACCTCGTGTCAAATCCCATCTCCAGGTTAAAAGCCAATTTTTTGGAAAGGTAGATTATTAGTTTAATAAGCAGCAACAATGAAATTAAAAAACATTTACTTACTGATGTGTATAGGTATCCTTCACTGTTCATTGCTAGGTACAATTTTGTTTGAACCCCCTGAATCGCCACCACTCGTAAACCCACAGGTATGAGGTTAAACAACGCTAGGAGAGAAAGGAGACGGAAAGCAAAATTAATCCTTTAAAGCATAAAGATTAGATAGAATATTAAATCATAATTACTAGACCCAAATAAAAAAATACCCATTCAGGGAAATATTAATTTCCATAGGTGCTATAGAACAACACTACTACTATCTTTACTTTATTTAGCAATTTTAACTGATAACCCAAAAATTATCTAAACAAGATATTAATGCATTTTCCCCATGCTGAACATGGAGGCACTAAATTGGAGGCACTAAAAGTTGAAATGACTTACCTGCTTCATGGGCAGAATCCAGGGTCTGCTGAATAGACCCAAATGTATTTCGTTTGTTTTTTTGTTTGTTTGTTTTTGGAGCTTTGTGTTTAGTTTTTGTGTGTGTGTGGTGTGTGTGATTTTTTCCTGATAGAAAATGTAAAAATAAATGAAGTCCAAAACCAAACAAGCTTTTCAAGAGGATCAAAATCTTTTTGTGCAATTTTGTATCAAATTCAGTAAACGTTCTTTACCAAAAACAAGCAAGTAAAATTAAAATGCATAACTAACATCTCAAAATCTTTAAAAAATTGTCTCCTAGTTTTGAGAGGAGAATGGTTTTGAAAAAAACAGGGTTAAATAACTTCAAAGTGAAATGGAATGATAGCATATCCCCTGAAATTGTGCTTTCAAAATTAAGTTACTTCAAATGTTCTACTTGCATTTATGCTTCTATATGTGCTAATAATGATGGCATACATATGTAGAGAAATCTCTCATCTAAAAATGAAAATACCAGTTTGCCAACTGGCAATTTTTTTTTAAAAAAAAGCAAAGTTCTGCCATAGCTTAAATCTGTGGCTATGTCAAAATTTAACACAAGTAACAATCTGCAAATATAGTACTTGGTTTGATAGGTAGGATTAAAAGTAAGTGAGGGGAGATAAGAAAATTTTCAAGAGCTGTTATCGTAACCCAAAGCATCTCCTTGCAGACTGTTGTATAAATGTAGAGTTAGGATGAGGTAATGCTAAACTGCCTCTTATTTCCAGTGGTTTATTACGTGGCTGTAAAAACCTCATCTGCTTCAGGCTGAACTTTGGTATTTATGGTCACTGTCCAAAGGCAATTTAAAACTGAGTTATGAATTTGAAATATTTTTCTTATTATTTGCAAAAGTATAAGATAAGAATTATAACCTGTTATAAATTCTCTTTTTTTTCAGCCTGACAAACCCCAAATGGTCATATTTAATTAACAGAAAATTTGCAGCCTACTAGTACCTAGCACAGCTCCTAAATTGTGTAGGGCTGTCAAGAGCATATCAAAAATAAATAAGTAAAAAATTTTAAAAATAGAGCAAACGTATAAACATCCTTCTTGAAGAAAGGCAAGGCCAGAAGCTAAGGTAATGGATTGGGGGTTACTGGATAAATTCCGGTGACAAGCAGCTTGGCACCCCTAATTCTTGCAGAAAAGGGTCTCCTGGCTGGTGCAGCTCTGAGGCTGTGCTAGAGATGCTAAATACATCCTCCCTGCTGTCTGCACCATGGTCCTCAGCAGCAGCACTTTAGAAAGGTGCTCTCTTACTGCCACGTTCTCGGCCTAAGGCTACGGGGATGGGCTCCATTCTCGGCCTAAGGCTACGGGGATGGGCTCTACTGTAAACAGCACTGAGAACCTGGCAGCAACCTGGCCGGGATGGGACCAAGCCCAGGACAGGGAGGAAGATGCAGCTTCCGGCCTCGAGCCCCTCTGCCTCACAGAGAGGGGAGCTGGGGGGGATGCCCAAAAAAAATACATTTTTTTTTGCCCTTGGGCATTGCTCCCACTGTCCCCACACAACTGCAGCTCCAGGGGCAGCAGCTACCTCCCTTCCTGACCCATGAGCAGCTAAACTGCTTCTCCCCTCCGTGCTGCACCACGGCAAGGTCCACCTTCGGAGCAGACGTTCCTCAGAGCCCTTTCCAAGGCCTAGCCCCGTTTCTGTAACGCTGCGAGGGGCCTGGCTGCAAACAGCGAGGGTTTATGGGACCCAAAGCAGAGCTGTGCAAGCACCCCCTGCCACGGAGAAGGGGTCCAGGATGCGATGGCATCGACCCTCAGTGGGCAGGAATGACAGAAGGGGTGGCCAAAAAGCCCACACAAAAGGAACTGTTTGCTTCTACCATTTGCAATAGCATAAAACAGTATCAAACATTTGCATGCATCCTAGCTGCTTCCTATTACATTCACAGTGTGTAAAATAAGGACATAATACCCCCTGTAATGAAAAACTTGGTGATGCCTGAGGGAGAGATGATCTTTGCTACGGGCGTTGTGCAATACAAGCTGACAGGGAACGAGCTGCAAAATAGAGAGGCAGCCGGCCCCAGTTGGATTTATTAATGTACACATTACTCCGTTGGATTTATTTATTATTACACATTACTGCAAAGCCTGTGCTGTCCTTGGCTTAGCCACCTGGACTTTCACACACTTTCTGCGGGATATAATTTGCTACATATTTATTTTATAAGTCTTCAACTCTCTTTGCCATGCCAAAATTGGGGAATAAATTCTGCCTTGATTCAAAACCTTGCCCTATTTAACACATCTAATGAGGCAAAATCTGGTTCTGAGCCAGGAAATCCCTTCCATGAGGCACTTCCTCAAATTACACGGGCTCTTGGCTAAAACTGGGGCCCAGTGAACACTACAACTCCTGAGCTTCGTGCTTCCCTCCTGTCTCAGTTGTGCTCCTAAACCTCAGCTTTCTTCTAAACTCCCTGCAGTTGTGGATGCAGCCTTGGCCTCGGGAGCCCTGTGGGAAGCAGCAGGTCTGCAGAGCTGGAAGTAATTGCTCCCTTTTGGGGCAGCCAAAGGGAATCTCGAGGCAAACCTCCACCCCAGTGCTAGGAAGCAAACAGCTCATAAGCAGGGGAGGCAAAGGGGAATGAAAAGTGTTCCCTGGAATGCAGGCAGATTATCTCTACACCTTGGCATAAATGCAGTTGCAGAGCCCTGGGCCTAGATTTCTGCTCTGCTGGCTGCAGCTGAAGGGCTCCAAGTTTGAGGATGCTCCCCTTGTGTTTCTGCAGGAATCAGGAGAGAGGATTTTGGAGGGCCTGATCTGCTTAATATTCATGTGAGCAAGGCTTTGGAGGAAGCCCATTACACGGACTCTGATCCATAGCATAAATCAGCCTCTCTTACTAATGCCATTTAAAATGTTGCCATTAGAACAAATTCAGGACTGGAGGACATTTAGTTCTATACACTTATCTTACATGAAAGAGGAATATATACAAATGCATGTACTTTTTTGTATGATAAAGCCTTCTATTTTCTGAATGTTTAGATACCACAGCCCAGCTGCAACCATTTCTGGGATATGTGCATTATATTTAAACATTCAGCGTTTTAGAAAACTGACTTCCAGCAACAAAAAGTTTATATGATTTGCTTTGTAGACTGTCAGGTTATGGCAAATTTAAGGGCACAATGGAACCAAAGCATCATATAAATTGATACAACTGTATGGATGCCAGAAGAACAGATTCCCACAGATTTTATCTTGTTTAGAATATCAGAGCCTCTATTAAAACAATTGCAAGCAAAGAATTGCAATGAAACAATCTCTTGCGGAATAAGCTGTAAATTTGGCTATCTTCTCTGGAACATTACAATTTTGTAACAATCTCATGCATCATTGGAAACACTAGGGTTTGTAGGCGCCATCTCCACGGGTGACACAGACCCTACCCGCGTGCTCTGCCTAGCGCCCAGCACCTTCGGCGCTGCAGAGACGTTCCAGCAGCACCGCTGGATCCCTCAAGGCACCCAGAAGTTAATACATGGATGCAGTAAGCAGCAAAGAGGGAGTAGGGAAACGATGGGAGCGATAGGACAAGTAATATACCACAATTTGCTGCTATGTTCTAATTCTGCCATTTTTAAGTGCCCTGTAAATATGGAAAGATGTTTCATACGCAGATACTTTTTAGCAGTAAAATAGGGTATTCAAATTAGTGCCTTTCAATAAAGGTGTTTGTCAAAAAGAAAGGTTGCTTGTCCATTTTCTGGCTTACTGGCTAAGTAATCTGAAATACCTTCGTAATCTCCTCGCTCCTCATAACTCCTTTGTCAGAGCAAAAAGTTAGTTTAAGCTAAAGTGAACAACTATGTGGAGCATGTAAATATTTTATTTACGCATACCAATTCTACGCTTTCTCTCTTTTCCTACTTCCTATTAATTCTCAAAGTTGGGGAAAAAAACATGTAAAGCTGTTTCACAGAAAAGCCAAGGGAAAACTGGTTGCATTCTGAAGTCATAATTAAGCTTAAAATTAGCAAAAGGAATAAAAAATAATGGGGAAATGTGAACTTTAAAACGATGATGAATTCTCATTATCTGGAATAACGCAGCTCTGTGTGAATGAGCCCTGTTTAAGGGTAGAGATAGCGTTATTCTATTTCAGGCTCTCTGAGTAGGCGAACAAATTTTCTGTGTCGGAAAAAAAAAATCTAATAAAATCCAAAGGACAGCAATGAACTTCTGTAGATTACCATGGAGATAACATTTGCATTGTTTGTCACATGTGTCATCGTTACCTTCGCTAGTTCATTATTTTCATAAGTGATTTTATTTGCCTTTCTTTCAGACCCAGTAGGTCTGAAAGACTTCTGCACAGCGTGCAAGGTGTTAACGCTGCTTCCACTCGCTCAGTCACCCTAGGACACCAATGCTTAAAGGACCTATATGGAAAGAAGGAGACACCACAATTCACAAACACACCATTTATTCTGATGTCACTTACTATAACTACTGTCCTCCTCTTTTGTTCCATCAATTGTTCCATCTGCTTGCAACTGCAAGTGGTATCCTTGCCTGCTGTATAGCTTTGTTACTATACCTTTAAGCTGAGGCTCTGCAAGAAAACAATAGTGAGATTAATGTGGGAAATGGGGATGTGCTGTTCCAAGCAAGCAGGATGTTAACACAAACTCCTGGTTTCTTCTCGAGAATAAGGGAGGAAAAAGACCCGAGACAAAAGCAGGGCAACCAGCTTTGCAACACTCCTTGGTTAGGCTGAGATCATATTCGTGGCTAGAAAAAAAAAATCAATTGCCAAAATGATTAAATGCCACTTTCTATTGTCACGTAGGTAGCACATTAAAACCTGCTTTCAGGGAATGCAAATGCCAACAGTGTGCTGTTTAGCTTCAGGAGCTCAGTCCTAGCTCAGTTAAGATTAGGGACATGCTGGCAAACAGCATATTCTGTCTTTTAAAAAAGGTGTGATTTCTTAAATGGAGAAGAAAAAGAGAACTACTAAGACAGCGCTAACAAGAGCTGTAGTGACAGTTGAGAGCCTACATGTATAGCAGCAAACGTTTACGATGGGAACTGCTGCAGCTCTAATAAACAAACCCCCATTCTTCGTCGCTCCAAAGAGTATGAAGCATCTGAAGTGATAAACTACTCAGGGAACATATGGAAAATGAAAGGAGGGGGGGAAAGAGGACCTTGAAATTCAACAACGTGTGGAACTACAAAATAAATATTACCATACGGGTTGAGGTAATTACCTCCTCAGCTAGAAGAAGAAAGATCAAAACAACACACAGTCTGGATAATTTTTTTTTCATAATTATCCTCATATCCACAGTTGGAAAGTGAAATATCTCAAATCATTTTAGATCATTCTAGACAAAAAGTAAATAGCAACAGGATTTGCTGTCATTTAAAGAAAATATCAAAACATCAGAGTAATGCATCAGGCGTAATTGGGCAGGGGGTGGGGAGGAAAGAGGTCTACTTCCACTGAATCCCAATGACATCTGCATTGTGGCCATTTCACACAATTATGCTTGGCAGGAGGCGATGCATCCTTCGCAGCTCGCTCTAAAGCGACTTGATTCAGAGACAAACGCACTGCGAAGATACGATGTGCCGCTTCCGAGGCGAACTGCCCGTGTCTGGATAATCCTTGGGTTTATAATGAAAGAAACCAGGGGAGCTCTGCTACTACGCGTTGCTTTAACAGGAGCCGAGGGCGTACAGCTCACAACAGTGTGCACAACTACACTGCTTCCTATTAGCAACCTTTCATAAGCGTAATGACAGGGAAGGAACCCAATGCCCCTCTGGCTTTCTAGCAGTGGCAGAGCTGCTCGCAGATTTGCAGCGAGGTCCTTTCTGTGGCTGCTGAAAGGCACAGACAGGTTAAGTGGCTCATGGCATTGGGGTCTCAGTGCAGCAAAGCGAGAGCAATGGTACCAGGAGGTTCTGCACCTGCCACATGCAAATCCCACTGGGCTCAGGGACTGAGCCCTCATGCCTGCTCCCTGGCACCAGGACTGCATGTACGGGATGCTCTGAGGGAGGGACACGGCACCAGAGCGTAACTCTGCAAGGAACAGAGCAAAAAGCCTAGTTTCCTGCAAACATCACCCACAAAGTGAGGCAGAGGCAGGCTGCAAAGCAGGGAGGCAAAGCCCGGTGCCTGGGCTGCTAAGGTATCGAGCGTACAGAGGAATAGACGGCTAGAGGAGGTGTGCGTGGGGGAGCTTCCCGGCTAGCATCTCCCCAGCAAATAAATCACGTGTATTTGTGTATGTGCGACGTGGAGACGGATGACTGAGTTACCGGGACATGGGTGGACACGTGTGTGCAAGCGAGGCAGAAATTAATGGTGTGCGCTATCCAAATAAAACGGATGAGCATGAGCGAGGAAGGGATCGGTACCCACGTCTACCACATTACGCAGCCAGGAGAGGCAACACCTGCATGTTAATTTTAATTTCACCAGCCCTGGGGGCCCAGGCTCCCTTTCCCCACGCCCGGCGCGCATCGCAGCTCGTACTAAATGACACCAAACCAGCCCCCTGCCCCTGAGCACGCGGCCCTCGCCAACCTGGTCGCCTCCTTCGCCTTTTCTTGGAGCCGAAGAGTTTGACCCTGGAAAACACGTTCAACTTGTTCTTGTCGCAGCTGCCCTTGCTCTTGCTGGGGCTGTTGACACACTTGCAGGCGTTGGACTTCTCCCGCTCCCTGGCCTGTCTCTTCTGGCGGATCAGGGAGCTGGCGATGGCTGCGGCCATGGCCGCCACGGCCCCGACGGCTCAGGCGCGCGGGGTCTGCTCGCCGGCCGCGGGCGCCGCAGCCAGCATCGCGACCCCGCGCACACCGGCTTGGGAGCAACGCAGGCCCCGGCGGGATGCTCGCCCCGCAGCCCCGGCTCGCAGCGCAACGGCTCCGCTCACGCGGCGCGGTCGAGGATCTCCCCTTTGGGTCCTGCTATTCCTCCCAACTTCTGGCACGGGAAAGTTTGCTGGCAGAGAGGAGCCCTTCAGAGGACGCTGAGCAGCTCACTTGCCAGGCATTGCTGCGAGCTTCTCTAGGCACATCCACTTGCTGCAAGATCATCGCATCTTTGCCCGGCCCCTCCGGTGAACTTTTCTCCCGAGCCTCCCCATCCAGAGCCCAGCAAACACCTGCGAGCCTCCAGCTGGGTCCGTCCTCTTGCAGGGGCGTCTGGCTCTTCCTGCCTCTTCTCCCGTAAGCAGAGCTCCGCAGCAGCGGGGAGGCTGCCGCGCGCCTCGGGAAGCCTCTTCCCCCGCTCCTCACAGGTGCTGCGGGCAGCGCAGCCTCCCCGCCGAGGACGTTTGCATGGCGACACGCGCGAACGCCGCGGAAACAGCGACTCTGCCCCGCCGCCGCCACTGCAGCGGCGGGAGTGTGGAGGCAGCGAGCGCGGGCGCTCCCCGGGAGCCGCGCGCTGCCTCCAGATCTGAGGCGACGCAGCAAGCCCCTTATCACCACCCTCCCTCCTTCCCGCCCTCCCTCCCGCCCGCCCTTCCTCCTCCTCCCCAGCGCCAGGCAGGGCCTGGCGGCTCTTTGTGCGAGGGGCAGCGGGGTGAAGGGCGGCAGGGGATGGAGACCCCCGGCTGGCTGGGGGTGCCGCTGGCCCCCGCGCCGCCTCCTGCAGCAGTGCAGGCACCCAAACAGATGGGGAGCAAACACGGTGCCGGGGCTTGAGCAGAGCCAGGCGGCAGGACAGCGGCGTGGGGACGCACTCGGTCCTCTCTTTTGCCCCAGTCTTGAAGGAAGGGTCCCCCCTGTCTGCCTCTCCGATTCCTTGGAGACGTTTTATCTCTCTCCTTTTCTCCTCCTGCCCCTGCCTGCTCACAGATCAGGTTTTCTAGCAGACAGCAGAAAACCTGCTTCCTTGCAAAGCCCACGTTTTCCCTCTTCACCTCCCTCTGCCTCAGTCCCCTGGCCATGCTCTCACACCAATGGGGTTTATTTGCCCCAGGTCTTTAGGGCAAAGCCAGGGGTGCCAGGATCAAGTTAGCCTGTATCAGGCAAGCACGAGAAATGGGAACCACATGGTGGTGGACACAGAACCTGCCCACATTCATGTCCCAGCAAAGAGGAGGCAGGAGGTCCTTGAGGCCCTGGTACCTCTCCCACCGCTCTTCATCATGCTGCCGATAGCTGGCACCTCCCATAAAGTGAATAGATAGATGTGTAACCCTGAGGGCAAGCACCTCGCCAAACCGTTTATCCTGGAGGCAGAGGGGACTTGGAGGTGCTGGAGGACTTTGCAGCAGGGTGGTATATCCTGTGGGCTGGCCCCTTGATGAAGCTGAGCTTGGAAGCGATGCAGAGGTGACAAACTATCGAGCACTTGAGCCTGGCAGCAATGTCCTCAGCTCCTGTGTTCACTAGGTCGGGCCCAGGGCTCTCCAGGTGGGACCCAGCAGGCACGTCATGGAGAACGCTTCTGCCTCAATGAAGTGACCACCCTCCTTCACTCCTCAGCCTCTGCCAAGCTGGTCAGTGTATCTGCCCCCTCTTCCTCTTACACACCCCTCCGGAAACACCACACAACCTCTCCTCCCTCTTTGGGTTACACCTTACTGGAACAGGCGCGCACAGAAAAGACCACGTCGCCCTACTTCTTCACTTCAAAAAGCTCAATTGAAACACAGTTTACCACAGCTCCGCAATTACATGTAGCCATGGGATTAGAAATAGCTCACAGTAGGTCCTCATGTTTTACCAACACAAATGCCCATTAGGTACAAACTTTGAAGATATTGTCCAACTAGAATCACAGTAGGTGCCATCATGGCCTGAGACCTTGACTGTTGATAGAGTATTTCAAGCCAGGAGTCCCACATACCCATCTACAATACCATTTTTTCTATAAGATGCATGTGTATATATACATGCCTATACTTTCCTTCATTTTTATGAGACACTTTATGGTGTCCAAATATTCATATTAAATAAACACTCCTAATTGCTTATTTAAGCTAAACAGTACAGTAAAAATAACTGTAATTCACAAGTTCCACCACTACCCTCGTCTGCCAGTTCACATAAGAACACGTGAAATTCAACCCAAGAGACAGCCAGTTGGATATTATTAGCAATAACTCATCCTACTCAACTCACCAATAATGGAATATAAATTTTGCCATTGCTCTACTTTGAATAGTCACAAGACTAATCTTCCTCAGACTCGCACACTATTTTATAAAAATTCAGTATGGAATGCAGCATTTGATCTTAAGACCAAAGTGTAGCTACCTCTTTGCAATCCATCCTATACATCACTTATTTCATTTTCAGAACAAATGACCAGAACTGAGAATTCAGCTTACCTTGAAAAACCTGGGGAAAAGCAGTACATAAAAACAGTATTTATGATTTTTTTAATGACAGCATTCTAGTCTGCTTGCTTAAAATCCATAAAGAAAAATCATTTGCATAAATGTTCCTTGACAGATAACTAAAGAGAAGAACAAAAATAGCATATATGCATAATCAGATTTAAGTTTCAAAAAACAGTCATCCAGATTTTTTGCATGATCAGTCTCTCCATCTATTGGTACTCCTACAAACATGTCTTCATTTACTATAAATGGATTATGAAAATGCAAATCTTATTGGGAAAAAGCCTTTGGTACAAAACCAGTCTTTGGACTGCTTCAAATTTACAGATATAAAAAAACTGAACAGCTTTATTTTGTTTGAACAGCAAGAGTTGTGCACTCCCCTCCTTGCTAAAAAGGTAAAATAAACCAAAACAGCATTCCAATCCTCTTTTTGAATGTAGAAGGTAACCAGAAATGCCTTGAACATATGTCAGATGCACTTAAAGCTAAAGGGCAAAACTTCAGTCCCATTTCAGTCAAGAATTAATCATTTCTTAAGAAATCAGGATAGAAGAGATCTGAAGGGCTGTGAATCTGGTCCAGTTATTGTCAGGAACAGGGCAGTGTCGTGACCTGCAGCTGGGCTCTGACCCAGCACCAATTTCATTGCTTTCAAGTAGCAGAAGTCACCTGGTTTAGGTTACAGGTTTAGGCTGCAATTTAAGCATCCCGAACCAGGATCAGTTCTCAGATTAGTATGGGACATGATTTTACAAGCAAAACACATATGCCACCCTTTTTGCCTGACTTCTGCAAGAAAAAGCAGCCAACACTATCATTAGGCCAAAGCACAGGTTGGTACCATTGGCTGTTTTACCACATGCTCCACTTCCTTGACCCATTTGCGCTGTGGTAGGTCCCTGGGTGCTGCTGTTTTCCATCAGTTTGAATCTATCCCGAGTGCCCATGAGCAATATGGCCATAAAACAAAGTCCAAGTTTCCACAAGGTGCAGAGGCACCCGCTGCAGCCAGCGTGCTGCCTTCCCTCGCCACCCACCTGATCACACATCCTACCTCGGCACACGAATGTCTACAGATGTGATCAAGTGTAAAGCAGCATATCCAAGCAGTACTGCTGTCAGCAATAGAAATGCACGTAGGAGAAGGAGTGCTTTCCAGCTGCTTGCTAAAGTAAACCAGTGATTGGCACCATGCCACTCGCCCAGGGACCCAACTTCCTCTCAGCCTTGTAGAGGCATTAATGATCCTCATGACATGTTCCCAAAAAGCAGCAGCTCATTGCCATCTCCTTTGGTCAAAATACGCCATTAGCGTGTTCAATTATTTCTTCTTCCCCTACAGAAAAACCCCAAAGATGAACTAGAAATTCATAGTAGGTCCTATACAAACAGCTAGATGCTGCGTAAAACATACATGAACATGAATGAAAATGGAGAGCAGAAGAAAATTCACAAGCCAACTTCACCTCAACCCAGCGCAATGCAGCCCCCAAATTCACATTTACAAGGCTGAAGCCGCGTCTGTGCAGCAACTAATTTTACCTGGCATGGGATGACAGGCTCTTACAATGTCTTGAGTAACATGCTACTGCTGTTACGGAGTAAGCAAAATAGGAAAAGCTTCCGAGTCAAACCCAGGGACTATTTATACTGCCAATACTCCCAACAACTGAAGAACTATTTTCTTAAAAGTGCCACCAGAACCCCCGCTCTCCCTTTTCAGATCAAGATAAACAAGACTTCATCCAGCCGGGGATGACACAGCAGCACTGAGGCCCCCAGTGTCTTTTTTCTCTTCTAAGTAAACAGAATTACCATTCTCCAGGTAACAGAGCTGTTCAGACCCAAGCCTTGCATCACTTAGCTCCTCCACGAGACATCCCATGGAAATGACTTAGCCTTCCTTCGGCAGCCAGCTCCGTGGCTGCCAGCGGCTCTGCAGGATGGGAAACACCACGATGCTCTCTGCTTGCTTTTTGTAGGAGAAAGAATACAGTTTCTCAGCCAGTCCATTACCCCAGAAAGCCATTTTACCCTCCGTTCAGCAACGGATTTGACCCAAATTGAGAAATCATTAGAGGTTTATGATTATATGCAAGGTGGTAATTGCATAAATGGAAGAACCTGGCCTTTAGGCAGTTCCAGACCAAGAGCTCAAATTTGATGATATTTTAGGCAACAGACCAACTGAGCTACCTTAAAATTAACCTTAACAGTAAACATGTTAAGTTAACTTCATAGTAAACAATCACTTCCATAACCAGCTGTATTTCTGTATCCTTATGCCAAGACAGTAAGGCACCTGTAAGTGGTGAAATAGATGTTGCTGTATGAGCCTGTGCCATGCATCTCTGCAAAAGTGTGCTTTGCTGTCCTGGGAGTAACAGAGAAATAAATAAATAAATAAATTCCCTTGACACCAGCGTAGACATGCTGATTGGACTCATTTGTGCAAGAGCTCCCTCCCTCCACACATGGAAGCGCAGTGTCTGCTGCGGTCCAAGGGAGCAGGTGGCTGCCTGATTCCGTCTTCCCAGATTGCGGAATCACGACTCCCCATACCCTGGATGTTCCCCATTGCAGAATAAACCCGTGGTGTTTAGGGCTGGATGTGCAGAAACTGGCGCCTATCCAGCAAAGCAGAGAAGCACATCCCTATCTGGAAGCATGTGAGTCATCTCATTAAGGCTACCGTGATATTTAAAAAATAATTATGCACCTAATACATTACAAAAGGTTCTCATATCCTGATCCTGTTTTCTTGGCAGATCTGCACATGTTTCGTAGGACAAGTTTCACCGACTCAGACAAGAACTGGGGCCTCTTCACTATGACTCACCCGCCCTGCTAAATGCTCAGGATGGCCAACAGACCTGAGGTCAGGAGCACCAGTTTCTTCTCAGATTCTCAGGAAAGAAACTTTCACTTTCTCTGCTCCTTCCCGGCTGTGAACTCTGATGCCTTTAGAGCACTGTGTCAAGAAAACCTGGATTTGATCTGACCATGTTCCCTGGTGGAGCAGTCATTTTTGGAAAAGGAGGGCATTGTTTGAAGGTAGAAAACAGAAATAGTTTTGCCTAGGTTAATCCATATTCAGTCATCTCAAAATGTCAACCACAAAAGATCTCTATCTGGTGCATAAAAGATCAGTGCCAATCACCTGGGAAAGGTCACAGAACAAACACAAGAGATCGGCTCCCGGCACTCCGCGCGCTCCCAAATTAGGAACACGTTATTCCGCTGTCTCCAGGTGCTCAACCTGAGCCAGGAACTCAGAGCAGCAAACGGCCAAATTCTCTCTGCCCCCCACAAAGCAACAGCAAATACACTCGAGATCCTCCCACATCAGTATGCGCAAAGGTTTGCTCATGCCCCTCACAGCATGAGAGCGCTCAGAAACATCAGCTTAAATGACAGTGTATCATCCCTGAAATATTTACCTCTCAGCATGGGACACTAGATATGTGGGTTATATGCCACTGTCAGACTTAACATAAGGCGACTTTTCTACATGACAAAATACCATAAACGCAGGACAAGTTGCCCGGAGAACATCCCATTAATTACTTCTCACAGACACAGTTTTTGCTTTGCCTCGAAGCTCAGTTTTGCCCAAGTTTTGCTTTACTTCACAGGACTACGGAGTTCAATCCTCTGCAGCCAGGGGAGGGATGCCCAGCTTACTGCTTCCTGTTGCTGTGTTAATGATCTGAGACCCATCTGTTTTCTAAGAATGAAACCAAATTATCTGGGTTGGGATCAGAAGAGCCTGGTAACAGTTTTCTGTGACTTTGACCTGACTGCAGATATTATGGCCCCAAGTTCAAAGGAGAATGTGAACAGAATCAGTCACAAATGAAAGCAACTTTGCACGAAGGTACCATTTCTTGGACAGAGGCAGTGCTTTCCAGGAGCTGGGACACCTCAGGGGAGGGCTGTTCCTGCAAAAGGGCCAGTGGGACTTTGCTCTGCTCAGTGTCGTGGAACTGGAACCAGTTTACCTGAGCATAAAACGCTGGTCTCATTATCTACAAAACCAGAGGGAAAATGTGACCTTGAGGATCAGGAAAAGGTCCCCAAGCTAAAACTTCCACATTCTGCGCTCTATTCAGCAGGTAGTAATCGTGATGAAGAATATCTCGTTTAACTTTAGTGAAACAAAGGCTTATCTAAGCTCACCTGAGCGAACTCTTCAGGCTGTACTGGCAAGAAAGAAAGAGAAGAAGGCATCTCCAGACAGCTTCAATCTTCTCCATTCAAATTCATCTCATTCCAAAAAGAACCACCATTTTCATAACTGCATAAAGGAAAACTCTACCTCTATCTTGCTGAAATACCTGTGGAGGAGGTGTGAGGGGATTCAGACTATTAACTACCTCATGGTTTCTACTACCATCTTTGCAAGAGATTAATTTATGAATTATCACACATCATCAAAAATAAATAACTAACCTCCACCTAGCTTGGTCTTGTTTCTAGCAGTGCTCAGTAATAAATGCGAGTATAAGAACCGGCCAAGGACTGTCACTATCACAGTATCCATCCTCCCCCACACCAACACATCCCTTCCAGGCTGCCTCATGGACTGGAAACCTCAAGTTGCTGCTAGCAAGAGCGGAGCAAAGATAACATCTATAAACCACCTGGGGAATCTTAGATGGAAAAAGCAAGATATCATAAATAGAAGTACACTCACAAGAAACATTGGCTGGCAAAACAGGAACAAAGACCACCAACCAGCATTCGCTGTATTGGATTTAAATAGGTCTGAAGCATGAAGACCAGAACAATTGCGTGTGCAAATTATACATCAGCAAATTAGAAGAATTCAGAGAAGTCAATTCAGAGAAGGCGGCTGATGGCAGAACATCTGCTCCCGCTCCTGATTTTCGCATTAGTCGGCTGGATACATTTCTGGGAAGTTAGACCTCATCAGAAAGCCTGGTAAGATTTTGCTACCATGCTCAGAAATCAGAGGAATAGATGTGAAGTTGTCCCAGCTGAGCACTATTATTCTCTTGCCTATGGCAGGGACACATTTACTTGTGCAGAGATTGGGTAACTGTAGCTGCATTTTTAACTGTAAACCAACACAAAGCCAGTAGATTAAGCTGCAAAAGTTGTTACAAATAAAATACGATAAGTTTATAGTCTTAGCTCTCCCCAAGCATACATGCTGAGCATGAATTGGACCTGCTCAAGCCTCTGTGAATATGGGTTCTACATACACGACATGGGCACTTAAACACAGGTGGTTTTTTCCTGCCTCTCTCCTTCCCAAATTGCAAACATGAGCCAAACCAAGATGTTTGACTCAACAGTGCTCGGCTGCACAAATGCTAGGGAATCAGAGGAGAGCTGCTAATGCTCGAAAAACTTTTACCACCCTCTCCCCCTTTTTTTTTCCTCCTCAGCTTACACATGAAACGTCTTTACTCAGTGACTATAGTTCAAAACCACTACTGCCATAAATTTTATATCTTAAATGTTATACTTCTTAAATACTTCATACCTTTAAAACATACGCTTTTAAAATATCCTTCATAACTTAAAAGTTGCACCGCTGAAAACGCTCCGACGCGCGGTCTCTTCGGGAGGCGTTGGTGAACGCGGATCCTCCTGCCCAGGCCGCCTGCGGCAGCGCACGCGGCCCCGAACGCGGCACGGGCGCTGAAACGCAACGGGGACACCCAGAGCCACCAGCTCCTGTCGCTGCCGCAGCAAGGGCCCTGTGGCAGCCCCGTGACGGCTCTTCGGGGCGCTGGCCCCGGCCACGAGCACGAGGGCGGCGCGGGGACACGGGGCGCTCTCCGCGGTGCTGAGCGGGCCCGCGGACCGGACCAGACCCGAACCACGGCCTCGCTCCGCCCGCCCGCCCCGGGGCCCGTGGAGCTCCTGGTGCCGAGGGGTGCCCGGGCCCCCCGGCTCATTCCCTCATCACCAGCAGCGCTCGCCGGTGGGTTGGGGCTAGGGCACGCGCTAAAGAGGAGCCCTCCCGCAAACGCCGCGATTGCGGCAGAACCGCCCCGGCTTTACCGCTGCTGCGCTACGCTAACTCATTGACCTTGCAAAAAAGCCAGGCATTTAGCAGTTAAAAACCTGGATCACATATTAACAGATTACACTGTGTCAACCTAAAACATTGCCGTTCATTTATTTCACATTCTAACCTTATCTTTCATCTGTTTACGTTTACTGGATTAATTACAAGGAGAAAAAACATGGATGCCGCGCGCAATGTCATAGGAGTTGTTCATGGATTATATTGCACTGTTTCAAATAAAGAATGATAAACATCCTAGAGAATGCAGTCAATATCTAACCCTCTGTATGTGCTGTTAGTCAGATTATCATTTGATTTGGGGGTATTTTCCAAGAGTCCTTGGATTTGTTTTTCTCCTCTAGTCATAGGGCGTTGGTTCTTGCAGTAATCTGATCGTTTCATACACGAAATACTGAGAATATACTTGTTCACCGTTAAGGAAAAAAAGTTGCACCACTGTGATCCTTTAGCTAAAATATTTGAAAGAATACAGAAATACTGATATTGTAGTATTAAAAGGTTTTCAAGACACAAACAACACAACAAAAATGTTTTTTGTTAACATTAGCATGTTACTCATACAAAGCAATGAAAATAGAACCAGAATTCCTTTTTTCTTTAAAGCAGGAAAACTAGCTTTACACCCGATACAAGGTTTGTGTACAAGATTACTAAATATGAAGTCTAGATGTTTAAAAGGCCATAAAAACCAACCTGTGCTACATTTGAAAATCTTTCAGCAAATAGAATAAATTTGCCAATTCAGTAGCATATTCAGTGTATCTACATTTTCAAAACAGTAGGTATCAACAATAACATTTGTCTTAAACATTGCATTTTTAGGGTGTCCAAAGAAAACCGAGGCAGTCATAGAACTATCACATTATTAGCATAAATATTAAGCTTTAATTTCTTTACATAGGTTACCAGCTCTGCAAAAGATTAGTGCCAGGAAATACCTTCTAGTTTTTCCTTTTAAAATATTGCTTAAATACATCTTACCTGAATAAGACTTCCTTAACCCCAAAGCCATGCTTCCTTACAAGCTGCTCCTACCCAGACAATTGCCGTCTACATTTGGAGCAGACACACAGGGAGCAGATCAGAGAAAGTTTAAGGCATATTTAAAGTATTCTCTAAGGTACTGGCCAGAAACATCAAACCCATACTCGCGGTATAGAGAGATCATTAATGGGCATTAGTGACAGGCCATTATGACTTTCAGAGATCATTAAAGATTCATTACGTAGCAGCATTGTTCTGGCAACATCTAACTATTTCTTGGACATAAATGTACACTTCTCCTACATGATTTACTTAAACTTATTATTTTTGAGTGTCAAATTTTATTTTCTGTCTCCTAGAGTTACAAAGAATGCCTGTAACAGGACACCGTGGAACATTACGCCAGGCATAGGAGCCTGTGCTCAGTTTGGTTGATACCTTTTATTGTAAGACATTTTGCAACAGGAATAGCTCAACAACACTCGTGAGGTAGAAAACGTATCATACTTTCTTGTTTTATAAAAATAAGCTGCATTATTGATGTACTATAAATGTCACAAGTACAAAAAGCATTTACAAGTGCTTAAATTTGCTAACAATTCTGAAATAATCACTACATAGACACCTTTTGATGTTTTAATCTCTATTCAAACCTTTTCAGAAAGGCCTTTTTTGACATTTGGAGTTAGTGAAAATTATTAATAAGATATTCTAGTTGGGGCCAAAACAACAGCCGCTAATGCAATTTTGAAGAGTGAAACAACTACAGCTATAGTTCAATGGTGTTAATCAAGGGTTGGATTTGAATATTCTGTTGCTGAATTGAGACCTTGTTTAACTTGTCCTTGTTCAGCAAAGCAACTTGAGCCAATGCTCACTTATTAGGTAAACTGGCGAGGTTTATGCAATTTAGAAGCAGAGTGAGCTTTCAAAGTCAAATACTGCCTCTAATGTGATTTAGTCATAGAGGGGTCATACAATTACAAGCCAGTATGGAGGAACTGTTTAAAAAGGTCCTTCCCTCTTCACTGGGACTCCCTTCACTAAGACATGGGCATGATCTTGCTTGCAGCACCAGCATTGCTGCATGTACCACTCTGCAGACCATGAGGAAAAGCACTTGCTCGCAGCTGAGGAGCACTAACTTCTTAAATCCTTCTACTGCAAACACGTGATGATACTTGCTAAGAATGACCCCGCAAAAGGCACAGGCAAGTAACCATCTTCCAGAGGCTGGAAGCATGTCAATTTGCTACTTATAAACAGTCTTCCCCAAATAATAATTTTAATGCTTACTAATTCACATTACTGCTTATGTATTTGGAATTCACAACAAAAAGCATACAGAAAAGAATCCTGCTGTAAATTCCAGAATTTTAGAAAATTTATTGCTAAACGAATGTTGACTGTTTATTACACTAGCTTTGCATATAATCAAGCTGGGAGTATTGCTGATACTCATATAAATTGTACCTTAAAACCCCCCCGAATTACTGCTGCCAGTAAACAAGCAGTACCACTCCAAGAAAACTGCACTGGGCAAAAACAAATTTGAGCATGAGAACTGGCACCATTTTCACTAAAAGACGACAAAAACCTCCATGGAAGAACGCAATGAAGCCCATCTCTAATTGCCCGCTGAGTGCTGTCGATTTCTAACCACTGACCTCGAGTCGATGGGTTTTAGGTCACCGTGTCGATTATCGATGGGCAGTCACAAGCCAACAGCGGCATTGCTTACTCCTTCAAATTTATAAACAAGGTTAATCTACTTGTAGATGTAGTTCTTTTCCCATAAGCACCACCAGTCCATATACCTCCTTTTTGCAAAGCCTGCAGGAATTTGTAATGACAGTCCCCCCAAACTTAAACAGTTCTCATTAAAATTTAATGCCAACATTCTGTCCTCTTCAGCTATCTCAGGAATGGTTTAAATGAAATTGGAATAATTTCTGTGGTTTTATACTAAGAGGTTGAGCTGCTTATTGAAAATGTAATCTGTGTTTAAGACGGCCCTTATTATCACCTGCTTTTTCTTTGCATGCCAACAGTTTTGCCTTTTAAAAGTATTTTTATGTTTTTAATAAGGAGAGAAAAATACATCTTGTGTCTGATCTCTGCTCTGATCATTTTATAACTGTTGTGTGTGCTCAGGGCATGGCGAGAGCTGCTTGGCACAAAACAACATAAGATCCCTGTGCACTCTTGATTTAGGCCGCTTAAAACCTTTCTGGGACTACAGCATGTATTACTTCTGTAGAACATCAGTTTAAGGTAGCAACTTTGTACCATGTACAGGACCCGCAGCAAAAGAACTTAATGTATAATTTGTAATAAAACAAGCCCTTCTACTTTTTTTTTTTTCTTAAGTACCAACAAAACTCATGCTGACATTTGCTATTAAATACCCAGCGGAGATTGCCACATTATAAAAACTGCAGATGACTAATGAGTAAAAAACTCAGAGGAAAAAGAGATGATTGAAGGGTTGTTCAATCTCCACACTTGTCTTTAATTTACGGAAGACAAAAATAAAATCTAATAACTGAAGATAAATCAATAGGTATATGCATTTCAGAGGAAAATGGATGAACAGCAAGGGCAACACGCACTATTATCAGCGATAACTCTGGTGTGATAGACAAGAAAGTCAGGGAAATGACTGGCCAAAATCCAGATGGGAAAGAAGGGAGAGTTTGCAAGAAGTGACTGAAATGTTGGTGTAACACAACACAAGAGAGCAAAGGAAAAGGAGCCAGCTCCAAAACTGAAGCTGTGTTGTCGCATTAGCATGGTGCCGTGCCCAAGTTCAGGGCTTAATACCCTTGGCACAGCTACACACTAATACAACCACAGAACCGTTCGTCTAGAACAAACCTGTATTTGACTAACTCTGGCAGCTGGAAGAGACACTGTGAGGCACTCTTGGGAGCTGAGAGATATAACTACGAAGCAAAAACAACCAAACCTCCCATTCAGACCTGCAGAGGACACCAAATAGAGGAAGGGAAAGGTGGTTGGTGGAACTGACCGAGTGGATGGTCACGACCAAGGACACACACCACCACCTGCACTGAATGTGAAGGAATGATTAAAGACATGGAAAGAGGAGAAACAGTAACATGTGCCTGGCAAAGACAAAGACCAGCCAGTGGGTAGTTACTCAGGGAGATTCTCATGGATCAGTTTGGGGATGAGTTTTGTTTGGCTTTCCCCGATGAGCGTGGCTTAGCAAATGATGGGGTCATGAGATTTCCTCATGATGTAACTAAGAGACACTGCCAATGTAGAGGAGGAGGAGAACATCATAACGGGAAAAAGTGAATTAACTTGAAGGCCAGAGTAACAAGAATGGAAGGATTATACTTACAGGTATTAGAAAAAAGTTTCTGCTGTAAACTGGGAACTGTTGACTACAAATGACACGAGAGAAAAAGACCTGGAGAACTCTGAATCCTCAGGGAGATGTGACCCTCAAAAAAGTGAATGTTATCATGAATAAGAACATTTTATGCCATTCCAGAGGGCACATAAGATCTCATACGAAATCCTGGAATCGGCTCCATCCATGGACAAATTCATACTTCAGCAGGCTTTGACGGGGATGAAGATGGAGGGCCTTATTTTGCCCAACATAAAAAAAGGAGTTGAGCTGTATTAACCTAACGAAATGCCAGTACAGAGATGACTGCTCTCTAGAAACACAACCCTAGGGAAAATACTGGCGATGTAAAACAGGAAAATAAAGACTATGCGGGTGCAAGAATTATGTTATCCACTACAACATTTCTAATTATCTAGAGACACAAGTTCAAATTAGCCCTCCAAAAGAGGCAGTTGGCAATCAAAGCTAGTTTGTAAGCTTACATGTCCTGTTTCAATTAATCCTTCATTGCGGGCCTTCTCCTCCAGGAGAAAGGAATCAGGCTCGACCTTGCTCCTGGCAATCCAATACCCAATTCCCCCACCTGGCTCATTTACCTGGCAGGAAGAGGCCACGAGCTCAAGCCTTGCTTGCGCCATTGCTGCTCTGCTACCACAGAAGGGCGAACGTGGACTACAGCCCTGCAGCCCCAGCGCTGCTGTCTCAGCAGTCCCGTGGTTACACCAGGGTGCTCAAGGGCAGCAGCAGCAGGAAGCCTGCAGGGCAGTAGAGATGGTCACTGAAAGAAGGTTCTTGCCTCTTTAAAGAAGAGTGAATATACAAAACAAGGTGCTCTGAGCTGCAGACAAGGCAGACCAGACACAGTCCCGCATGGTTCTAAATCCCATTGCTCTCCATAGGCTATTTTCCTATTAATGATCAGTGTATTTTAACAAAGTCATTCAGTTCTTCAACTTCTACAAACAAAATGACTCAATTTGTCCTATTCTCTGTTTTATACTTTTCAAAATAGCACACTTTAATATATGCCCAGGAGCATCTGTGATACTATTCTTTTTTTTTTTTTTTTTTTTTTTTTAATTTGCTTGTTTCGATACAACAACCATGTCATGCACTTCAAAATATGGAAAAAAAACACCTTAAATGGTGAATCTGTTCGATAGTCTCATGCTGGAAATGTTTCAGTTCCTAGTCATTAAGGGGAGGCCGGGATGCCGGCGCACGCGCTGGTGCCTTCTTTCCTTGGGTCTATGTGCCACCTGGTGGCACGATGGCAGGGAGCAGCTGCAGCAGGTCTATGCCAGGACACTGCACGTCTGAACACCCAGAGCTAACCGGCCTGCAGAGCAGCGCGAAGCACTGCTAGCAAAGCACCCATGCAGCTCAGGTCCACACGCAAGGCAGCGTGCTAAAACGGTGTTCTGCAAGCAAAATGATCTTTGTTTTAATCAAAATTTAATACTAATTTTGATACTTTAATGGAACCGGCAAGTTTTAAATCCAGATTTTACAGCATGTGAAACTAAAGATTTGTGAACACTCAACTTTCTGGTTCTTCTACCCCAACAAAATTGCCAAAGTTGTCCCTGTCCACCCTAAATTTGAGAATGTGCTCTATGTAACGGTGGCCACTACAACCCAACCAGGCTGTGACATTCAGGACAAGGCCTTGCGCCCAAAGGACACTCAGTTGCAGAAGTGGGAGTCCCATGCAGGCATAGGGTCAAACACAGAGAAGCATAAGTGCTACTTTGTTACATGCCTGGAAAAACTTTACGTCCTTGAGTTTCTCTTTGGAGACTTTGGCAGTGTCCCACTATTGTGTCATGAGAACAAAGCAGAAGGGATAGAGTTAGCAGGGACCTGAAGTTTGTTATGTATATTGTATCTGGAAACCAATATTGCATTGCGTACTCTATTAAAAGCTTCTTAGCAACATAAAGTTGCAAAAGAAAGCAGAACCAAGAAGAAATACCTGTTCTTGCACAACGAGATGAAGAGCCTGTGTTTGAGCTGTTCCGTATGTTGCACAAGGGCAGAACCCACCGAATTCCCAGGTGCCCTGCCAGGGCAGCCCGATATCTGTGTTCGGTCACTCTGAGCTGCAAGACAGAAAGGACATATCTACGACTAGGTTAGCTCCCAGGGCAAACCCATGTCACACAATATGGTGCTGGGCAGATATTCAGCTGATCTGGGGTCTCGAAGGCAATCTGGCAGCATTACTGCTAATCAGGAGATGTGCTCTGCCAATGCAGCTGAACCAATATCCAAGGTACCTTAGCACTAACACACCCAAAAGGAGGTACTGAGAGTCTCTTCCATTTCCGATGCACAGGAAAAAAGAGAGGAAACTGCCTATTAAATCACTGGCCCCTGTTTACCTGAACCTGTGGCAAAGGAAAGAACGGAGCCAAGATTCAGGTTTCAGAACCAATGGTCTCAGCTACAATACATGAGGATAATTGCTATATTTGCTATGAGGCTCATGAGGGAAATTTGCTATATTTGCATAATTTGAACGGTTGAACATAAAAGCTAAAGTTTAGTCTGCTGGGCAGAATACAAACAATAAGTAACCACCAACACTAGCAGGGAAAACACACAGATTATTCCAAGGGACGACTTCGTGTCAGACTTGCCTGGCAGTAGTAGCTCCCTGCTCCTGTGCTCCTGGGGGCTTTCCCGGGACTATTTTGGGATATCAGCAGCGTAACCACAGAGGCTTCAGGAGAGCGGGCAGCGCTCGCTGCCGCCGGCGCCGGGAGGTGGCGGCAGCTCCGCGCGCTCGCGATGCCCTTGGCACGACGGCGCGCGGGAAGGACCCCGCGCCTTGCTCGGCTCTTATCGCACCCCCAAGAGTGATGTGTGTGTTAAACAGGCAAAAGATGGCTCAAAAAAGAGCAAGCATCCATAAAAAATAAAAATAATTCTTAAAAAAGGCAAAAGAAAAGAAAATAACAGGTACCTGGGTATTCACATGAGCCCTGAGTGAGGATTCTGAACTGCTACACCTGGAAAGCAAATTTCTATCACAACGGCAAATCTTTATCATAAACATTTTTTCTACTGACTCACTAACAGGGAAAGGAAAACACAGCAAATGCCTAATCCAGACACTCAGAGCAGCACAACCCTATTCACATCTGGTACTCCAAGGGTCAGGGTCTAATTCTTAAAGCTAAAGTGACTGTTCACCTTACTCTTTATTACTGGCCAAAGATCACATTAATCCCCTGTAGTTTGCTGCTTCTTTGAAGAGACTGGAGACACGCTGAGCACACATTTGTGAAGGGATTTGTAGAAGCATCTAAGAGATTACAAAAATGAACCCATTACACTTCCTTGCAATGCACACATCAAACTCCCCAAAGTGCTTTTGAGAACTGCCCACTGCAAATCACGGGTCAGGACAACTGCAGGGAGATACGGGCTGCTCCTATGAGGAGGAGATCAGCAGAGAAGTCACCTCCCATGCACCTCAAGCAGCCCCCAAGAGCTGTGCTTGGTGGCTCCCTGACCACCTGAGGCAATCCCCAAGACCCTGCTTGCAGCTCAGGGTCGAGCACAAGGTGTCCAACGCGCAGTCCTGGCCCAACAGCAGGCAGCCCGACCCCAGCGGATGCAGCGTTCGCTGGAGAGCTGGTGGTTTGGAAGCGACGCTGCCTCCTTGCCACGCGCAACCTGCTCCAACGCCTCCGCTCCTGCACCGCCGGGACCGCTTGCAAACGCACTGTGCAAACAAAACTTACAGGGAAGGCTCTTCTCTCCGCAGCCTCAGCACTTGCAGCCAAAATCAATATACCCATCAGCGCCCATAAAACAGACATTTCATTTATGTTGATTAAATACATTAGCTCTATTAAAAAAATGGTTTCGCTATTCACCAGAGGAAGATAAGGGGATGAAAATAACTAGTTTGTCACAAACTCAGGATTGTGTCTAATCCTTCAGATTTTCTTCTTCACTTTTGTTTATATTTTATAGCAGTACAAGCCATCCTTACTTCAATTTTCTAGGAAACGTGGAAATAAATTATAGAAGAAACTGAACTAGGCCCTATACACAGAAGCATGACCAGATACTCTCACACTCAAGCTATATGAGTAAATACCATGCACTGGTAAATTTTCTGCATGCAGGTCAAAAAAACCCAACTCAGAACACTTAGCAAGTGAAGTGAGTTTTCACCTGGGAATTCCCGATGTGCTAACAAAAGCTGTGCACTACATTTGCACATATATAAGTGAGATGGAGGTCTCCATCTTTACATCCTTGCCAAAGCCTATTCAGGCTCGATAGAGCCAGCTGCAAAAGTTAACAACATTGAAAAGAAAATATGATGAAAGCACCAATTTCCACATATTTCCCAAAATTTCCAGTCCACAGACAAGATGCTACACCAAACACTAGTAGACGGTGAATGAAAACCACTAATAGATTAAATGAATTTTTATGTGCTAGTAACACACAAGTTTTTGCTCCTATTAGTAACATTATGTGCTGACTCTGTACTACACTTCTATCCAAATCTATGCTACTCATGGGGAAACTTCTGTGACTGAGTATAAGCCTGTATCAGATACCACTTATCTAACAGACTTCATTCTGGCCTAGTTTCCTCATTAGGAAACAACACATCATCCAAACACTCAAAAAAAAAAAATCTTCAGAAAGCATCTGCCGCTAGAGGAGGCCATCTCATCACATTTATTCTTCTTTTTCTTCACAGAAGCACACTCGCTCCACAGAAATTCACTGCTGAGCTTCAACAAAACATCGCTGTTTTCAACTAGTTCTATGACAAATTCAACTAAAGCCAGCAAATTGCTCAGTAACTTTATTTTTACTTGATGTTGGCCCAAAGGACAAAGAAAACCACAAATCCCACAAAGTTCATAACCTGGCTATTTTCTGTCCATTTTAGTATGATGATACATTTCACTGTCCATTTTCCTTCTTATATTAGGGAAAAGATGCCAAAAGGAAAATGCTGGTGAATGAGTCAGAGGCCCTCAGAAACTCTGCTGATTTGAAAATATATAAAACTCTTCAGAAATAAAAGAAATCTGTTTAGTGAATTGCTAATGAAACCCTACCATCAAGTGGGTCTGTTTTCTTCACCATTTCCCACTCTTTTTTTGAGGTCTCCTATGCATAAGAGTCACTTCTCAAAGACCCCCTGCTCCCAGGGTCCCCAGATTGAGGACATCAGACTGAAGGTCCCAAATCCAGGCATTCACTCCCTTTCTTGAAGAACTGTGTTTCCTTGTGTTTTGTTCAAAATCTGGAGAGAATCAAATTTTAAACACCTCAATCCTTTATGAAACAGATTTGCCCTTTCCAGCCCAGGCTGGGTACGAACACAGATATTAAGGGAAATGGGCCATGTAATTCTGTTGAATGAGCCCTGTGCTCATAAAACGTCTCCAGCTGACGGCCCCAGAAATAGATGCCCTTGCCCAGACTACAGAACAGGCCCGGACGTGTCAGGAAGAGCGACGGGAAAGGAAGGCCAGAACAACAGTCCCGTCTTCTGATACCTGCGTCACAGGCAGTTTTACCCTTTGTTTTACCCCAAAGTAAAACCTCCTTGGAGGAGATTGTTTAGGGCCTCTTTCTTGCCTGGTATTCAGCTATCCAAGGCTCAGTCTTGTCTTTTGGCCAAGATGCCCTGTATTCAAGTTATGCCCATGGTTGAAGTGGCCATGAACACACAGTGACAAAGGCCACATCTCCAGAGCGCACCCTGCGCCACCACGGCTCCCAAGGGAGGTCACCCAGGCCACCGGCTCCCACCAGCAGCCCTCCTTCAAAGGAGACCCAAAGCACTCAGGTGTATCCCGTGCCACAAGCCAGGCCATCTCGCACACTGGGAAGGTTGGTTATCTTAGAGGTAGCAGAAGATACTCCATGAGGCTTAAACACTGTGGTATTCGCTCACAGCGTGACTCTGGTGCCCCAAGGTTGCACCACTGCAACGCTTCAGATCCCCAGCGCTTCAGTATGAAGCGACCAGGCTCATTTTCAGTGACCGAGCCTGGAAGCCACCTGGTCAGCAATACCTCCTGGGCTGTTCCTCTGGCTTGCAACGCACGAATTCCAAACCTGGCTCTGCACCACTGAACACTCCCACTTCCACTTTTTCTGTAAAGAAGCAGCTGTAGAATGAAGTAATTTAATTACAAGTCTTTAATTAAGCCGCTATTTGCTCAAATGCAATGGTGACCCCATATTTCCGTGAGGGAGTCACGCTTCCATTTAATTCTCCTTGCAGGTAACAGGAGGGAATTTGGAAGCGATGGCTTTGGGGAGCTGCACCCTGAAGGGACCCCAGCAGTCAGTCGGCAGCACTGTAAGAATGGGCAAGAAGGAAAAAGCAGAAGGAAAAAAAAGATGGAAAAGCACCCAAGAGCACGTGTCACATACCGTGGTGGCCCCACAACACACAGTGGTGAAAAAATCCAGTCACTCTCCTCGTGTCAACCACTAGCCTTTCTGCTCAAAGCAACTCCACTCTGAGCTGCAGCACTTGGAGGACTCAGGCAGATACTCGGGTTCAGTGGCCTCGGCGATCCAAGGGGACACATCCACCTTTCACATACTTAGCTGTTATACTGCTGGGCTCGGGGAAATCTGTCAGACACGGGCAGACAGAGTGGAGTCACCCGCTTCTCCAGTACTGAAACACAGTAATGACTGATGACTACAGATGCCCAGAGCTAATGAGCAGGTGACTCCAGGGACATCATCTTAAGTACTACAGGGAAAGCAAGCAGACAGCAGACAAGCCCGTCATATCCATTTACGCATTAAGACATGATTCACGTTACCTCTTTCAGTTTAGATGTTTAGTGGTGCACCTGGGCAGCTGCTGAAGGTGTGAGCAGAGTCAACCAAGACAAATATTTGCCAGTTTTTTATCCACACAAACACCATTAGACCCATGCAGATCGCTGTATTTTCAAGAATCTGGACTTGGAGGGTTGGATGGAGCAGCTCATGCTTGTAGATCCCCAGAAATATTTCTTTCAGTCTCATTTACCAGGGCAATGCTATGCAGCAGCTCTTTAAGTTTTATTTTTACTACATACCCTGGGAGGTGCTACACTAGTTGCTGCCCAGCACATTAAAGCTGTTCTTCAGGCTGTGTCTGGCCCATGCTATTTTTCAGTTGCTTTAGTAGGAAAATAATATACCACGCAGCCTGAAAGAGATCCTTCAGAAGAGTACAGATTTCTAACATTCTCATATTTTTCATTTTCAAAGTGGTAAACCATGACAGAGTTACAGTCTAGACACAAGTCTCATTTTTATACTGCTTAATGTACTTAAACTAGCTCTTGATTTGTGGTGCCCTTGGTCTCCAGCAAGCAACTTTTATAGGCTTGTTTCTTTGCTGTCAGAGTTTCAGTACTTTCACAAAGAAGAGGATTTATAACTTTGCCATTTATTAGGAAAAAGATTTTAATTCAGGCGACATTTTGAAGTTTTAGGTAATAAAGTCCTTTAAAAAGGCCATATCTGAAAAAGAGCCATCACATTGTACATCGGAGCCGGGAGGTTTAAGCCCATTCCCATTTTGCTTATCGGCTGCTCAGAAGTCACTCTCAAATGGGCAAATTCCCGGCTGCTGGTAGCTCCGTTGTCAGGACGGTCACAGGGAGCTAGAGGCCCATCAGGACAGAGCGCGCCAGGCTCACAGCCGCGTGGCCGCGGAGGATGGAGAGGGGCTCAGGGGCTCCCATTTCCAGCAGGATGCACGGAGCTATCCCTGTTGACTCAGAGTAGAGCTCTTGGAGCCTGGGAGATATCCTGTGCTCTGCTCTCACCTCCCTGTTTTACACCAAGGGACGGAATCGTGCGCTTGCACTGCTTAACATGTCAGCATTTCGTGAGAGATCTTCCTCAGCGTTTGGCAGCTTTGCAAGTAGTGAGCCTGAACACGCTTTATCATGTGCATTTGATTGAGCTGTCAACATAGCTCAATGGGTGAGAAAGAAGGTGATGCTGCTACGTTTCTGTGGATTAGCCCTTTCCATGCATGGCACTCAAACTCCTTCTGACCAACAGCAATACCCACTTGAAAGCTATTAAAATAGTCATTGAGTTTCTAGAAGAGAATGAAATAAAAGGAGGCAAATTCCAGCACAGATTTGAGGTGGAACTCGTGTGCCTCTGAAAGAAATCCTTGAAAGGGCAAAATGTTAACTGACTCACTACTCATGGGAGTTAAGAGTCCACCGTATTTATTTTTTTAATTTCTTTTACTCTTGATCACACTCCTTGGAATAAAAAGTCTATCTTCTCCAGCTGGTGTCTAGCAGGATACTCTGATAATTGTTTTTCAGAGCCAGACTGTTTTCCAGTACGTCCACGGTGATAAATCCTTCCTTGCACTTGCTGTTTTGACATAGCTGGTACACAAATCTTCTGCCTTAGGCATCAGCGTTGACTTTTCAGGAGGAACATTCAAACCAAGCAATGCTGCTCATCTCCCAGTCAGACATCTCTAGACTCAAGCTCAGAAGGAATCTGCCTCTTCTGATGTTAACCCCACTGACCACTGCTCCCTACAGGTTCTAAATAGTCCTTTGGTGCACAATATACAAAGCTTATTAAACATTTGTCTCCATAAATTTTCCTTAGATTACTAATTTAAGCAATTAATCTGACTAAACAATTCCTTGTGGTGTGGGTCCTGGATAATCCAGAAACGTCTCCGTTCAATTCTCCATTCCCTCGAAGTTTATAACAGCTACAGCACTACCATCTCGTAGGACATGGAGAATTCAGCTCTATATTCTGCCCTCATGTGTGCTGGCGTATCTGGGATAGCGATGGAATACAGAATTTAGTGGGGAATTTACTTCCTCCTGAGGTCTGACAGGGTGGAATTTTCTTAAAATTAGGAGTATTTCCAAATTCATTCTATTAACTCAAGCTTTAACTGTCCTGGACAGAGGGCAGGGGCGAACACAACCTTACTCTTTTGTGTATGTTCCCTCAGCGCTGATGACACATCACTTAGACTGATAGGGGATGCACTTTCTGCTATTTTTAGGTTCCTGAAGACCTAAAGATGCAGTAAACAACATTACATGAGCTGAAGAAAACAAGGTAAAACTGAACAGAACAGGTCACATGAAGAAACTGTGTGGGATGCTGATTTTTACCATCCCTTATTTAGAAGGCACCCGAGCATTTTCTGTTCATCAACACAGCTGTCATTCACAGAGGTGGCCACTTGACTGATGACTGATATACAGTTAACAGAAGCGCCTTTTTTCGATGGGGAACTGGAATACCTACTTACCACACACGAGAAAAGGGGGCTAAGTGCCACTGGAGACACGCACAGATATTTCACCCCATGGTGAGGGAGAACATGGCTGGCAGGGAGAAACCAGGCATTGATGCTACTGCATTAATGCTCTGTTACCTCAGATTATATGGATTTAACTGAAAACTCTGGGCTGATTAGTTTCCCCAACTCTTTCCGAACATAAGTCAGAGAACTTACAATTATGTTTAGTTCTTGCTATGCAAAGCTTAAGCTTCCTAATAAATGACTGCCAAGAAAACACATCTTCACAGTAGCCCTATACTTCACACAACAGAGTGAAGAGGAAGCTCGATCCTTAAATTTAAGTAACAGAGAGGAATTGAAGAAACACTAAGGAAACAGAGGAGGAAGAGCTGGTCCATGTCCCACTTCTTCCCCATCCGTGCAGGTGAGCCCGTGGGAGCTGGGCACACTCGGGTGCTGAGCAGGCTCCTGTGCTGCAGCACCCACGTCCCACGGTCCCACTACTGCCAAGACAATATTCTACCAACTAGGCTACAGCTTGGGACACTACACGATGGGGTTTTGTGCTCCACTTCATGTTTTGTTGTGCTCTTCCAATCAATTTATGAAGCATCCCCTGTTTGCTTTTTTATCTTTGGTTGCAATTAAACCTACAGGAAACAAGTGGTAAACATAATCTTCCCACAGGGAATATTACTCTGCGAGGCACTGACTAACCACTAGATAAAACATCTAAATGACACTGGCATCAATTTTTCACAAAGCAAGACTAAGATGAACATCTCACAGTAATAATGTTAATTACACTTGGTGGATAAAATGAGAAGAAAAACACCCTGAGAATTCAGTGAGGGAAGCTAAAATATGTAACGCTTAAATAGCTAAATGCAATTAAAAAAACACCTCACTCTTCAGTCATCAGCACTTTCCCGTAGGACGTAAGTGCTGGAGCCAGTGCACTGTGACAAGAGAACAGATTTCTGCTTTGCTCTACAGCTGATGATCCTCTATGGAGTGCAAGACACTTTATATATATATTTTTTAATAAACTTGGCAAAAACTGGACAATCAGAAGAATCTTGGGGTCAGTGACCATTTCCTGAAACAATTATTTGTCCTACCAGATCATGTAAAAATTTTTACATTTAACCAGGACAATTTTTATTATCAAAGACAATTAAGAACCTCATATGAGGCTAAAATATACCTGAACACCTCAGATAGGTATTTTTGTTTGGCTGAACACTGCTGAGCGAGCCCAGGCTAGTTCAGCACTGCTACCTTTGCTTCGGGAATTGCGAGCAGCGTTTCACAGCGACCGGGAGCCTCTTAGAGCAAATCTGGTTCATTTTGACCATATCAGCACAATAAAGCCTAAGCACAAAAGCAGCTCAAAGACTAAACTAAACATTCTGAGCCTGTGGCTAGCTCACCTACGGACTATCAAAAACCTGCAAAACGAAGAGGTCCAGCTGCTTCACGAGCTGGTGGCACTGTCACCCTGTTTTGTAGGTCCTCCCCTGACTACTGATCCTGATCTCTCTACTGAAAAAGCTATAACCATAGACAAGTTTTGTTATTATTATTATTTTTAACCCCCAATCAGTTCATATCCAGGTTGGTGTAATCTGGGCTAGAGTTTAAAAGCACTGTCTCCATAGTTAACATGCCCCTAGCCTCTTGGCTGGCTACCTGTCGTCTCCTTAGACAAGTCTGCCTGCTTTGTGTGTTTTTTTAAGCATTCATTAAAAAAACGCCTGGTTACTACATCATGACATGTAGTTCATCTCATCTACCTTAAATGCTTGTTGAAATAAGTATATTTTCTGTAACTGTAGCTGCATTACTATTATAGCTAACTTTGTAATAGGTTACTCATCAAAATCAATTCTAGCAAACAGCTCCCATAATTACTACTTGAAAAAGTATCCCGACTTTATCACCATTTTCACCCATCCTTCAAAAACCCACAAGGTCACTATGATTTCTTGGATACTAGGTTAGTTTCCATGCACTGACACATCCACAATTCATCTACTAGATCAAAACAGCTGAATACGAACAAGCAGGAGATCTTAAGGCCTAGTTTTCCATGCTCATGTTCTACAAACTTTAAAATATCCCACCATTATTTATTTTTTACTGACAGATGTTAAATTAACCTGTTTCTGCAGTAACTATAATGAATAGCCCTTTATCTTTATATATGTCCAGATACAAATCTTGCAGACACAAAATACAAAGCAGAAACTTGTTGCTGAACTTAGAGAATTACCTACAAATGCTTTCAGCAAGATTAGATTACAAATCAATGACAGCTTTGCCAAGAGCCAAATGATGACCAACCCTGAGCGAGTATAAAAAGGGGAGAACATGCAATACCCTCCCCTGTTCCTCTATTCCGCTTCCATGCGAGAATCAAACACAACTGAACCCGTCTGGCTTCCCCAGCTAATTGATTTTCTCATTCTGGTGCCAAATGAAACATTCTGTTCTTCCTCAAAACAGCTCAGTTTTAATGTGTTTTTCAATGTTTTCAAACCATCAGTAGCATTTCAAGACAATGCCTTATTTGGAATTAATAAGATGAAATTCCCTGCTTTTAAGCAAAGTTGTAACACTTTTAACCAGGCTGAAACTACCTATCAAAAATGACTGTTTGATCTCCAAACTACAGTTTCACATGAAAAATGATTTGTACCATTTTTCTCCTACTGCTGCGGTTAACCTCTCAGAAGATTCCTTTTCCTCATGAATATTTAGGCACTTAATTGAGGTTTAAGTTAGAAGGCTGCTTGGTAGGTCCCCATCATTATCAAATGAGACCAGCTCCTCCAAGAAGGAAAAAAAGCCCATTCTACTTGGGCATGACTGCTCTGGCCTGTGTCAAGCAATCCAGCAGAGCCAGCAACAACACCCCAATGTCCTATAGCTTTCCCTACTCCATGTCACTTCCAAAAGCTGAAATTATCAACCTGCTTCTTCCCAATGACCATAAGGAGTAGCCCATGACAAACTCAAACACCCACCTCTCCAAGTTGATAAAGACACTTACTGCAGTGTCAGCACCCCCAGCTTGGTATATTCAGAAAAATAAAATGTGCTCAGCTACCAAATACACCTCATTAACAAATGTAATCCGTGTGGTTAAGGAGACAAATTACAGGAGGTGACTCCAACATTAATGAATCCTCATTTCCAGAGTCGTCTACTCATTTCACTAAACTACTGATAGCACGGAAGGGAGGCAATGAAGTTCTGCAAAATAAATACTCCTGCATCTGTGGACAGCTTCTAGGCACTCGGCTAAAAAGAAGTCATTTGTTTTCAATTTGCTCATTAAAGCCAGGAAAGGATGAAATTATCATCATCAAATAATGTAATAATTGTACTATGGTAACATCCAGAAGCCACAGTCAGGTTCAGAAACTGAATATATTAAATACTACATATAAGGATATCCTGCTCTGAACATAAAAGTTCTACCACAAACTGACAAGCCACTGTTCCTACAATCAATAATTTGACTTATATTGTTGTTGGAGACCAAAATAGCTAGAGACAAAGATCTGGATCTTGTTCCACTGATCTGGCTTTACAAATGCAAGGCCCAGAACTGATGAATCCACTCCACTGGAAGAAATATGTCTAAACTCAGGAGAAAGTAAAAGACTACACTGTGCCAGTTCATAAGCTGTTTAAAAACATGGAAAAAACATCACTATTTGACTGAAAAAAAAATCTTTCTTTGCATATCAGACTATTGACTAAATTTGTTATGAAGTTTATTCTTTGTACAGCTAACTTTATTTTCCATTTTCAGTCCCTGGAAATGGAACTTAAGGGACATATCTAAACAAGAAGTTTCTATTTACAGATTTTTCCCCCCTCAAGATTCCTTTATAAATTAATATTTTAGCAAAATCAGTAAGAACTCATAAATTGTTTCAGTTTCATCATATCTTGAAGTCTAGGTCCCCTAAAATGACACAGTAAAAATGAATGAAGCTGCTACACTTACCGATGGAGATGACAAAATTAGCTGTCCAGCTACCAAAACTTAAGAAAAATTTTATATATGCTGGCAATGACCAATATTGTCGGATCTGTAAAGGTATGGGAGCTAGAGGAAAACCCACCTGAGACACCAAGTGAATTATGGATCGCTTTTATCGTTGTCAACAAGACCTACATAGCTGTGAGGTTTAAGCTGTTACAAGAGCTGCTCCTATACACAGGCTATAAGCAATTGCCTCCATTCAGAAATAAGGAAGGACTGTAATTTTTATTAAGCAGAAGAAAAAAAAAGTCAATAAAACATGAGAAGAAACACTGAAAAAACTTATGTTCCAGCTTCTACAGCAACATCTTTTTAATCAATAAGGAGACTGGGAAGAATATACAACGCAAAGGACAGCACAGTTGCAATTACTACTTCATGAGAGCCCATGCTTCATTTGCATCGTGACATCCAATCAGTCAGAATTAAATTGTGTGCTACCCTATGTCCCCAGATCTCTCCTTCAGCTAATCTGTCACATCCTTTAGAGAAGTGTTACAAATAAGATTTATCAAGATGACAAATAGAGCTTTCATTGCCACCGCGTGCTGGGCTCGCAGCGCTCTGCGCGCTACCAGCAGCTCAGCTGCTAAGCAACAAAAAGGAGGAGAGAAGGAAGAAGTCACCCCTGCCCATCCGAAATGCCCACCATTTGGCATAGCGAGTGGGAAGAACAAAAACGAGGAGGAGAATCGATTGCAGCACAAATGGAATATTTTTACTGCAGATTCTCGGGAATGGGAAAGAGAAGTTATGTTTGTTTGCCACATCTGTGATTAACAACAGCCTTTTGATTTACTGGCTCCTAAAGCAAGTTCCTATTTTCAAAACGACTTTGTTGTTTTATGGAGCTGGCTCATAAATAACCATGGCCAGGGGCGACAGCGTCTGCGGCTGCCCCAGCCAACGCGCTGCTCCGACACTTCAGACTTGGCCGATGTATTACCTTGACACTCGCGTTTTCTCAGTCAGTAATTTGCACAACATGGAGCTCAGTGACGGCATTTCAGCAGCACACTTTTGAACACCCAAGTATTACGTTTATTTCCAATTTCCCTATGTCCACTCCTTGTCATGACTTTCTGAGAAGCACATACCACATCTTCTACCCATACTGAAGTTCTGCTTGGTGGTATTTTAATTTCACTAACCCAAGCACTAACTGCCAGCCTTGTTATATATCCTTAAAACAAAACCAGATGATGCCATGCTCTTTAGCCAAAAGCACCCTTAACACCAGTTTTGAAGGGGCAGTTGGGAAGACCACCTTGGCCTGTACATGCAAATCCAAACCTGTTCACATCAATGGACTTAGGTATATATTCCATTTAGGGTATAGTCAAAACAACTTTAGCTCCATCACAGCTCCCACAGATGTCTAGCAAACAACTTGTAGCTGAATTTACAGGCAAGTTATGGCAGGGTAACAGGTTTCCATAAGGTGACAGATCCAAGGCTATCCAAGGTGCCTTGGATCTATCACCTTAGTCCCTGCACTTAGTCTTTGTGCCTGCACAATGAAAAGTGGAGTTCATTTATTCTGTTCTCACTGGCTTTAAATAAATTGGATGACACCTTCGTACTTGAAATTTCTTCTCCTTCAATATCATTTACACAAGAATCTATGAGGTATATTTGCTATTACTTTCCTGGTACAGCGCTTCTTAATCTTGTATTATAGAGCAGACTGGAGTACTTATCACAGGCTACAGAATTAACTCCTGTAGAGCTA
Organism: Tinamus guttatus; assembly: GCF_059628265.1. NCBI lineage: Eukaryota > Metazoa > Chordata > Aves > Tinamiformes > Tinamidae > Tinamus > Tinamus guttatus. Next base: position 8,834,134 of record NW_028288821.1, read on the forward strand.
AACAGATAGCTCTGTCTACAGCTATTGTTGGGGACAGAATACTTTAATAGAACAACAGCTTAGAGGAACATTTAAGAACCTGAATATCACCTGAAGAGCTACGTGAGCTCTATCTGCTTTTTCAGGGATGATTCTTAGCTGCCTGCTAACCATTAAAGTACAAATTGATTCCTCTTGTTCAAATGATGAACAGCAAAACCGCTCTGAGCTCTTCCCCAGCCCTCATCTGTGCTGCAGATGAGTGTTCTCCACATCCTTGACATACTTATCTTTGCAAGATTCCCATTAAATAATTTTGCCCTTGTTGTTATATGTGAGGGATATCTATTACCCCATACCTGAGCACAACCGGGTTGCCGACTCCTCCATCACTAAGAGGATCGCATTGCCCAAGGTGAGACTGGTGCTACCCACAGCCATACAGTGATGAACAGTCTCTGGAAGGCAGGCAGAGGAAGGACTCGAAAAGAACAGAAAAATACGAGTGGAGCGCACAGGCCACAGGTCTTGAAAGACAGCTACAGAACATCACCACCAAATTCAAAATATTCAGGAGTTTAATTTTAGTGCTCAGCTATATAGTCCTGTGATAGAACAATGCATACAATATTTAAGAGATGAATATCTGGAAGTTTTCTACAAAGTTTTTCTCAAATAAGAATAAAAAGGAAATACAGGACTTTTACCACATCTAACTAGAAACTGAGGTCTACTACCCCCAAACACCAAAATGAGAAGAATTACCACTCTGTAGTAATGATAATCTAAACCCCTCTTCTTCTCCCTGCCAGATCAACTTGATACTATGAGAGCAGTTTAAATCCTAAAGTATCTGAATAAGTATTCCTGCCAAAAGTTAGCTGTAATTAATCTATATGCAGATATTTTGACCGCTAGCACATTAAGAAGAGCGTCTCCAGCAGGTCGAGGGAGGTGATCCTGCCCCTCTACTCAGCCCTGGTGAGGCCGCATCTGGAGTATTGTGTCCAGTTCTGGGCTCCACAGGACAAGAGGGATGTGGAGCTGCTGGAGAGAGTCCAGCGCAGGGCTACAAGGATGATCAGGGGCCTGGAACATCTGCCCTATGAGGAGAGGCTGAGGGAGCTGGGCCTGTTCAGCCTGGAGAAGAGAAGGCTGAGAGGGGACCTGAGCAGTGTCTAGAAGTACCTCAAGGGAGGCAGTGAGCAGGATGATGCTGGCCTCTTTTCAGTGGTGGCCACTGATAGGACTAGAGGAAATGGCCGGAAACTGAAACACCAAAAGTTCCACAGGAACTTAAGGAAAAATTTCTTAACAGTGAGGGTGACAGAGCACTGGAACAGGCTGCCCAGAGAGGTTGTGGAGTCTCCTTCTCTGGAGATCTTCAAACCCGCTTGGATGCAGTCCTGTGCCACGTGCTCTAGGTGTCCCTGCGTATGCAGGGGGGTTGGACTAGATGATCTCTAGAGGTCCCTTCCAACCCTAAGCATTCTATGATTCTATGATTCTATGAACACAAGGAGCCCAAGCAGACCATCTTCCAGCTACCCCATATGAAGCCCAAGTTCTAGAAGTCGCAATTCATATTTATTTCTTTCAACTCTATGCATTTATGAAGAAAATGCAACTTTGCATAAAGTTCAAGAAAAAACAAATGCCCATCTCAGTATTTAACACTCTCCTCCACCAGGATAGTGTCAGCCCCTGAGTCAGGGGGTATTGCATTGACATCTCACTTGCTTTTCTTAAAGGCCTATTTGGTTGTCAGTGGCCAGAAATGCAGTGGCAGTGTCACCTAGTAACCCAGATTAGCTTCCTTCTGCACTCCAAGTCCCCAGGCAGCTAAGGGACTGCAGAGGAACCCCAAAGCCCTTCTCCAGACCTGTTTTCCTCCAGCAACATTTACAGCACTCTCCATGCGCATTCCTGGGATACAGGGTCACCTTCAACACCTTTGCAGAGACCCAACATCCCCTACCTGCACAACGAACTGAGCAGGATCCAAACAGGACGTGGCCCAGGAGGTTTCATACAACTAGCTCTTCCTAAACACAACCTGGGCAACGTGAGCTAGAACCAGAGCAGTGACCCTACGCGAGGCACAAGGAAACCACAGGGCCCACGAACGTGCAGCTATTTTTGGATGTGCTCTTCAGTCTGTCTGAAAATCCAGCTCTACTGTTTCACCAGACATTGGCTCAAACCCTTCCTAAGGGTTTGCTTTGACTTTAATGCACGGTCTGCATCAGCAAGTAGCTAGAGAGCTGCCTTATTGAAATCTCTACATATTAAAAGTGCCAGAAAGGTACCTTTGAGTCATGTTGATAAATCCGTGTTTAATAGCTGTCAAGGGAACATGACAGATTAGCCAGAGGGGGGATCTCTGGGCATCCAGCACTCACAGGCGTATCATGCACAATAAAATGCAGATGTAAGGAGTGATCACATCACAACGCCGGGCAGCATCACGTCTACCCATAACGTATGGACAGCAGCCTATGTAGGAAAAACTGCATTATCAACCTTAATGTTATAGCTAACACAAGCTAGCTGCTGGAATAATTCCCACAAAGTGACCACCGCTTGGCAATACCAGAAGTGAAGCCTATTTTGGCTGCAGAAATCAGCAGCACAGAAATGTGGATTGCTCCCACTCTGACGGTGGCAAACAGCCTGGATTCCAGACACCAGGAATCACCCAGTCCACCCCCTGCAGAGGCTCGTGTTATCCCTTTGACCAGGAGCACAACACGGGCGCTACCACGCCAAGCCTCACTCCATCCTTTGTCAAACATCCTTTGCTCCCAAACACTTAAAGTACATCAATTCAGAATAGAAATGCTCTTGAGATCAAACAAGTCATCAAAACCCACATTTTCATATTCTATCTTTGCTGTCCTCTTGAATCTCAAACACTGAATCTCAGTGGCTTTTAAGCAAGTATCTATGTACACCATTTACACTGCCTGTGCTATATCTTTACTGTGTAATGCCCATGGTATTGCATACAAAATGACTAAGTCCAGATGTAAAATATGCAGATAAAAACTTTACAAACAGTACACGAATTCCCAGTGGGGACATGGCACAAACCTCTTGAAGTATATACCAAGTCTAATCTTCCTGAATAATTGCTTTGCTTCCCATCCCACACTGCTGTATTTTTCTCTATCTTAATTTATTTTAATAAAACATACGTTTGTTTGGAAACAGCATATATTATTGAGCTGTTCCTGGTTTAGAAAACAGAATCATTAACATGATATAGCACACAAGTGCATCGGCAGTTCATGTTATTTTCTGCTTTGTCAGTTTGACTCAGTCTGTTTTAAATTGCACAAGCTATTTTTAATAGCCTTTTTGCAATTCAAATCTGCATTCTGTAAGTATAACTGAAAAGATAACAGTTCATTTTCAGTCTTGCACTCAAATCTGTTGAAGGAAGCTTTAGTAGCTGTTGAATATTCTGTTATTTAAGCTGCCTTTTGGACTGTATTAATTTTAAAAGAAAATTTTCTTCAAAAAACTAGATGCATGATAGGAAGTGAGGAATTTCTGTGAAGAGTGAAGCTTGATTTGCAGCCATGTCCATGGTCCTCGTGGGAGGCAGCCTCCAAGAAGCCCAACGAGGTGGGTGCTTCGCGGCAGTAAATCTCAGCTGGAGCCCCCTGAGCAGAAACATTCATCTCAAGGCAGTAGTGGCAGAGCAGCCACCAGCCCTCTGAGGCCTGGGATTGTACCTTACACTCTGGAAACCAAATCCTAGGGCACATACTCCGGATCTTGTCAAGCTCCATCTTTCTCCCTTGATGAGAAGCCTCTTCCTACGCCTGGGATAACCTCCTAGTTTCACTCCCAGTCCCTGCACACCCATCCCGCTGCGAGAAGCGGCACCCAGCAAACCAAACCCAGCTCCTTCTCTGCACGGGTTTCTGCTCCTTCGGAGCAAGCCTAGGATCCATTCATGAATTACAGAGCGTTTTGCCCTAATTTATTGCGGTAACTGTGAAAGTAATTTGTAATGTATAGAAAATGGCCTTGGGTAGTAATAATTTTCCTGACTTTGCACATATGGTGTTAGCATAATTACTGTGTTTGGTGCTGCGGGGCCAGCGTGGAGCTGGTGTTGGGGAATGCTGCTGGAAAAGCCTTGGAAAACCCCGGGCAGCGGAGGGGAGCAGCTGCGGCCAGCGCGGCACACGGGACCGCGGCACAACCAACGCGCACAAGGAAACACGAGTTTCACCCGTTACTTGGATTACAATTGACTGTGGAAACCAGTGGGGCCTCTGTGTCACTGCAAAACCAACGAGGATTTTAATTATCGGCCTTCTGGTCACTGATGGGCTTTTATGACAGACTCCAGCATTTTGATTTATGAGGCTGTATCAATGATTAGAACTACTGAATCTCATTAAGGCTGCAGTGCTCCGCATCTCTGTGTTGTGGAGCCTGCATCAGCCCTGCTGAAGTGCTGCACATCAAAGAGACAGGTGGAAAGCATAGGATGAAACAGTCCAAGTTGTTTGAAAGGGATACGAAGGATGTGCTGGCAAGGTAGGCAGTCTGAGAGTTTTGCAGAGAAGTAGAGAGCACCAGAGTGGAGTTTGGGGGCCAAAGGGAAGAAGCAGTCCCATGTTGTTGGAATAAGTGATCTTGGATTGTTCTGCATTTATCACCCAGGCCAACTCAGGGTTTCAAGCCCACCCGGTCAATGAACTGGCTCACGCATTCTCCATCCCCCATAAGTATTCCTTAACTGCAATAAGAGACCTAATGCATGAGATCAAATCCATTATCATATTCTCTCCTCTAAAATTGCCTTCACAGTTGTACGTTCCAGAGGTGAAATAGCAGAACAAGCTTTAGCAGTTAAAGGGTCATGTTAAATTCATTCTGGGTGACTCTGATTTAGAAGATCATGACAAAAAATGTATAATTGAAAATTGCCCTCGTACACTCCCCAGATTCCCAAGGCACCTGCGGATGGAGAAAGCTTTAATGTCATGATTCTCATTAGACATGCACAAAGCTTTTTAAAAATAAAGTTTGCTTTTGAATTCCAAAGCCACAAAAATATAACTAGCAGAAAAAGAAGGATAAGCAAACTTGCTTGGGCATTCACATTTAGATCTGTGTACCGAGACCCACAAAAATCAATGAACAAGCTGTGCCCACCCTCCACAGCACTGCCAAGGACATCCCTGTTTTATGCAACACTGATGACACTGCAAATGACTTGTTCTCCTTCTCTGACCACCTTCTCTGGCTGGGGAATCACAGCTGCTTCTACCAGAGCCACCGGATCCCATTTATCCCCACATGGACAAGGAAGGTCCTTCACACCCAGTCCTGGCTAGCACGTTGGGGTCATTTCCCACATCTCAGTGTTGATGGAGCACCCGAGACACTGTATGAGTGTTATTGTACAGGCTTAAAAAAAAACAAGTTAGTATTAGGAGAAGAGAACACGAATAGTTGCTGAAATTATTGATTTTAATTAATATTAATTAATTGACTTTCTAATTAAATTGCTGTTAAGCTGGAATGCTGGAGTATCCCTACAGGCTAGTACATCCTTAATATTTGTCTTTTACCTTTAAAATTTTATTTTTAAAGCTTAATTGGGCATTTTTAGAACACTTATAGAATGCCCTCAAAGTGTAACCCAGACTTTTTGACGGGGGCATATTGCAGAAAGACACAGAGAAGAGTTACAGGTACAACCAGATTCACCTCTAAGAATTCTTCTACATTGCATCAAGGAGTATTCATCCCTAGCAATATGAGAATGGACAGAAATTCATGCAATATAATTAGCCCTTGTGTAGATATATTATTTGAGAGAGCAATAGCATCTGGGCACATCTGCTTGCACTGTTGGCTTTTTCGGTGGAAATAAATTGGCTTTTGTTATACAAGACAACACTATATCACAGCTAGATATAACCATAATCCTATTATAGTAACAATACAATATGTTTTGCCATCCCTTTTTGCTTCACCTTCTAGCTTAGACTATGATCAGTTTTAACTCAAAGCTCATGTTCTCTAGTCATCTTGGTTAACGGAGCAGGATCTGCTACCTGTGCTAACCTCTGAATGGTCACACAAAAGGATTTACGCAATTGACTTCGTCCACAAAACACACACAAGAATGTCCCTCATGACTATCTGGGGGTGCCAATGGAACCACTTGATGTCAGGAAAGGAGACAAATGTTCCTATGTAGAAGGAAATACTAAAAGAGAGGGAAATTTATAGCATTCTTGATGCTTTCTAGCCATCTAGCGAGCAAGCACTTTAGAGAAAAGCATCAACTTTTAGAGATACTGTCTTTTCCTACGAATCATGCCTGAGTTCTTATCTCTACCATAGTCACAAAAGCAGTAATAAAATGCTAAAAATTTATTAGGAAAAAATAAACTTACTAAAGCCATCACAGTAATATATTCCTCTAAAACACAAGGGGGGGAAAAAAAAAACACACACACACACAAAAAAAAAAAAACACAAAAAGAAAACACAAAAAACCTGAAAGCCAAAACGTTATAAGCCGGAGTAGTGAGGGCAGATGAACCATAGCACACACCACTTTTTCCTCTCGTCTGAGCTCTTTTCCTCCCTTTGCACTGCCCTGCTCCACCCTTCCTCCCAGCAGCTACTAACACGACAGAGCACTGACAATGTTTTAAGCCCTCTGCTACTCCCCTTCAGCAGCTCAATATCCCATCTCCTGTCTCTGGTTTCCCTGCTGAACAGGCAGATTTTCTCCAGTAACGTCTCCTTTCTTTCCCCTCCCGAGTCAGCTTGCCACAGCATCCATCTGAGCAGTCATTTATTATGGAGTTCTTTACTCCAAAGCTTATCATCTTCCATTTATCTGCACTGAGCTATGCTGCCCTATTACAACCCAGGTACTCAAATTAATCCTCCTTGAGTATCAGATTAAATTGTTTCTCATTATCTGCTTGACTCTCAATTCAACCATTTGTAAGACTAAAACCTACTTTTCTGTATTATCAATCAAGACTTTTTATGTGGCAAAAAGCCATTGTGTCCCCATCTGAATCATCTCAAACTACTCAAATAATATTTCTTCTACTTGACAAACTTGAAAGTTTCTCTCTATTCTTTTCTACCTTTCTCCTAAAGCCTCATTTAAATATACCAAAACCTAGTTTGTCCAGAAAACACAGTTAAAATACTGATAAATTTTATCACGAATGACAATGATTATATAAAACATTTCTCAGAACAATTCGTTTTTGAAAGAAAACAGACGACTAGGAAGAAACTTCTGCATGCAAAAATGCTATTATAATCTTCAACTTGCATCCTGCTTAATTGCAAGTACAAGGAACATTTGTTTTAAAGGAAAGGTTACAAATTAACAAATTAGCAGAGGAAGAAATTGATTTTAGTCTCTCTTCTCTGGAAGATGAGATGCCTTTCAAAGAGATGTAATTGGCATAGAACAAAGTGTCATGCTTAATATCACGGCCTGGAAGAGATTCTGGGGCCTCCATTATTCGGATGATCTAGTGTCACTTCGACTGTGAGTCATGGCAGTCCACTTGCAATCCAGAAAGATCTAATCTCCTCAGGCTTAAAATCCTAGCAGAAAATTTACTACAGTGCTGTATGAGTGAGGGCAGAGTCACACTCCCTGCTCTAATATTCTCCTATGCAGACTGCTGCTTCATTTGTATGCAATTCCTACACAGAAAGATCTTGTCGATTCCCCACCTCCCATTACTTAATAGACAACACGAGTTAACAGCAGTTACTAGAAACCCAATACTGATCAGCACTTTTTCCATCCAGCCACAACACTTCTGCATTAATTGGCCTAATCAAGCAATTTCGCCACAAAGAACAACTTGGCACACTGTGCTGAATGTCAAATCTGGACTCTGTATTGACATTTCCCTCCATTCCCTAAGAGAAAGAAGAACTTACTCCTGTTCTCCCATCATTCAACACTAATAGCCTTAATTATAGCATAGAGGCTACAGGAAAAAAAAACACACTAAAATTGTCTTAAGCCATTTCATGTATTGGTTAATTATGAAAGAAGGATACAATCCAATCACCCCTGACTTTCATCTGCCTTTAGTGCAAAGGAAAATAAAGGGTGACGCAAGGTTGTTTAAAGAATTAAGGTCACCACAAGGTTCCTTCCAACCACCAGAAAACAGGGAAGCAGCCTAGTATAAATAAGAATCAAGTCTATTACTTTAATGCTATCACATCCTGAAATTGTTCTAGGATGACATTGCTGCAAGGCAGCTTAACCAGTGCATGAACGCTGAACCTTTTAAGCTGTACCTATGCCAATGTGAATCAGCAACTCTAGCAGTGTTCTCTGTGGGAAGGGGCTCTCCTAGGAGTGTTTCTGCTTATAACTTCTAATCTGTGAGTCTCTGATAAGTAAGGGGTAAAATACCATCAGTTTAATTACATCTCTGTAATTATCCCTATCCCCCCTCTCGATATTTCCCTATAAATTTTCTAGCCCTTCACTCACAACTTATCATTAAAACTGGAATTTCCACTGATGTTCCCTCTCTACCAAACATTGCCAGAGTGAGCATTTTTCAAAAGGAAAACAGGACAGACATCACAGGCTGATTGACTCAGCCTACCCCATAGGTGCTGCACTTTACTTGCTCTGCCACCAAATGCAACAAGTGGATTGGCATCATAGGGTTACCCCAAGAGAACACAACTCGGGCCAACAGCTGAGACACCTGAATCCAATTTGTTGAGATGGACAATCAACCTGTGGATTTGGATTCCTCAAGGTCTGAAAAATTCCCCTATGTAAAACCTTGGCTCATATCCAAACGATATCTTTTCTTAATTCTTCAACAGTTTTCTCCATCGTGTTTGGAAAACTCTGGCCTCTTCTACTTGTTCAAGCAGTCTTCTTGAAGATGACATTGATACCAAGTAAGATACGTTGATACAGTAGTCTTCAAATGTTCTTTTGGAGGCAGGGGTAGAGAGTTGGGATCAGAATGATTTTGCAAGAATAAGATAACTTCACAAACTGGCCTGAAGCCCAATTATTATGGAAAAAGAGAAGACAAGACAGCTTATAGTAAGGAACTAGGAAATCTCTGCAACCACGAAAGAAGATACCCACATGGGAAGACTCCACTGAAGACTCCTGCAGTTGCTCAGGAGACGATCACAGATAAATCATTGACTTATTCCCACTGCTTAAGCATTAAGAATAGTTGGTGGCAGTAGCCAGTTACTCTCCCACCTCCATAGCATCTAAACTAAGAATCTCCTGAGCAGACAGGAGCTCAGGAAGTACAAAAGGTGGTTGTTAGAGGGACTGTGCACATCTCTAGGTCATCTCAGATGCCATTTGGGAATGCAGATTTTGAACACCGCCTAGCTCAGATTGTCTTAAGTTCCTAATTATTTCTGTACCAAAGCTGAAAAGCAGGACATGGAGGAAGATAAGGTCTTTGGTAAAGGGCCCAGGTTAACCATGCTATCAGAAAAGAAATCTTGAGGGGGAAAAAAAACATATTTTCATTGGATGAATTTAGAGTCCAAATAGAAGTAGTGAACACACACAATGCAAAGTTACTAATGAAATGCAACATATAATATTCAATGACATATTTGCACAGTTGCACCCCTTTTCTAGGGAGTTTCTTTAATTTTTTTTTTAATGTTAACATTTCACTCTGAAGTCTTCAATGTTTAACAGCAGTAGAAAGGAAAGCTGAGATCCAGATAAGACTTCTCCATCTTCTTATTTTTTTTCTCCTCCTCCTCTTTCATTTAGTTTTAATAGACTACTGAGAAGTTCCATTAGGAGAAGCTGAAGCAGGCAAAGCCATCATCGCTTGTTCTTTACAGGACCCTCATTACAGCTAAGCTTAATGGAGTGGCAGAGGATTCCTAGAACATTTGGTATATACAAAATCAACGTAGAGTACTTAATCTCTCGAGAAGCTACAAGAAAGCACTAGGGGCCAGGTCCATAGCCAATACTCACTCCTGAAATTCCCTTAGTTTCATAGCTTCAAGATCCATTGACTTCAAATGGGCATTGCCAATTTGCACAAGTTGTTCTACACAAGTAATAAGCCCTATTATTACAACAAAGGAGAAATTAGGCAGTCATCATCTACCCCATACTCTACATTATCACCACTAGATTTTTAAAGACCATAAAGAAGCTCTAAACTGTTTGCAAATTCAAACTACCAACTGCAAGAGTCAATCTGCCTTGAACCTTCTCAAGAGACCCAGATCATAATAGTACGGCTGAACTTTTTAGCTAAACTTTTCTTAGTAACTAATCTACAACAACAGGATTTTTCTGAGAAATTCAAGGCATAAATTTCAGTTTGCATTTTTTTTTCCTTTCTAAATCTTGATTTAGAGTTTTTTTTTTTTTTTTTTAAGTTCCTATAAATTTGCTAGGACTGCAGCATCTCTCATATGAAGAGAGTCTGGGAGAGCTGGGACTGGCCAGCCTAGAGAATAGAGGACTGAGGGGGGAATCTTATCAATGTTTGTAAGCATCTGAAGGGAAGGTGTAGAAAGGATGCTGCCAGGTTCCTCAGGAATGCCCACTGACATGATGGGAGGCAACAGCCATAAACTGAAACACAGCAAGTTCCTTCTGAACATGAGAAGTTAAAAAACAAAACAAACCCAACAAACTTCTTTACTGGGAGGGTAACGGAACACTGGAAAAGGTTGCTGAGAGAGATTGTAGAGTCCCCTTCCCTAGAGACATTCACAAGCCCCATGGACACAATCCTGGGCAAAGCGCTCTAGGTGACTCTGCTTAAGCAAGAGTTGGAATAGATGATCTCCAGAGGTCCCTTCCAACCTCAACCATGCTGTGATTACAGAGGTCAACTCCAGCCAACCGAAAAGCTGGTATTCTGGCAGATGCTTCCTCCCCAGAGCTCCTCCTGCTTCTCTGTCAGACTACTTTCCCTAGCACCTAGGCCAAAAGAAGATGGACTTCTTAGAGCAACAATAGATTGAGCTTAGACATCCACTCAGGGGGTTAAAAGGACTCATGAAGTAAGGATACAAAGAAGGTGTTAGAAAGAAAACAAGGAGTGAATATTGAGACTTTGGGACCTGAATAGGAAACAGGTCCTGTAAGGGAACAGAGCTAAATATAGAACTCCCCTGTAACGCTACGTCAGGTCACTGGTGCCTTTCAAAAGACATGCGATAAACTCCTTGGGGATGTATCACAGAACTCAGACAGTAAATTGACCTGAAGCCAGATACCGCTTTAGCCACATCCATCCCAGGATGAGTGAACTTTCATTTTATCCATAAATGAAGAGTCCAGCCAAGGACTTACAATGAAAAATGTGGGCAAACATCCATCTCAACATCATTCAGTTGGAAACAAGCTGACTTTGAAAGTTGGCAGTAGAACTCTTAAAAGAAAAAGTTAAAAACTGGCACTGGGGATTTTTTTTTTTTTTAAATATGCCCTTCGCAGATTTAAAAGGCACCTTTTCAATTCTGTTGAGACAGTACAAATTCTACCAGAGGAATTCTATCAAGAACAAATTGTTCAAGGGCTGCCCTGTGATTTTGCTCAGTCAGTCACTGGGACACCAATTCTGCACATCATTCACGTGTGCAAATGAAAGAATGTACCCATAAATATACCTGATAAGTTGCAAGTCTTCTACAGAAGTCAACCAACTTCATTAATTTACATGAGTTGAGGTTATGGACAACTACTCCTGTGGCTTGAATCCATCATTTAGATTAAATCATTTCATGCATATGAAGAGATACACAAGGCTGTGCTTTGAGTCTAGCTGGACAGTTCATGAGATCAGATCTTCATAGTCCAATATAGAACCCAAAGAAAACAAACTGTTTCTCTGACAGTTCCAGAATTAAAAAAAAAAAAAAAAAGAAAAAAAAAAAAAAAGTTATGCAGAACAAAGGAACAGCTGAGCAAGTAATCTGCCTTTTTTTTTTTTTTTTTTTTTTTTTTTTTTTTTTTTTGATATCTGTCCTCTCTCTCTCAGTCAACTTGTTCATTTTGGGCGTCCCTACAGAAGGGTCTTCCAACTGCTCTGTAACTCTTTTGGACCCCTCTCTTTTCTATTTCTGGATCTCTTAACAAGCTCATCCTAGAGCACCCTACTCACCATTTATATTACTAGCTTCCTTAACCACTCTCCTAGAAGATTTTTCTTCCTCCTTATAGGACTTATCTTTGATCCATGTCAACCTCTCCACCTCATGATTTTTAGAGCTCAAAGGGACCTCTTACCTACACCCATACCCCTTCTGTTACCATCACTTGCTGCCCCTTCCCAAACCATCTTCCATTTTGATCTTCACTCCATGCTTATCTGAGAATTCCTTTCAAACTAAAACTAATATGAAAAAGAATTAAAAGCTTTTTCAACAAATTAAAATATGTTTATCTTCAGACATGCCTTTAGCCAAAATGCCTCATCAGCTCCAGAACTCTCAAGATTCTCAAGACTTACTGTTTGTAACAGACTAAGAAAAAATCTTCATTTTTTCCCTCTTTCTAAATGAATATGCAAGAATCATAGAAAACTCTGGTAGACAGACAGCCTAAGGCCATGAGCATCCAAGGTGTCTGAAAGAATTTTTCCTTATTTCCAAATAACAAAGTCATTTGCTTTAGAGTAGGTGTTCAAGAAACAGGGTGTCACTTCAGAAGGACATGCAGCTGTATGCTGGATACACCTCTGAAGGTCAGAGCCTTTGAAGGCTTATTTCTCCTGCAATCTTCAGGGTCTAACCAACCTTGCCTGTTATCTCAGGCTTCCTCAAAAAAGTGGGGAGAAAAATCTGCTTCAGTATTTTTAAACACATTAATGAAAAAATCACACTAGAATAAAGATCCAGTAATGAACTGCAGTTCAACCCTCCTGACCCCTATCACACGTGGTCATGTCCTGGAGGACAAGAGCAGCTTAAAAGAAAGCATCTATTTCATACTGTGCTGCAAAAGCATGCACACACACATTATTTATATATATAATAAAAGCAAAAGCAAAGAACTTGTATGTGGCAGGAAAACTTTGCAGATAAATGCCAGTACACAAAAAAGAGAATTTGAAATAGCTTGACTACTGATTTTTCCCAGATAGTCAAATTCTATTGATAGACCATTTAATAATTATAGTCTTGAAAATTTCAAGCTTTTTCTTGTCTTTGAATATCTATTGTGCTTGCTAAGGTCTGGGGGAAATTTCTTCAATTTCTTTAGCTTTGCAGGGCAAGGCACTTAAAAAAGGGAAAAAAAAAAAAAAAACTAAACAGCAACACAATACTACTACTGATATGCCTCTAAATTTATAAAAGACCATTAATCCACATTACTGCACAGCTTGCCCCTGAAGGTTCACCATGTATTTGACACATACTTGCACTACTGTGCAAGGATTTTTCAGCTTCCCTTTGAAGAGTCCACAGCTCTGAAAAGCACCATTCAAAACAAGGAGAAGCCTGAAAGGAAAACACTGGGTTGAGGGGACACATGGAGACCAGACTGAATTTGAGCTAAGCACATTTCCAAGGGGCCCTGCTTCCACAGAAACAGGAAAGCCAAGGCCATGGGCCTCTAAACAGGGCCCAAAGCTTGTCAGGCAGGGAGACGTGACCATGTGTAATCGCCTACAGGGGCAGGACACCTCTTGGATATGGTGTTCTAGAGAAATGAATGCTGATGCAAATGAAACTCACATCAAAGCCCTCGGAATTCACAAAAGCACTGCCAAGGACCAGCCAGGCCTCAACACTAGGAACGTCCCACTGTTGATTTTGAGTGCAAATTCACACTGTGCATTAACACAGATCAGCCAAAGGGCTGACCTGCTTATCAGCTAATAAATGGACATTAAAGGTATGAACTAAGCTCTTTTCTTCCTCCTTATGGCAATCTATAGGCTATTCTTCACATTCTTTTTATGTGTCTTGAGCTCTTTCTCTTGTGGTCTCCCTTTGAAGTGGACTTTCAACTCCTCAACAGCAACCAGTTTGCAAGGTGATACATTATATGTTAACAAGACCTGTCATCTTTTCAAGATAATTTTAGAATTAAGGAGCCTGCTAAACTCTGTGATAAATCTAGGCATTTGTTACAGCTTCAAAGTGCCACATTCAGAGATACCAGATGCACAAGGCCAAGGGCGCTGATTGAAGGAATAGCAGAAACCTGAGTTAGGTACAGGCTGAGCTGACCCTGGAACTGGAAACTGCAGAGCTGCTGCAACAAAACACTGTTAGCTACTCAAGCTGATTATCCCCAGACACCCAACACCACCGCACGGTGCTGCGCTGGGCCTTGGAGTTGTGCGGTGGTAACGAGGGGACCGCTGCAGCACACTCTGCTGCTCCGTGTAGCCAGGCCTAAATGCTTTTGTAAGGGATTGCCTTGGGAAACGAAACAACTTTCCAGCAACTGCGAAGAAGTTTAACTGCTCCCTGTTTCCAGAACTGTTCTAACCCAGAACAGCATGAAAAAATAGCATGCTTTCAACCCAAAGGCCAATATTTAAATACCACAAACGTTACCAAGGATAAAGGGTCGTGCAATAATTATGATGGGCTGTGTAGTTGAACAAGGTACAATGAAGAATCTTCATTATTTATAAACTGCTTCTTATTTAAAATGAGGGCAGACTGAAGAGCAAAATCTGATGCTTTCTTAGGAGAAGCACAGAATGAGAAGTAGTAAGCTAAAGGCCTTCCTGTCTAGAAGCAGCACACTGCAGCTCTCAGAGGCCTTTGAAAGAAGAGATGCGAAAAGCACGTCCGTGTAATTCATTTGGTCAAAATGTCCTACTTCAGACATGCTAAGTGCCAGATAAAAATCTTCATAATGAATATTTATTCTGAGATGAAAGCAGAAGAGCAAAAGGTATAGACAGCAGATTTGTCTCTAAGAGCACACAGGTAGACAAGAGCCCTCTTTAAGCTGCCAGAGCCTAATTCCCTCGCAAGGCCAGATACAGCTTCAAATTAAAACACATTGTCCTGAAATAAAAGTGTTGAGGCTGCTCCTAATGCCCTTGCATGCTAAGCTTTCTCAGATGTGGAAGAGTGTCTATTTGGCTATCACATCAAAATTAAACAGGATTTTTGCATTGTTCCATTGGGAAAATCCAGTCCCAAACAAATCAATTTCTTATTTTACTCTCACACTGCCCTCAGCCCTCATACTGTCTCCTATGAGGTTGCATGTTCATGTGAATTCAGGGACAAAAAGATTTGCAAGATGTTTAAAACACTACACTCAGCAACTTTTTCTCAAAACCCTGAAAGCCTTATCTTATACTTTATAATCTGATATACCTGCTGACAGAAATGCCTTATCAAACAATGAGATGCTTCAACCTCATGACTTAAAATCGCAAACAATAATATTACTCTCTAAATCCAGCCACTTTGGAAAGAGATGATTTCTAGAAGGCAGCATGCAGCTGGATACACAAATGCCAAGTACAGGGCCAAGTATTCCATGAGAAGTAAATAAAGTTCATAAAATGAAAGAAGCAGTAGAGCATAACACCATGCAAGGTAGAGCTGAAATAAAAGGCTAACAACCTGTCACCACTTCATACATTATCCAGTGGTGCTGGCTGCTCCTGTGCCTTCTCCTGGCCCTCACCATGCAAGGCCCTGGCCCTTCTGCCAGCCCTGGCACTGGTCTCTCCTAGTGCCCAGCCATTTCTTGACTCACATGGCAAGGAAAGAAGGGTTCTGCTGGTGCAGCTTGCCAAAATAGGGACAGTGTCTACACACGAGTGCATGGCGGGAGACAAGGAGCAGGAAAGGCAGGAGGCAGCTGGCACAGGCTGCCACCAAGCCACTGATGAAGAGAAATGGCAGATTCAGATTCTAAGTTAAACCTCCGCCTTAAGGTTAAATTCCCATCTCCGCTGTATTTCTTCATGGCTAGGAGCAAGTCACATAAGCCCTAGCCCTCCAAAGTCATCAAAAGGCAGAATACCTAGTACCATAAGCTCAGCTGATTCAAGATGCTATTGATACTAATGCTAGTGAGAAGTTCAAAAAGTTCTGAGGACCAAGTCCTTTACTACTCTGTCTTTATAACAGGAAAAGTTAAATTGTCCTATTTCACAAGAGTGCTGTGATGACAAGCATGCTCAACTATGCATGGCTATGGCAATAGGGACCATATGAACTCCTAGTGGAGTCAGAAGAGCAGATATCAAATTTAAGTCTACAAGTGAGTTCTGATCTCATTTGCAGACAAGTAAATATTGAGTAAAGCCTGGATTTTTATGGAATTACTTTGGATTTGCACTGATTGAGCCTGAACCCGAGCCTGGCCCAGGCTGCATTGAGGTAAGCTCATTAAATGCATCCCATCCCCTTTGACTCTGCTGGGAGCACACACACGTTCAAAGTCAATCATGTGCTTAAAGGCTTTGGAGGATCAGGGCAAGAGGGCTCAGCCACTTACCGGACTGAGCTGCTCTGCTTTGTGTACTAAGCATTTGAAGAAAATAAGAGTGCAGTTGTCACCACTGCTTCCCAACATCAGGAAAAGGAAGGGTGTCATTTAATCAGTCAAATCAAAGTCAGCTCCTCTTTTCTGGGGGCAGAACCATTACAACTGTGGCAGCATCAGATATTTGGCTTTTGTGCTGTCACTCCTTTTAGATTAACCTTCACTACCAGATATGATTCCAGAGCCACAGCAGCTCCACGTGCATTCCCACAGACAATATTTTGAGCTTATATTTAAGCCATTGCTCACTACTGCTTCTTGCCAGTGCTAGGACCAAGAGAAGGGGAGGCAGGATAAGCGCCTCAATTTCCCCCAGACAGCCAAGGGTTCAGGCAAAAGCAGAGCCAAGTTTTGCTGAGGGAAAGGCCCATGGCCAGAACACCAAGGGCTGCAAAGGCAATAGGGGCTGCAGGCCAGACACGGGCAGAAAGGGGGTACAACCCAAGTGAGAGCCTCGGCCAATGTGATGGCAAATCATCACTTTTCACCTCCACTGAAAGCAAAAGACATGACAAAAACTCTTCAGGAAAAATTATGAAGTTTGATTAATTAATATCAGGAGACTGCAATGCTAATTATTTTCCAAATAGGATTATGCATCTTAGCAGGAGCCCTGATTCAACAAGGTAGCAAAAGCCTTTCAGGCAGCTACTCAGCAGCCTTAAACCCAGGTTTGAACACAGCCACAGCGCAGGGGTCAAAGCTCCTTGCTAGCATCTCACTACCGACCACGCTAGGTCTGAACAGCACACACAGACACAGCAACACTATCTGTGTCCATCCCTCAGTTTTGGATCTTTTGGATCATCTCTTATCCCCACTGGAATGCAAAGTCTTTTTCATCTCTGAACAATATGTGAGGTTAAAAGAATCTCATAATTCTTTATGATTTCAAACACAGGTGTCTCTGGGAGAGAGTTCTCCTCCCTTTCTTCTTATTCTTCTCTAAAACGTAGAAATGCACATATATTAATATAATTAAACAAGAGAGCTGGGCTAATAGGACTGATCTGGTCTAGAAGAAAAGCATATAATTAGGGTGCCAAGCAACAGTGCTATCAGTAGTGACACGAGGCTTGGAGCACCAAAGGGACATTCAACATGACAATATAAAGGCTCTGAATTTCAGCTGGTGACAAAACCGTGTGCACACGGAGGGGGTGGAAGACGTAATTTGCTTAAACGTCCTACCTTGTCCTCCCCCTGGGAGGAGGGAGGGCCGCTCTGCCCGTCAGCCCAGTGCTAGGGATGGAGATAACAAGCCATTGTCAAGGGCAACCACAAAGCTGCTTGTTTCACATTAGCATCCTTAACATTTTCCATCTAATCAGATTTCCTGTTGGTTGAGGAAAGCTGCCTTTCCTCATTACCAGCTGCTATCCCAGATTTCCCTCTCCCCATCCTCAACGCAGCTCTTGCCATGCTTGTCTGCCTTTCTGTGTAAAAAGGTTATGTATGCCCGCAGGGAGACTAAATGTTATGAAAAAAAAAAAAAAAAAAGAAGAAATAAAAAGGGCAAAAACCCCCCAGATGAAAACAGAACTGTGGGCAAGAGGCCAAGACTCTTGATTATGTGACTGTGACTAACCAAGGGGTGTTTTAAAAGAAAACATTTCCCATTATATTCTCTCCTCTGGATGTAATAATACATCTCAAATTAGTTTTCCAGGAGCAAGCTTCTTTTTATGTAACCATGTTTTATACAGATAGCAGCAGCTTATGTTTAAACTATTTAAGAGAACAAATAGCTGCAAAATGTACTTCAGATGGTCCTTCTCCTGCTAGCAGTATATTCCTGGCTGGAAGGAAGCAAGGAAACTGCCCTGCATTTTGTTACTGCTTGGATGTAATAGTAAGCAATGCATGATGCCCACAGCATCCTGCATGCGGGTAAGAACATCAACTCCTCTTTTATTACATTTGAAGGATCCATGACCTTGTAAACTGTGAAATGACTTTGAAAATACAAAGCTTAAAACAGTGCAGAATAAAGCGAGAGCTCATCTTTTAACCTGGCCCAAAGTTTCCCAGATCATTAGGAAAGGAGCTTCTTATCCAAACTGCAAACAGATGTCACCTCACTGCTGCTGTGCCCAACCAAAGGGGAATTCTCACATTTGAGGAAGAGTGTTGTGATTTCTCCTTGCCCCGTTCCTTTTTCCCACATCTACAGCTAAAAAAGTCTTTGCTAGGGGAATATAAAGATGAAAGGTTAATATGGCCAAGGACGAAAACAATAATCTGATTGCTTGATGGGAAGATATAGGAAAGGGTACTAAGGATCGCCTGGTGAAGGTAGAGAGCTGTGGCGGATAGAGGCACCCGGGGCAGGTTGGGGAGCTCCCTCCTGCGGGATTGGCTCCGGGGTTGCCGGCGCTCCGGGATTGGTGGAAGGTTCTGGAAATACCCTGGGCTTAGAGGGAGCAGCCGGCCTCGCCCTGCTCCTCTGTCTCCCCACACTCCGCTACAGTTACTGGGCCAAGGAGCTTTTCTGTCCTCCAGCTCAACCTCAACCCTCCAGCTTTACTTCTGTTCCCTAAAGGTGTATTGGACACATGTGCTGTGACAAATGGCAGCCCTGCAAGCAGGCAGGCTGGGGGTTAAGAAAAAGAAACCAAGACAGGGTAATTTAGGAAACAAGGGCCAGTTCTTTCATTGCTTCTCATGCTTTTGAAAATGGGTCAGATGGGTAATGTGTCATGTGTGTCACTTATTTGAGATATTACACTGAGATGGTATTTATGTATTTCAGCAGAGAGTGCAGCATCCTCCGAACACGAAGAAAGTGTCAGTAAAATCTTTTCCAATTCTTAAAAAGAGCTTTCACAGAGCAGAAGGAGCAGGGACAACTACGCCTATAATGCTGCAGATGTGTAAAAGGTAGATAATAGCCAACTAGGACTACTGCTCTCATTAGAGAAGTACCTACAGGGCTACACATGCTTTATGGGACACAGACATTCCCTGATTCTTCTGTCCATCTTCAACTCATTCATTCAATGCTGAAACTAGCTGCATTCACAGTGCTGTTGATTCAGTATCTTCTGAAGAATCATATGTACTCAAGAGCATCACGAGAGGCAGAATGGCACCAAGAGAGTCAGGGCTTACCTACACCTGCCTCATACCTGGCATCCCAATACAGGAGGTAATAAATCCAGAAGTGACAAACGAGATGGCCCGAACATTAACCCTCTATGAAAGCATGGTCACAAAACACAGCAGAAATCTGTCAATTAAATGAAATACTTAGAGAAAGATGCAAAGTTAGAGACATTCATATTTTTACTAGATGTTCCCATGTCAACATTGATCAGGTGAAAAAAAAAAGTGCAGCTCTGTGTGCTCTCTGGAGTCTTTCAAGTCTGCAAAGTGCTTCATATATAACCCCCATTTATTTGGAGAGGTTTCCTGATAGCTACTGAGCTGCCATATTTTTCAATATCTTCCAAAATGTGCAAATTGCATTATGGTAACAGGTTTAAACTTCCATTTTCATTCATCCTCACAGCGCAGCTGAGCGTTAACTGCTGGGTTCACAGCTGGGCTAGGGTTTATTTCAGTTGTTCCATTGACTTCAGCAGACTGTTTTTGTGTTTGCACTGAAAGCACCGTTCAGATCATTTCACGCTCAAGATTTTTCAGCTTTGTGCCAACAAACCACCGAGGACGACACGCATCAGCCTTTCAGTGGGTCTAACACTGCTGCCAGCCAATTCACCAGCAGCAAAGACAGACCTGCGTGGCCCTAGGCGATTTGTGCAGTGAGAGAGGCTAAAAGGACACCTGAGCAAACATCTTCCCTCTCATGCTAGATGCGGTTTCTTTCACAGAAACACATGTAGAAACCATGCAACAATAAAAACTGCACCAAGATGATACCCCTGTGAATTCTCATCAACTGGGATGGTTGTGGGATTAGTAGCAGTAATGCAAAACTCCTGGAGGAGGGGAATAGGGGGGACTGAGGGTGAGGAGGGGAAGACATTCATCTTTGTATACTGCAACAGAAAGTGAAGCTTTCCTCTCCGAACCAAGCATTTTAAGTAAGAATGATTAACAATACCATATGCCATGGAGGAAGGAGCAACACAGCTGTTACTGGGGGGAAGCAGCGTGCAGATTGACAGAGAATCTCCGAGCAGTAACTGCGAGCTCTCGGGCGACAACACGGCAGAACCGCTGCTCTCCAGCTCTTCGCTTAGAGCCATCACCCTGAAAGCATCTGCTGGCAGACCCAGTGCCTCGCGGAGGAACAAGCCATGCCCCCAGGAGAGCCACCCCTGGGGACAAAAGGCCCAGCACAACTCTACTTCCCAAGTCTTCTCCTCTTGGACATGCCATCGGTGTGTAAAGTGGTGATTTATTCACAAAAACGACCATAGCTTTGAGCTAGTCACCATCAGGAACCCCAATTCTCTGTATGATGGTCATTCCAGTGTATTTTAATTTCTACTGGAATTTCACATGAGCACAAAAGTGAGACACAGCTGGGTCAGTAGAGCCCCGATCTCCTCAGTGCAAAGCAGTGCACCAACTCCGTGGCTCACATGAAACCTTCGTTTCCCAAAACACCATTTGATGAGGATGCTGAGCACCCATAAAACTCAGTTGTCAACATCTTTTTAGAGGTGCTTGACAAACGATTCTGAGCTCATAATTTACCAACAACATAAATCTGATAAGAAAATACATTGTATTTGTTAATCCAGAAGAGTGTCATGGGATTCAGCTTTCCTTCACATTCAAGTGCAGAATCAAAATTCCAATCGAGTCAGGCAGGGAAATGAGAGCAGAATTAAACTTTGTTTCCAAAATTCCATTTTAAAATTCAGATAACTTTATCAGTGAACCCAAAACCTTCCCCACCCCAGGATTTTTAATCAAACTACATACTTCTGAGCAAGGAACACCATTTTAGTAAAAAAATACTTGTGATCTGTGGGGAAGGGTCCAACCTGATCACTTGCCATTCCTGCAAGTTCAGCTGTGGCAGCACCCCAGCCCAAAATACTTCATCTTAAAACACGTCTACCAGCTGTAACATTATTCATCTTGGCAGATACTGAACCTTATGCAAAAAGTGGAAAGCTTACCATGTGGAATATGAGGCAGTAATGGAAAACACATGGAACAACAAGAGAAAGTATTAAAAAAAGGATTAAAAATCTTCATCTCATGTATACTAGACCAATGAGTTAAAGATAGAGATAACTCAGTAGCTTCACATTAGTAAACACAACATTAGAACCGACCATACCTGTGCTTTATCTGAAAAGGAAAACATTTCTACTTATTTCTTCTGCTCTGCATGCATTTCATTTTCCCAAATGCAGCTGTGCGTGCATGACATCCACACTGCCCCCTGCTCCGCGGCCGGGCGGCTGCCGCAAGCATTGGCCAGCGCTGTGCAGAAGCCTGATGGAGTGAGGGGTGCTGGGGATGAGCCGAATCGGAGGCCAAGTGCCACTATTTGCAGCAAAGTGCAACTTCAGAAACATTACCAGAAAGGACCGACTTGGAATTGATGCTGTTTAAAGTAGCAAGCGACTTTTGGCAGCCCAAAAAAATGGCAGTGTGTAATGATGAGAGCTGAAACAAACTTTCTTTAAGAAAAAGCAGCGTCATTTTACTTCTTGTCTAGAACAATGCTGTACATGGCTTGCACTATCGTGTCCCCCAACAGCTGAACCAGACGCTAACAGGCAAGCAAGAGGGGACATGGAGCGCGTCACGCGTCCTGCATCCGTTGCACTACACTGACACAGGCTGGAAACACACAGCACGCTCTAGGGACATACATGGAAAAATAAAAATAATAGAAACAAACAGAACATGGATCCATAGCGCCACAAACCTTCCGGCTCTGTGTTCTCTTTGAGGTGCACTTGCTTCAGTGGGCAGCAGAAGATTTCGTGACACTTAGCACGAAAAGGGGACTCTTTTTTCTTTAATTCCGCAGATTGGATGGAATCTTGCCGTAACATAATGTACTCCTGTGTGCCAGGGGGAGCGTCATCCATAACTGTGGTCACCACATAACAAAATGAACTCAAGTTAGAGCTTGAGGAAAGACATCTAGAGAATCAAATCAACTACATAATGTTGGGGGAAAAGGGGAGAGAGAGAGGAAAGGAAGAAACATTTTAGAATAATAAAATTAAACATCTTAAAAGTAACTTAGTCATGGTGGCAGAGGTGGAGAAAATATTTACTTTTATAAACAATTCTTCCCAAACATTAACAATTTATATTGTTTCATGCAGCTTTCATAAACAGAATAACACCGTGCTCCGGAGAGCAGCACAAGGTTCTCTGTGCCTTTGCTCGATTCTCCTGTATCGTCTAGATCTATTCCGCATGCAGATTGAGAACAAGGAGCATTCCGAACCACCCAGCATGCTGTTGTTGCCCAGCCATAGGCAGTCTCTAATGTCAGGGAGTCATCATTCCATATCTGCCGGTAACGCAGCACCCAGGTGTCTATTCCCCAAAATACAAGCATGCTTTTATCTAAATATTTAATTATACGCTGTTCCTCCGCGCAAGGATGATAATCCAGTGACATTTGACTTGGATCATGACTTTCAAAGGATAGGAGAGTAGATGTACAAAAGGAACGCACATTAATCCTTTTGATGGTTTTCTTGTAAAACAGCAAGTCATTTTTTAAAGTTGATCGTATAAATCAATACCACCATTAATAATATAAATGATATGCAGCCTGAAATGTTTTCTGAATGAGGTCGCACTATTTAATGGCTAGAAAGGTAAAATATGTAGCATACAGAAAGCTCCAGCTACATTAGAAGTTATTACCCTAGCAGAAAGAATTGAAGCATTTTTCCACTACCTTAAAAAAAAAACAAACAAACAACAACAAAAAAGCCTTAACACAGACAGCAAGATTGTTCAACTTGGAGTTTTCAGAAGCAGATCATCTTTCAAAACCCAAGTTAGAAGATTTTTCAGAAGATAATCTATAACCATTACTAGCAATTCATAACCAGACGCATAGGTATAAAAACACAGCCAAAAACAGACTGAGATTCTACAACACTAACAAAAAATAAAAATCCAGAGATCAAGGAAGAAAACATTTTAATGCTAGCCTAAATATCTGCAGCTGCACCAGCAGAATACAAGCTTATATGTTTTTATATATTTCTCGAAGTCTTAGCAGATCATTCAAACAAATTAACCATTTCCTATGCACCTACCAGTGATTTTTAACAACTATCACACAGATTTTAGCAAGAATCCCCTCAGCCAAAAATACGACACTGGCCTCCCCATCCACTTGCTTTATTTCCCTCCTCCATCGTGAATGGTAAAAGTCACATCCAGAAGATAATTAACTGGTTCAATCCGTTCTTTCTGCAGTGGGCAATGGCCTTCCCTGATGACATCAATCCATAGGAAATGTTTTGCACTCGAGCGGTTGTTGCTTCGTTAGACTAGCAACAGCACCAGGAACACACACTAATAACCCAGATATGGATACAGTGTCGTTTAAAGTGATGCATAATAGGAAGATAGTGGTTCAAACATGAACACTAGGTCACCGAAGCACAAGATCTGGATTGCCAGATAACTGCTGCATTAAAAGCTCTTGTTTTACCTCGGTTTGTTGGAAGGGTTTGCACGTGTTCCTGATGGGCACTGACAGCCCAGAGGTTGCAGGGCTACCACTAAGGAGAGTCGACACCCAAGAGGAGCCCAAGACCAGCTGGGTCGGCTCCTGCACAAAGGCGCCACGCAGGAGCTGCTACTGCAGGAGTCCTGCGAAACCCCCATAAACCACGCACAGGGCCCTGCGTCAGCGGCGCAGGAGCCCTCTGACGCGTCCTGCTGACATTCCCAGGGATGAAGGATAACGCGCGCCGAGAAACGCGAGCAGCCGGGAGAGGAGCGGAGCGCCCGGCTGCCAAGCGCGGCCCCTGCCAAGGGGCACGTTCCAGCCCCATCCGGAGCCTTCCCAACACGGGAGGAAACGGCTGGAGGAGACACGAGGGCCTTGGTTCGTCGCCCTGTGTACAGCCACACGCTGGAGAAATTAAGAAAATACTGAAGCCAACAAAGATGGGGGAGTTTAACTGAACCCAGGGCAGCGGGTGTAGTGAGGCTTGGCTCATAGGACAGCATGAGCATCTGGAGCTAATACAGGAACCACAGTTGTAAGGAAGCCTCGCTGCTGGCACGATGCATTAACAACATTACTGATACTGCTGGTTTGAGGAGAACAGCCCAAACCTTTTCTTAAGGGAATCAACGGCCTGAACACAGCCAGAGTTTATTACAAAACTAGGAACATCCCCTAACCCAAGTGTCATTTCTCTGTTATGGCGACAGCTGGACAGCCTCGTGGAGCCGCTGAAATGACAGCAGCAGGTTCTCAGTTCTGTGACCATGAACCTCTCCACAGGAAAAATTCAAACCCACAGAATCCAACGTGAAAAGCTCTCCTGACCTGATAATGTCCTATTTCTAGTAAATAATGAACATGCCACCATGGTAGGATCACTATTCAACATCTTCTGTAAATAAACACTTTGGAAACTGAGAAATATCCTCCCTCATCACAAATCTCAAATTATTTTGCTAACAGGATAAAGAACACACTTATGAAATATGCCAAAGTAGGAGGCAAAGGGTAAATTTTAGCCAATATCATCAAAATCCAAAGCAGTATGTACACACTGTGCCACGCAGAGCAGAGACCATTAAGGCATAAGAATAGCACTCCTTTTACACTATGGTTCCTTCAATTCCAGACTTCATGCTAATTGCAGAACCTCAGCTATACTTACACCCTGCTGCATAATGCACAGATACATGAGCTGGCTTTAGATCAGCTAATTTGGGTGGTAATCACAAGACAGCTTCGAGCTCGGGAAGGGCAGCAGGAGACACGCGAGAAGACTGGCAAACACTGAGCCTGGCTCCGTCACGCGGACGGAGCTCAGGGCACGTCTGCACTGCCTCGGCCACCCCCTGCACACTCATGTGCAACACCTCTCATTTATTTACATTTCCATTTTCCCCTGAGTAAAATAGAAGGTTTTGGACATGATTGCTTAAAGAACTGCCAACAGTGGATGTGTAAGAAATACCCCCTTTTTTAAGGAAATGGTGAAGATGCAGAAAAAGTAACAACTCTAAAGCGAGCATGAAAAGCATTTGCTTAGTAGTTAACATAAAATAGCTGCAGTAGCTGTTATGGTTCCTTCAGCAGAAGATTCAACTTGATAAATAACACTCTACAGCATATTTATTTTTAAAATAACCACAATAATAAAAAAAAACTTACTGAGAAGTCAATATTAAAAAAAGCTTCCTTCTTCCCATGTCTTATGAGAGGAAAAAAAAATCATTTTTAAAATGACTACTAGCACCATAATGTTTTTCAAGGTAAATTCAAACAAGTTTGTGTTATATAAATACATCAGCTGAACACTCCACTGGCTTGTTTGTCTCTGTCTTTTATGTCCAACTTCATTTCAGTCCCATCTACAATTGCCACAAACTATAACATCAAGCCTGTCCATAGGGCTTGGCGCTCTGGCTGCAACCAGAATAATTCTCGATCCAATCAGAGTTTAATAAAGCTTTAAGGAAGCCTCTTTCCCCCAGCAACTACAAGCTTAAAATCTGCTTTGTCTTATTTTTCCTGGGATACTGGTGTTGCGCAGACTTCAGCTGGAGTCTGTAGCATCCGCAGTGTAAATACATGTTAGTATTGAGGCAAGAGAAATCACCTGTTACTCTTGTTCTTGCCCATATGACACAAGAACATCAACATTTGCTACTTCCATGGATCTGTTTTGATGCTTCTCTCCTTGAATGACCCAAACCGCAAGCTCCCTTCTCCGTGTTCCCTTCCTTTTGTTCCTCTTATTTTCACATGCAGCGAGGCACGAGATACTGGCAATAAATGACTTTTCTGCCAGCGAGGGTGGCGAATCGAGACGGCGATGCCCGTTCTGCACCTTCACCCTCCACCCACGAGAAGGAAGGGAAGGAGAGGAGCGCAGCGACCCAGGCCTGCGCACGGCTGGTTCTTCCCTGTTAGAGAAAATATCAGGGTATCGAGTTGCTTTAGCTCTTCATGGGGACAAGCCTAAAAATGCTGCCTTTGGAATAACTTGCTTCAAGGGAGCGCCCATGGGGCAGGGAGCAGGTGGGGAAGTGGGGATTTTCTGTGACATGCCCTGATGCGGTGGCTGATACAAAACGCTCAGGGGCCTATGCAGTAACGATTCCCTCTGCTGCTTTTTGCTCCTGCAGTATTTCTGCCCTAACTTATTCCATCTGAAGGTTGATTTCTGCTTACCAGCTGTATGACATGATGGTCTCATTTGGGTACTTCAGGGAACACAAATACTTACAAGCTAATTAAAACAAGCTATCCTAGAGTAGCCATATAGTCAAACCCTCCTAAAGGCACCACAGTCCATCTGTGCCCAGACATCCCCACACTCGTAGGTCTGAGGTTTGGCCAGCTCCAGTTTGCTCCTTTGCAGTGACAACAGATGTCCCAGGACCTACGAGCAGCCACAGCCTCCAGCTCTTACTCAACAAGCTGCCTCTGAGGTCCCTCCTTCCCCACCACCAAACCAGACCCTGGGGTGGCAATGCATCGACTCCGACCAAAGTTCAAAAACACAACAGGGGAGCTCCCTTGTGGCAATCCTGCCCTCCACGTTGTGTTTCATAGAATCATAGAATGCTTAGGGTTGGAAGGGACCTCTAGAGATCATCTAGTCCAACCCCCCTGCACACGCAGGGACACCTAGAGCACGGGGCACAGGACTGCATCCAAGTGGGTTTGGAAGATCTCCAGAGAAGGAGACTCTACAACCTCTCTGGGCAGCCTGTTCCAGTGCTCTGTCACCCTCACTGTTAAGAATTTTTTCCTTAAGTTCCTATGGAATTTTTGGTGTTTCAGTTTCCGGCCATTTCCTCTAGTCCTATCAGTGGCCACCACTGAAAAGAGACCATCACCGTCCTCTGCACTCCCTCCCTTGAGGTACTTATAGACACTGATTAGATCCCCTCTCAGCCTTCTCCTCCATGAACCGAGCTCGCACTACACGTGGAGGCCGCCGCTGATGAAGGCTGCACCGCACTGCAGCCTCCTCGCTCCGCGTGCGCAGCACCAGCCCTTGGGCTTCTGGTCTCAAACCAGTACCATAAATTCCCTCTTTGGCAACCATTTCTCTGTGCTTGTTTTTGAATTGATATTAAGAGGACAGTTTTATGGCATGCATACATACAACAAATTCTGAGATGGGCACTAATTATCTGGAAGAGCTGAGACAAGTCTTGGAGGAGCAAATTCCTTTTCTAAGAGGGGTTTTACTATCTGAACTAATAATGTTTCAAACCGCTGATCTAAATTAGATTGAGCTGGTTATTAGGGGCTGAGGCTTTGGGGATTCCATACTATATGGTCTAAGAGCTCCTTTCTGTTTCTGGGGAGCAGAGGAGGATAAATTGTTATTAAAGAATAAATGTCACATGGCATCACAAATTAAAATTGATCAGCAATAATCTTTATGGTAAAGCCAACAACCCAGCCTCTGCCATGACTGCTATATATGGTGCAGCTTCCTAAACTCTCATTAAATTAGCAGCTTTAGCTACAAGCAGGAGTAGCCTTGGCACGTGCCCAGGCCCCAGGAGAGGTTCTGCAGCCCACACCAAGCACCACGTTTGGCCACGTTCCCTGGTAGCCGCAGAGCCGCCACGAACAGCCCGGAACTGCTGCAGTCACAGCAGAGACTGCAGCATAAACACCCCAAAGACTTCTCCTAAATCCTAGTCCTGCGCCCAGGCCGATGTGCAGCAGCAAACAGAAATTGCCCCTGTACAAGGCTGTGTGGGCAGCTGGAGAGCTGCTGTCCCGCTGCCAGGGCTTAGCCGAGCCCGTGCAAAGCTCAACCTCCAGCTTGGCTCCCCTGCTGCACAGACCCACAAAATACCCGGAAAAGGATAAACAAGGTCTGCATGGATCCTTTCCAGCGCAAGTGCACAGGTGGATTTATCTTTCCAGCTTTAGTTGGATATCATTATTTATTGCACAGCTCCTTCCTGTATGCTCAGTAATCAAAGCAGAGACAACAGCAGGCAAAATTATGTGGTCAAAATTTGTTTTGGCAAAACACTTCCTTTGGAGTGAAAACTACTTAAAGTTTGCATGACCACCTTTCACCACCACAACAGAATACTGATAGTTTTAGATACTATGTTTTGATTTGAAACACCTTTCTGCTGTGAAATAGCCTCCTTTTTAAATAACCAGCTGTTGTCTCACAAGAAGAGACTGCAGCCTTGTTGAACACATCTCTTTCAAAAGGAGTGGGGACTTATGAACTCTCTGATCTGTTGAAGAATTCTGAAATACATTTTCTTAGGGTCAACCTTGCAGAATAACTATTTTCAGATCTTCCAAAATTATTTGCATAGAACATGCTCCTTGGCCTAAAGGAGTAATTGAATCAACTGGTAGCAGTAATAGGCTGCTGTCCTCTAAAAAGACTAGCTAAGATAAGGCTGCACGTAGATCCTTATGCATAATAAAGACAATGACATTCAACAGCATTTTTTTTTAAATAAATTCAACTGAGAATGCATCTCTTTCCTCCGCTCGGAAGTGCACAAAACATTTCTGCATATAATCTGATTTCCTAGGCTTTCCAGGCATCCATCATCTACCAAATAGCCTTGATTATCGCTAATCTGGCCACTATTCAGTGACACAGCTGCCTATAACCGTGATCCTACTGTGCCCACGTGAAAAGCTTGGTTTGGGAGAGAGCACTCTGGTTCTTCTCCAGATGCTCAGCAGCATTTTCCAGCCTCCCACATGTGAACTGTAGAGAAGCCCAGATCCACAGTCTGGCTCGTCAGCTGCTACACAACGTGCAGACCCCCTGCTCGTCCCTTCCAGCCACCAGCTCTGGGGCTTTGCTCCGCGCATCATCGTGCCCGCTCATACTGAACTGAAGCTCAGCTCACCACGTCACCACACTCGCCTCTAAATGAATAAATATCGCTTCCCTGCCTACTTGGAGTGTCTTTCTGCTCTTCCCATCTGCTAAACTAAACGTGAGCTGGCTGCTCTCCAAGCAGGTGGGCTGCTCCACACGCCGCAGCACACACCACAGTAATTTGCAGCGTACTACTCATTTTTCGGGCGCCCGTGTGCATGGAGCGCCAGCGACACAGACCCATGTATGCTGGAGACACAAGCATGCTGCCACGGAATCACAGGAGCTGCATGGAGAGGTACGGGCAGGTGCCACCAAACACCAGCACGTGGACCAGCTGAAGCCTGTGAAGGTGCAAGAAAGGCGGTCGTAGAACCCACTGAAGAAGGGAAGCAGCTCTGGAAGGGAAGGAGGAGGTCGCTTGCATCTTCCAGGCACAGCTAAGTACCAATAAAAGTCACCACCACCCATCCACTTGTCTGGTCCCACTGAGTAAGGCCACCACCCTTCAAGGTGACACAATTGTCCCCAACTGACAAATTGTCCCCAACTCGTTCTGGCACTGGAAACGAAGCATTTAAGCTAATGCAGGTCCTTCTGGGTGGAACAACTTCAGCAGTGATGTCTGGGGAGACGGTGCTATCTCAGACAGATACAGCATTACAGCAAACTTACACTTCGGTGAAAATCAGACGAGTAGAGAACCAAATGACAAAACGTCTGCTCGAAAGGGCCAGCAATTAGGAGATTTGACAGATTGAGCGACTTCAAGAGTTATTCCACTCCTGGAATACTAGGATGCTCTCACACAAGGTAGATCAAGGACAAAGGCAGCCTACAGAGGTGGACAGAGTTATGAAGTGATTCTTCCAGTATCCTTCCTGGAAATCGGAAAGAAGCAGCAGCTGAACATGGTGGGAAGGAGAGGAGCAGCAGTAAAACCCTCCAAGGCTCAGCCTAAGGCTCCAGCTCCTCAGCACTACACTTGGAAGAAGGGGACAAGGGCGGAAGCACCACTCATGAACAGACAGGTGGCACCTCCCAATTATTTGGCTCATTTGCCACAGATTAACAAAAGGAAGGAGGCAAGAGATGGCGTGTTTTAAAACTCAAACCCGTTACAGACGGGGCTGTTCTGAGACAGCCCCTCAGAGGAGATGGTTCAAAGCCAAGCACAGAAAACTAAGCAGCAGAGCAGAGCGCCCCGGCGTGCCGTGGAGCGGGGCCGGGCACCGCCGGGCGGGCGGGCGGTTCTGCACTGCAGAGCACGGAGCTGCCGGACGAGCAGCAGCAAACTGTGCAAAACAAATTTTCTGAAAGGATTTTGCATTTGTCTGCATTTTAAGGGTGTTTTTTCAGTATGTTAAATATCAAGAAGTTATAAATCGGGACTATAGACATCACTAACACAATGTATTACACTTAAAAAAAAGTCTGAGAGAGTGTCATATTTTATCGCCTGGACTAAAGTTTTACTCAAATTCATCTCCACCTGCAAGTGGCTTTGACAGCCCCCACAAAAGCTCTTCCCTTTCTATCTTCCAGCACGTTACCTAGGGCAGAGCCACTGCTGGACCAGCTTTCCCAGGCCAGCAACTCTCTCGCTCCCACTTTGCCCACACTGGGCTGGAAAATGCACCTCGAGTGTTTTGCTGTTAGGCAGCTCTCTTGTTGCTTGGCCGGGGAAGGGTTAACTCATTATATCCACTTGAAAGTGCATCGATCCAGCAAGGCGCACAGCAGTACACACACTGCGCTGCTTCTCCTTCAAGCTTTCTGAAATTAAAGGACCACGTTTCACAAGCCTTCCCTTGGCACAACTTCTGGGGCTCTGCTTGAAAATACTTTTCCCTTCTCTGCACTTACCTAAGTCCTTCTGGCCATTACATAACTCCACCTGCAATTACAGCGTCGCCACCAGTGCTGCACTTGCTGCACATGCACTCTCAGTCTTAATCAATATCATCACCACTCAGAATCAGCAGCAGATTTAACTATCCCATTTCCTATTACTGTCCACCCTGATGATCAGGCTTGTCGTGTCCAGCTACATGTTTGGGACCATGCTCAAATACTTTCTTTTAAGCAATATTGCGGCACTCCCAGGTATGGGGCAGCACAACCTCACAAATTAATACTTAGAGAGTGCTAACTACACTAAAATTGCAATGATTCTGTAACAACCAACCTAAGATCACATATGCAAGTCCAAGTCACTTGAACAGCTACTAGGCCATATGAAAGGAACAGCCAGAGAGAAGCAATCAGCAGAGGGAGGACAGGAACAGTTGTGCCAACTTGCAGTGTACTCACAAGTTGTTCATGCCCAAGTTACATGTTGTGTCCCCAGCGAAGGGCACAGTGACAACACACCAAGTCTTCTACAATGTGACACCATTCCCACCGACACAGCTTGAACTCGGGTGTCGCTACGTGACCTCCAGCCTGGGCAGTCCTGGATGGCTCCGTTCCCACCAGCCGGGAGCCGCTCCTGCGGCTGGACAACAGGCAAACGCACCCCGAGCTGCTCGAGCTGCAACCTCCTGTTGAGCAACAAGCAACAGCAGGGCGCTAAGAAAAAAAAAAATCACCACATTTCACCTTCAGTGCATGAATACAGCTCCTCTAGCTTATAACAAGGTATCAACACTAGTCAAGATAAACATCTGCCTTAGAAGAAAGATACTGCTGCAGAAATGAGCTATAATTCAGTTTCTAGTGTTTAGGATGTAGAAGATGGTTTTTATTTTAGGGGAAGAGAAAGCCACTCTTCTCAAAATAAGTAAGGCTATTGTGTATCACAGATGGGAGTTGTGGAGCTGCCTCCAGGGACGCTGCAATCACTTTCTGCACTGCTTTGAAACCATCCATATTAAAAACAAATCACTATTTGGTGTCGTTACCATATTTATGCCTACTGGGCCTCTACATCGCTCAAAATAAATTAAAACATTTATTCTGGAAGTCGGTTCAAACACTTTAAAAAGTGGAAAGGGCTTTTAGTTGCTGTCAGTCTGGTGCATCTCAGTTCATACCAGCTCCAGTTAAATGGAAAGTTTTCAAGAGGAGCCTCACAGCAATTTGCAGGAGCTGAGGGTCTGGCCCATACGCTGAAAATAGCTGTGTAGACAGTCCAGTTTTGCAGACACTGTGCATAGCAGTGTTCGCCCTGTTCCTAATCCCCAGTGGAAGGAATTTTCCTAACGCTCCTTGCCCTTTATGTCCCTTTAGCACTTAGAGTACTTTTAATATCAGCTGCCGCCCCTGGTTTTTTCAAGTTTTTTTTTTTTTTCCAAGGTTTCTCATAGAATTCATTTAATAAATGAGGTTGTCGCTGTTTGGAGAATAATACACCTCTCCTTTTAAATCTAATCTGTAACTTTCATGTGAGCAGCATCCTCTGCACATGAACAGAAACCCTTCAAGATATCTTTGTAAAACCTCATTAGCAATTTAATTGGCCCTTAATACCGCATTTCACACCAGTTTCACGAGCGACCTGGGCTAACTCATTCACTCCGGAGTTATTCGCTCATTCACCGAAGCAGCAGCTGCGCCATCACGTTACAGAGAAGCCCGTCAGGCTGGTAACGGTCTCTGGCTACGGAAAGCAGGTCGAGGGAGGTGATCCTGCCCCTCTGCTCAGCCCTGGTGAGGCCGCATCTGGAGTATTGTGTCCAGTTCTGGGCTCCACAGGACAAGAGGGATGTGGAGCTGCTGGAGAGAGTCCAGCGCAGGGCCACAAGGATGATCAGGGGCCTGGAACATCTGCCCTATGAGGAGAGGCTGAGGGAGCTGGGCCTGTTCAGCCTGGAGAAGAGAAGGCCGAGAGGGGACCTGAGCAGTGTCTAGAAGTACCTCAAGGGAGGCAGTGAGGAGGATGGTGCTGGTCTCTTTTCACTGGTGGCCACCAACAGAACTAGAGGAAACAGCCACAAACTGAAGCATCAAAAGTTCCACAGGAACTTACGGAAAAATTTATTGACAGTGAGGGTGACAGAGCCCTGGAACAGGCTGCCCAGAGAGGTTGTGGAGTCTCCTTCTCTGGAGATCTTCAAACCCGCTTGGACGCAGTCCTGTGCCACGTGCTCTAGGTGACCCTGCGTGTGCAGGGGGTTGGACTAGATGACCTCTAGAGGTCCTTTCCAACCTTGAGCATTCTATGAAAGCTCTTTCCTCCCAAAGCCCCTCACGATGTTTTAGGACTAAAGCCCTGCAAAGGAAGGAGGCAGTGACTTTGAGCCGCTTCTCCTTGCCCCGCGCTGTCACGCAGACGCAGGATTGGGGCTGCCCTGGGTGTCTGAGGATCTCCAGGCTGCTAAACACAGCGATCAGAGATGACTCACTGTCACTCTCACATACATTAAACGGTTCTGTCAATTTTGTGCCTTGAATTCCTGCTGTAACCGCCATCTCTCGCAGCTGCGGACGCGACGCCAGGGCTGACTCAACCGCCCAGGAGCTCAGCACGGCGCTGGGACGGGCTGCGCGGGGAGCCGACGCTCCGACCTTGCCCTTGCCCAGCAGAAGTCATTCCCTGCCACCAGGTAACACGACCAGCGCGAGCTCCCGCGGCCAAATCCGACAGCTCCGCGCTGCAGTTTGTCTCCGGGAATGCTCTGCATGTCATGTATTAATAGCGTCTGACTAAGGGCTTTAGCCTCCCATCATGTCTATACAAAGTGTCTCGCTGTGGGCAGTTGCCTGGAAGGGCATTGGAAATAGCTGTGGGTGAGCAAAATAGACTCCGTGCGCAGAACTGACATGTTGCGTGTTCGCTGAACCTCATGCATTTATTCCTAGTAAAGTGAAAAATAGCTGGAATCTGGCTAAAGTTTTAGGCAAAAGGAAGATATAACCCATTCTCTCATATATTCTCATAACATCCGTTCAACTAACTCCCCTTCGCAGTAGCTACTCTTCACCCAGCCACCTAAAGGAAATAGCCAGAAGACAGGAGATGAAGGCATTAAAAGTAGCTTCCTGAGGTTGGAAACAGGTTGTGCTTAACCAAGTACTTCCAGCTGCCAAAGTGCTCTCCCAACCTTGCCTTCTCATCACCCAAGCAAGCTCAGGGTCTCCCTATAGCCTGCCAGCACTGCGAGAATCTAACTTCTGCTCGAACATTAACCAAAAATGCTCAGCAGCACGGACCCGAGTGGGAAAAACTATGTCTACACCAAACAGCAACGTCTGAACAGGAGCTGGAACAGCGAGAGGTTGGCTCAGAACCCAGAAATACCCAGAAATACCCAGAAATGGGTATTTCTGACCCATTAGAGGCTCCAGGACTTCTGGGCCACCACAGGAGCTGCCTGCCCTCGCTGCTTCTCCTTTTAGGCAAGCACTGTACCCAGGTATAAAACAGCATCACTGTTTGTCCCTCCTTTAAATTATCTAATTACATCATTGCTTTTCTTCATCTAAATGGTCTGTTTAAATCAAATGCATCTAACCCCCCTTCAGAACTTTACATTACCCCCTAACACTCTGTGGCACAAACAGCTTTAAATATTTACTTGACATTATCTTGCACCCAGCAAATGTATTTTGATGCTCCCGGAAGAAACCATGAAAAATTAAGTTGCCCACTGATTCTCACACACACAGTCAAGGTGGATCCTGTATATTATTTTACCACCATAATTCTCCACAGTTCAGACCTGCCAAGTCTAAGGAGCTCATCAATAACGTCCTGGTCACAAATGAGATGTGCAGACACCAGTCTCAATGCAAGAAGACCTTTTCAGTTATGATTTCTCAGCTTGTTTTTCAAACCAGCATAATGCTCACCTATTATCCTGTTAGCCTTGCTAATTTGTATGCATCTTCGCAGTTCATTCTTTTCTTTATTGTTAATTAACTACCTCATATTGCAAATTCCCTTTTTTTAAGATAAGGTGCAGCTGCCACAATAGTCCTGTAAGTGAATCATTAAAACTATAATACATTCATAAATAACACATTACAAGACTTAAAATAAATATTTCTACAGCTGTTGCAACCCAGTCACCTACGTGTAATAGAAGTTGCACACCCATGAAATTAAATTGAATACAAAAATTAATTTCAAAGGCTTAGTTCCCCGAGAAAGTTATTGCTCTTAATTCCTTTTGGTCAATGTTATTTTCTTTTTGATCCTAAAATTGAAATTAGAATACTAAAATAAATAAAAATTACTGCCTCTGGGTAGAGAACTAAAGTAATCAACAGCAACCAAACTCCTGTGAAGCCCAGGCAAGCACAGGAGTGGGGAAAGAGAAGAGAAAGGAAAGGACAGCAGGGGAAAAGCAAGGACATGCAAACATCTGCTAATGAACCTAGAGCAGAATAGCACCATTCTCTAAGAAAGTTTCCAGAATCAATTTTCCCAAGAATTTACTTGGGGAGGTTCCCATGCTGTCTCTCAAGGACCGAGATAATATTTCAGTCCATACATCTCCTGGAGGACAGAGCCCACCAGCTCTTCCAGCCCCACAGGCCACCCCAGCTTCCCCAGCAGCATCTTCTCCCCAAAGGCAGGTAAAGGAGGAAGAAAAGCTCTGTCCCTCTTTGTACAGGACAGAGGCAGAAAAGCCTGTGTTGATCTTTGCCCATCATCCCATGACTCGAGAGGTGGGACGAGAGGCTGGTACAACGATGCACAATTTATCTGTGCTGGCAGCAGCCCCTCCACGCTGGACAGGAGCATCCTGAGGGCCTCAAAAGCACCTCCAAAGCAGCAGGACACATCTTCAGCACGAGAATTAAAAAGCAGGTCCTGACCATCAGGATGCCCATGCATTTTTAGAACAGAGGGCAAAATGTCAACTGTGGTTCATCACTAATTGCATCCCCACATTTCTTCTTCCCGAAAGGGACTGCAAATGCAATTACACTTTGCTTTGATGTCACCAAGCCTTTTGCAATTCATTCACTTGTGCAGGAGCTCTGAAGGAACCATCTGATAAGCGGGGGCTCTGCACAGAACAGACTGGACCAGCATTTATGAAAGCTACAGCAATTGCCCATTGCTGTGCCTCTTCTCTCTGCCTTTTCATCAGTTTCTGCATTCAGAGGTGGCCGCTCACCTCCTGGCAATCACCTGCCCACCAGCCAAAACCCCCATCACCAACAGCATCTATAACGGGCAACAGACACAACCAAACTAAAGACAACCTTGCTGTAGGCTTTGCCCGGGTTTTCATGGTCCCACCACTGGTGAGGAGTTTTTTTTAATAGCATTTCAAAGCTTTCGTGTAAGTTAAGTCCATCTTCTACAGCTCTAATCTGTCTGATCAGAGCTATTAAAGGGGTCAGGCATCTCTGGTGCAGAACACTTAGTGACTTGGCACTGTGATGCCACTTAGACCATGGAAGCTTTTGCACAAGGACAATGACAGTCCAGGGTCCTTGACTGGATCCTCCAGCACATCTAGAGAACTTAACCACATCATCAGTGCCAATCTGATTTGAAGGACAAAACGGCACCCTTGGTTCCCCTTCACACTTTTTTTGCCCCCATTCCTCCACCTCAGGTATCCCAGGAACATCGCTGTCTGCCCACAACCGCTCCAGGTACGCTCTGCTCACACCTCCGTGCCTACAGTATCACACAGATGTGCTTTTTCCCATTGTTTGCCAAAAACAAACTTCAACAGCCACTAAATTGGGTAGAGAAAAAGAAACATTTTGGTTTTGCCATTTCCTAAAAAAACCAAAAATTCAAATCAACATTTTTTTTTCTCTCCGAGCTGAAACAATTAGGCAATATCCCATTTTTTGGCTCACTGAACTGTCTAGCAAAACACTAAAATGTCTCCCCGATTTTCTCCTGAGCAGCCTTTAAGATGCTGGCAATTCAGTCTGCTTCGTCAGCACGCTGCACCGAAAGCTATTAAAACCTGGACCTTAATAGCTAATCTCTGCTACCCACTCCTGCCTACCCCACAGAGCAGTAACATAAGTGCAGCTCCCGGTACCGCAGTGGACAATGTTTAAATTTACTTCATACCTAAAGCAGTAAGGTTTTAGGGTTTTTTTTTTTTTTTTGGCTTGTTCTTTAGCACACAGCTAACAAGTGCGCAGTAGATAAGGCTTCTGCAGCCTATCCAAGGCTCACCTCCAGCTCGGGGTTTTGCTGTTGCTGGCATATGGAGACAGTTTAGATGAAAATGAGCAAATACTGGGTAAAAAAAAACTATTCCAGAAAAAGCTGAATATTTATGGCTTGCAGACAGAAACCTGACTGGCAAGCGAATGCTTTAGGTAGAGATAAAAAACATGACAGAAGGGAAACTTTTATTTACTATTTAATGAATGCATCAACATTTGCAGATGATTAGGGCCAACCTAAGTGCTTTGTTCTTCCCTCTTGTAATATGAAGGGTGTGGGGGGTTATATTTTTTAATTATTTTTCCATAGTCGCAACTAAAGATAATTTTAGGCTTTTCCAAAAGGCTTATTTCTGTTTATAGCATCCAGATGACAAGCTGGGGACGGTATTTGTCTCACTGAGGCATCTGCCTCCTTGACAGAGGGAGAGATAATCACATTGGGTGAAACGGGCTCGGCATCTGTGACAAGCTTAAGATGTCAGAAATGAGAGCATTGCGTCTTGCCCGGGAGTTTTTGGTTTGTTTTTTCATTTTCTTGAGAAATTCAGCCACATCTCCTGCGAAACGCAGCCAGATTGCAGCACTGCTCTGCTGCCAGCTACAGAAAGGGGGAGCAGGAGGATGGAGGCAGGGGACCGTTTCATTTCTGGGCCTGCCACAGTTTCTATTTAATTGCTTGGTTATTTATTTAATTATGGCAGCAACAGGAACTTCTGGTCAAATTGCCAGCCTGCTTTTCCTGAAACAATTTGCTGCTCTGATATTCCTTTTGCTGGATGTCTCTCCCTTCCTCCTGGAGCAGCACAGACAAGAGCAGCCCCATCCAGCAGCAGCAGCCACAACCCTGGACTCCGGTAGAAGCCTCGGGATGCAAAGGGGTTGCAAGAGAACCACAGAAAAACATCTCCAGGTGCCTTGAATCCACATACCCTAACACACATCCATGCACACCTTGCTGTCTACCCCATCAGCATCAACTTTCAGCTCTCCCTCCTCCCAGCTCCGCATCCATTAGATCCTTTTTAAATTATAGATCAAGTGTTCTGCAGTCAGAGATCAAATGCTGCACTTATTAGTCTGATTAAGATGCTGCCTCCCTCTTTGGAGATGGGCCATTCTATGGTGAAAAATGACACAAAAGTTACCCTTTCTGAAGCAAACTTCCTCACCCTCTCCACTTACTTTTTCTTGCCAGATATTGATGTAAATGCTCACAGTTCATGAAAAACTTCTGATGGATGTGACACCTTCAGGGGAATATGCAAGAAAAAGGGGACATACTGAATTAAAGAATCACATTAATCCATACGCAATTGCTCTCTGTAGATGACTGTTAGTATAAATATTTCAGCCTTCACTAGAGGATTTTTTCCAAGGAAGGATGTCTTCCTTGAATTAATTTCTAAGCCACTGTTTTGCAATGACTTGTATTACATCCTGAAGAACTTCCCCAACCTGTCCTAACAGGAGTGCAAGAATTCTTCAAAATTTAGCACTAGCAAGAATAAGAAAATCCATTTCTTTTCAAGAAAGAAGTCACAGACTTTTCCCCAGAAATAATCCATCACTCTCCCGCAGCTTGTCCTGCCTCACAGGTCAGGCATGGTGCAACGGATTCAGGGCATTTGCCTTGATTTGATCAAGGGGCTCGCTGGAAGGTGGGTGGCAGGTGAGCACTTCCACAGAGATTTCTATAAATGACACATTTCAATCTCATCTGGTGCTGTAGAGATTAATTTGAGCTCTACACAGTACCAGTAGTTTGTACTCAATTTAATTACCTGTCAACTCATTAAGGCTAAAGCAAAAGTGCCAAAATCTACCCTTGGAAACACACACACACGCAATTCCCACTCCAGCTCCTGTAGTCCAAGGGGATTTAAGTCCAAAGCTCTAGAGATGTGAAGATTAAGATGTGACATGTGCGTGAAAAATGTGCCAATCATTTTTTGCACTCCCGTCACCATTCAACAAGGAATGACAGCAGAGCAACCCAGCAAAGCCCCTGGGGCCTCTAGTTATCCCTCACGAGGAACGTTCATCTCTCCATCTTGTTTCTTCCACCTTATCCACGTGACTTAGGCCGGTGGACACGGAGACAGTGAAGTGCGACCTACCCACCCCATGGAATCCATGGGGGAACCTCTGCTGCAGGACACCGAGTATTAACACACAGACTCAAACTCAGGAACATCATGGGCCCTCTGTAAAAAGAGGTTCTAAAAAGAGAAGCCCCACATAGATCTTGAAAACCTATCCTACCACACACACACAAGCTTCATTTACAATATATTCAATAAAAAGGTCAAAAGAATTTAGTATAGATCAGGATATAGTAGCAGGTTTTTTTTTTAGGATTCTCTTAAGTGACAGGCAGAAAATGCTATTCGAGAAAAGCTGAAAAAAATAACAGAATATCAGCAAAAAATGAGATGCAAAATCAGAAGCCCAAAGCAGACAAAATTCATACAGCCTACGTAATCATCTCTCTGTGGCTCCCTGGTTTGCTTGTGGCACACTATAGCCCAGAGCTGGAACAGACACCTTCATTTTCAGCTACTTGAGGGTCTTCCCTTTGCCATCTACAATGGCAATTTACAGTTAAAATGGAGATGAGCAGAATGTCAGGAAGCCACCACTGGCTTCCCCACTCACAGCCAGGAGCAGACTTGGAGCCCCCGCTCCCCGGGCATATTTGCGTGTTGTGGTTTGCATATGTGGCCATTCAAGCCAACAGCAAGTTTTAATAACTATCAGCATGTCCCAGCAGGCAATACAACCTGTGATGCCTCTAAGCTGTCAACATCCATGCTGGAAACTCACTCCTTAGATATCATGAAAACCCAGCACAACAATTACAGAAATAAATTAAGAGAAAGAAGCAACAGCTCTGGGAATTGATGCAGATCCAGGTGGGAATTCAGGTGGTTGGTGGCAAAGTTATTGTTCAGGAGGTGATGGGAAATGCTTAAGACACAAGAGTTTATACCTGTTTTTAATGCCTAGCCTCTCATAAGCTGCAAGAGGAACATGTAGGAGTTACCTTCAGCACTTTGGTAGCTGTTTCTTCCTTCAGTTGTTTCAGACAAAAAACCAAGCCCAAATGCCTTCCTCCACCCTTAGTCTGACACGCAAGTTCACCTTCAACCACTGGTTTGCTCTCAGTGGCTTCCATGCTGGATGCTGAGGTTCCTGTTCCATTCCAGAGGAGCACTCCCCAACCTTCTCCTTCCCATCCCCAGGCCACTGCACCCACGCACACATCCTCCAACAAGTTTCTAAGCTGTCACATCCCTGTAAAATCCTGACTTGCCACCTCCTCTTTGCTGCACACTTATCACTTATGTGTTTTCTTGCTCGTTATCTCCTCAGGCTCCTTTCACTCTTGGTCTCTACATCTGAGCCAGAACGCATACAAAGAGATATACAGAAAGTATCTGTCAGATGAATGAAAACATTCAACATTTTTATTTTTCTTCTTTAACTGAAGTCTTTCCAAGCAAACAGACACTAACTAGCCACAAAACTAACTTAGTTGCAAACCTTGACAGTCTTTGGAGCAGAGTGACAGACAGATGGAGAGCACAAGGAGGGGAATATTCTTTTGAATCAGCTCTAGGTCAAAGTCAGAGAACTCCCAGCTAATCTGATGGGCCTGGTCTGTGTCCCCAGAGCAGGGAGTGACTCCCAGCTGTGCCCATTTCTGTCACCTGGGGATTCTCCATTAGTCCAAGGCCACTCACTCTCCCCCTCTCCTACAGCAGATGTAAGGGTACACATTTATGAAGATGGTGAAAGCAGATGAGATAGAAAAGATTAATTTCTGTGTATATTAGCACCATTTTTTTTCTAATTTGATCTATGGCTCTGAAGTTTACTGATTTTTTATATGAAAAATTGCAGGTGTTGGTTTAAGCCCCATTCCTTTCTCTGCCTGTCATTTAGTTCCGAGTCTTTTGTGGAATATTTTCCCACCTGTGAAGCACTCTCCCAGTACACCCTCATACCTGACATGTCTGCAAATGCAAACGTGATAGCCCATTTCCCCAAACAATCTCAGACAATTTTCCCCAAACTGCCTCACAGAACCTGCCTCACATGCCAAAAGGAACAATCTTCCCAGCAGCTGGTTTAAACTTGACTTTACCTCTGAATTTTATCCTCATTGCCTTCATAAGCTCACTATGACACCGATGTACCAGCTACCATATAAAAGTACATTTGTACTTACCTGAGCATAACATGGTCCCAAAGGGTTTGCCTAAGTGAAGCCGACTCAGCACAAAGTTTAAGTGAGGATTTTCTACTAACCTTTCTCCTAGTTTTACTCTCTGAAATTCATTGTAATCTCATGCTGAATTAAGGAGTCCACATGCCTTCCAAAATCACATCCGATTCAGGAGTTTCACAGCTGCTGTTAATTTTTACTTTATGAAATTGGTGCCTTTTAAGCACTTCAGCCTCTTCAGCAATTCTTTCTTTATTCTTTAAACCCCTGACAAAGTCAAATTACGGACTTGCTTTTCCCACTAACTATAGGTTATTCAACAACTCTATGGCCTCTAATCAAAAACTGTTGACAAAAATATTTTGCTCACTGTCAGTCTCATAATCTCCATTCAGCTTCAAAGAGGGTTACTGGGCCTCCTCCAGTTCTCTTCTGCCATTTCTTCCATTTGTGCCGAGTTATCCATTGCTTTTTTTTGTCACTCTTGACCTTTTCTTATTTTCCTGTTTCAAGTTATTATTTTCTTGTTCCACTTCCATTTCGATATTGCATAATATTTTTAATAACACCAAATTAAAACCTCCATGCCATTATACATCAAGAGGAGCCTATGATATGTAAGCCAAGAAGTAAAGAACCTGGAAA
The DNA here is from genome assembly GCF_059628265.1 of Tinamus guttatus. Classification (NCBI taxonomy): domain Eukaryota; kingdom Metazoa; phylum Chordata; class Aves; order Tinamiformes; family Tinamidae; genus Tinamus; species Tinamus guttatus. The sequence goes on from NW_028288821.1 coordinate 8,876,618, forward strand.
GGCCATCTCTCCACATTGACTCTTCACACTATTTGACCAGAGATGAGCCCTGTGCTCCCTGATATTTCGGATTGTGGTAGAAGGCAACTACCACAACCACACCACATCAAGATGGTAAGAATAATTGCTTTAAAGCCTCTGCTTTGGCAAACTGTCACACCTGTGTCAAGAATCTATGCTCTTTCCCTTAAGGGCAGGCTCATTTCAGCCTGGCAGCCCCGCAGCAGCACCACACACAGCTCCTGACATGCAAAGGACAGACAGGATGACAGGACCGCGGGCAGGGCCTTGTCCCCTCAGGAGCTATAGCTCACGGCCATTAAAATTAAGAGAGATTGTTAAACTAAAATGGCCACTCCCAGTTATCCATTCAGAATTGGACGCTAGTGGTCAGGATTATTTTAACACTTGTCTCTTGCTATGTGGTGGCTTTGCAACTGGAAAGGATCATACAGTCCGATGCAGATTTAAGTCCTATTTCGCATGGCTGTACAATAGGGCAGGCTGTTGCTCAGTTTGCTTTTAAGCAAAACTGACTAACAAATTTCCTTCCAAACCATTAATTCAGAAATGTAATAAGGCTAACAACTGCACTGACTCATTACAGCAATCTGATGGAGGCTGCACTCGTTAAAACAACCCCCAGTGCTATTCCTAGGACTGCAGCCCTGCCTTGAGACACCGTCAGAGCCGTCCTGCTGTGCCGGATGCTGCTTCTGTCGCAGGAAAACCTCACAAAAATAAGAGACTGGAGAACACCGATTTGCTTGAAATGTATTCAGTCAAAAGAATATTTAAACCTTTTAATTCACTTTTCTTAGGTTGTTTCTCCAGGCGGCACTATGAAGACTGTCACGCAGGACTTCATGATAGGTTTTATCTGTAAACTCTTGACGTGTTGGATGGCAAAGGTGGTTTCAAAGTACAGGAAAGAAAATAGAGGAAAAAAAAAATCACGGGCACGCCACACTTGAAACGCTAACAACCCAGACGTGACCTCAGTGTGTAGCTCAGGCTGTCACCATGAAAAAAGCTGTGGCTAAAGAGCTGCCACCCCAAGGTGAAGAGAAAAAGCTTTCAGTGCTTATTCCTTACATAAGATAAAAATGACACTAAAAGAAGGTGAAAAAAATCACAGTACTCTTCTGCTTTTAAAGTACCTCCAAGTTGAGACCTTTGCAAGTATTCCAGTCATCATGTTGAACGCATCAAACCCAGTCCTTGGACTGGATGATAATGTTTCAGTAGCTGGATGTGAAGCCCAAGGCCTTGAGCAAGACTGAACACAGAGTTCTCCATCAGAGAAGGTACATAGCTCGACACAAAGCAGCTGGATGTCTTAGCATGCTTTTTGTTAGAAGTGTTTGGCTCTTAACAAAAGCAAGAGATGAGAAACAGACTCCCGACCCTCTGGTGCACATGAAAATTAACTGCCCAAGGAAGAAACGAGTCCATGTGCCTGTATGTCGTTTCTTAAACAAAACCTGTTTGCTGAAGGTTTGCACTTGGCGTTTGAGGATGTCAGAACTGTCCTGACAGCACCACAGCCTCATAGCTGGCTGGTGCCCTCGCCAAGTACCTCCCTATGAGTTAGCCTGGAGATCATACAAGGTCACTTTGCTACATTTGGATATGTTAAAACTTCGAACCATGGTGTGTCTTGACAACTGAGCCACACCACAGGGAGAAGAGCCCGGTGTGTGCACAGAGAAACGCAGCGCAGGGATCAAATACAGGCCGCCCACTTGAGCTAAAGGTAACTCCATCAGCCAAAAACGGTGTCTCCTATATCCTCTCTGTAGGCTGGCCAACCTCACCTTCTCTTCCAAAGGCTACATCAGGCTCACACTTGCTTTCCTTCACTACTCAAAATAGATGCTTCCTTTTCCTGCCATGTGTTCATAGAAAGTGATTGGGTTTCAATGGGACTGCTCAGAGACAACTAAGGAGAATTTGGCCCAGTATCTTGATATCTGACAACACTTCTAAAACTCCTTTTCAGTCCTTATTTAGAAAGCCTCCTGGGTAACCTGCAAAGTAATGAATATCTCTTTCTTATTTTGGTGCTATAATGAGAGTAGGGAATATGCTCCCTGGTAACTACAGTGCTAGTGAGTGATGCAGCAGGGTTTTAGCAGCTACGTACATGCTCCTGGAGAGCCTCCTGAACACACCTCGTGTCCAAAAGGGCATTTGATCAGTGCCTGGCCACGTCAACAACTGGCTCACCATTCCTGTATCATCATTCTGAAAAATTCTATGAAATTGCACATCAGCTTCATAAAGGATCCCAAACGCATAGTCTAATGATATCAAATGTTTTGTGAAATGTCTCAGTCTCTACCACACTTGTTGCCATGCATTTTCAAAGTGAACACCAGAGAGCAGAACCTGCCTCCTGCCATGGGCCACACTGAAGGGCTTTTCCTAGTGTTCTGGGGTCTCCAGAGGCACATCAAAAGGAACTAAGTTGGTAGAGACGGTACAAAAGAGCCAAAGGAAAATCTCTGCCAGAAGAGTCCTCAGCTACATTGGAGAGCTTCCCATCCTCCAGCTTGTTCAGAGAGGACTATGAGCTCCAAAGCTTCACGAGTGTCTCTAGGCAATGTTCTCCAAACTACCCCAAAGTGTTAGACCACCAAGTGCTTGCTCAAGTACTGCAGCAGATGCAAATTCAAAGCACCAGATACAAGCCCTGACACAACGCAGCTAGTATTTGTTCATTTTAATAAATGCTCTACTAGCAAGGCAACTGATTTTTTCTTTAAGCTCAGTTTTAAAAAGTTTCTTATTAGTGTTAAGTTATAAAGTTCACTTGTAAAGATTCCCCTGTTCATGTTAAAGTTGTGACCACACCTTGGTTCCACATTCCTTGAACTTTTTGCCCAAGAAAAACCATGTAACTTAGGTTAGTTAACTGTTCTTGTTTTATTTCTGTATGTACTGATCTGCTAGATATTACAGCATGAAAAGAAATAAATCAAGAAAACTGAAAATCAAGAATAGAGGCTGAAAATGCACTGCACATTATGTTAGTAAACCGTTGGTCCTGCCTCAGTGGAACCTACGAAGAAAACCAACATATTTAACAGTTTAGTCACTGGAGACAAGCTGCCCACCTTTCCTATGCCAGGTCCTACACTTTTTACTCCTGATACCATAGTCCTTTGACTGCATTTAGAAAATATCAGCATAATTAAGTGAAAGGCTAAAACCTTTTCAAAGATGAAAAACTAGAAGCAGGTAGGATACTCATAAAAACAGGCTAGAGATGAGCAATTCTGCCTCCAAATAGCTGCACGGCAAAAAGTATTCAATTCATGATTCTAAGGAGAATTTTCCCCACCCACACCAGCCCTGAGAGTGAAGGAAACACTTGGGGGGGAAAAAAAAAAAAAAAAAAAAAAAAAAAGGAACACAATGTTCAAACTACCACGAGCAGAGCTATCCATGCCTTCCAGATCAGCAGCAGGACATGGAGCCTGGGCAGCACAGCTAGGATCTATCCCGATAGCGTCACCACCAAGGGGATGCATCTTCACCATGTCCAAAGGGCACCCAACACAGCAACGTTATGTTTCTAGCTAGAGAAATGTACTCAGATCCACAGGTTTTTTTTAGTGAAGCTGAAGAAATTAGCATTGCTCTGAATCCTGCGTTACGGATGGAGTGCCATTGGACTCAGGAGAGCTTCATTATGGGGGCGTTATATTCATTAAAATAAACTAACGAAACACATTCTGCCCGAGCCAAGGAGTCTCTTTAGAGAGCAACGAAGGCAAAAAAAATAGTAGTGGTATTTAAAAAAAACAAAATGAAATAAAGGATCAGCTTCTACTGGATTGCATCACGGAAATACTGTTGCAGAGCACCAGAGCGGCCAACGGAGCCGCCGGGGGAACCCCTCGGTGCCAGAGCACACCACGAGGGGCCCAAGGCACCCGGGCACGGCCGGTCCCAGATTTCCTCTTAGAGGAAATAACTGGGCTGCGAGGACGCAGAGTCCTGCGGACACAAGCTGGAGGCAAACGAGCTCTGGGAGGACAGAGCAAAAAGCCTGGCAGGTTGGCCCAGGTCGCCCAGTGTTCTTGGCCTTCTTCTCCCACAGAGGGGGAAAGGAGCAAAGAGTACCAAGTCTCCTATCCAGGCTGGACTTCCACCTTTTGCCCCTTTAATCATTCTCACACCCAAACCATGGGGAAAGACAACAGCACGGGACACCTTTACTATCACCACAGATGGGTCCTTTCCTGCACGGGCTCCAGCTTGGAGCTGCACCAGGACCGCAACAGTCTCCACTCCTGCACCAACTAGCAAATGGACAGTCCCCACCTTAGCCAAGAGCAGGTAGCACGTCAAATCACATCCCACATTGCTTCAACGCAAGTACATACTCAAGCATGCACTTGGGCAGCACCCTGGAACATTCTGGAGGGGGGAAACTCAAGAAGCACCAAAAAAAATAATAATAAAATAATTAAAAAAAAATGCTCTCTGGAACATATTTGTCCTTCACTCTGGCTGCAGACTTTGTAATAACCTACATTGTTCCTGGTAATTTTTAACAAGTTGATGTAAGCCAATTGCACTTCCTTCCCTCTTAATGAGAATCCTAAGAAATATCTGTGCAGGAATAAAAGCCTCATAAATGGAGGAGCTACATGCCCATGATTAGAGTTAGGGGAGCCATCTGTTTCTTTACAGTCACGCACATCTCAGACAAAAAGTACACACACAGCATATGTCATTACTTCCACTCTCCTAATAGAAAATATTTGTCATGATTCCCTCCCACAGGAGTACAGGAAGCTCCACCACCAGCTTGCAATCCTGCAAAATCTGTACAAGCAATGTCTTTAGACGGCCTTTTTTTTTTCTTCCTCTTACAGTGCCATTCACGCCTCTGTGAGCCCTTTGCAAACATTTTCCAGGAGATCCACAGCCTTGGAGCCCCTTGCAGAATTCTGCCAGCCACAAGAACTGCACTGTTGAGCTCTGCACATATAGTCATGTCTTTCCATTTAAAAACCAATTTAGGAAATGAAGATGTTCATTGAATGATATATTATGTCAATGCATCGCAGCTCGCAATTTTTTCCCCTCCAAATTGCTCTGACAAAAGCAAACCAATAAAAATGCACCAAATATATCTAAATATACTGCTCAGCACCAACTTGCAGGCAGTTACAGACGCAATTAGTGCAAAGATTCCCACACTCCCTCCCCTCCAGGGGTGAGGAGCTCTATTCCCTCCTCCCTCTGCTCTTCATCGCTCATGTAGCTGATCAGAGACACAAGAGCTGGAGACCATAGTTCAGGGTGACGCATCTACACAAACAGCACATTGCTATGATCTTGGTTGTATCGTATTTACCAAAGCGACAACGACAGAGATGTGTGTTTATGAAGTGCTCGGAAGTGCTATCTGTGGCCATAGATATTCCCAAAACGCTCGTCTGGAGCCCGAGCGCCTCTTCTAAGGCAGCTCTTGGAAATGAAGAGTGACAGACGCGGCGCGGGCTCTTTCATGGGAGCCCTCGTGCTGCCGACGCGGCTGCTCCGGCGCCTCCTTTCATCTCCCGGCGTTTGGGCACATCCCACCTCCACTCGAAAGGCTTGTTCTGAGTTCGCAATTAAACATCTCCTGCTGCTCCCAACAGCTCTTCCGCTTTACAGCATGTTCAATTAGCGGCTAATCAAAAGAAACACACGATCTCCAGGACAATTGAAATAATTAGTACTTCTTTAATCTAACCAACCACTCCAACCCGAACACCTTGGTATGAAGTTACGAAGATGCACGAGTTCTCTCAAAAGCGGCTCCTGTTGGAGACAAAAGCAGCATGGAAGCTGTAACAGCCTCCATGCCCAAGTGATGCTGCCCTGGACCCCAGGCCAGGACGCACGGGAAGGGCCATCAGGAGGCCACAAGCACCACAGGAGTGTGGCATTAGCTCCCTGGCACCTCTGGGGAAGCTTCTGCTTTTCTCCTACTAACTCATCCCTGCCAGACCTGCTTATCCCTAGAGACTACTCAAACACACAAAGATAAAAGTTCTCAAAAAAGCCCTCTGAAAAGGCATAAAATTCCTCCATTTAAAACATCTGCACCTGTTTTGCTGCTCTGCCATGGTTCAAACAGTGAAGAGTTCAAGAGGGTACTTGCCAGGCCACCAAGGCATCAGGAAAGCATTTCTTTAGAAAACCAGAGTAGCTTAATTTAAGCTTGCCTGACCTGGGATGTTACCCTCACTCTCAGTTACGGAAAATCTTTAAATAGGAACGCCAGAAAAAAAAAAGAAAGAAAAAAAAAAAAGTAAAAAAGTTGCCTGAGCCCTTAGCTTTCTCTGCAGACAGGAGTGCTTTTGATATATGCTATTTATCAGCAGCCTTAAGAAAATTTTGGAAACTAAAATGCTGGCAGCTCTGCAGCTGAGCGTGGAACACATTTCCTTTACCCCCTGCGCCTTCCTGCACAGATAATGTGTCCTGCACACAGACACACGGTTCATTATTCACAATACTCCAGTACTCCGCGACCCTGAGAGCTTCTGCAAACTCTCCCTGTCAGCTCAGCAAAAGGCACCGTCTTCCTAGCGTGTCTCTGTATTCAGTTTTCTTGACAATTTTTCCTGCATTATTATGCAGGACTGTCTATGCAGGGTACTTGGACACACCAGGTTATACAGCAGCCCATACCTTTTTGTCTTGATCATCTATGGAGTATATGAAATGGAATAGAATTAAAAAAATAACTTAATCCTTAATTCAAATAGTTTAGTTTGATTTAAAAATTCACAGATCCTGACCAAAAAAAAAAAAAGTTTCTCATCTACCTTCTAAACAGAAACTTGCAGAAACTTGTAATACAAGTTTCTCAGAGGCTATCATCAAAACCAAGATTTCTACTGCTATTCCCCATCACCTGTCCAAAGCATAGTCAAGGGCAAATTAGACTGTTTGGAAGAGGAGAAAGCACACAGCTTACCCCTGTGACAACTAAAACCGAGCGAAGGAGGAGGGCAAGCAAGTGTGCACCTTCAAACAGCGCTTTTAGGAACGCTCAGGCTTGAACCGCCGCTGTGGTCAGCGACACCGAGCCGTGACCATCGCCCAGGCTATGGAACAGCAGCTCCCTGCAACCAAAACCTGCCGAGGAGGCAGGAAACCCACAGCGGAGCTGGGACTGACTGCCAGGACCATCCACCTGCCCAGGGCAGCGGGTCTGCGCGGACAGACCGGCGACGCGACGCTACCTTAGAGCTGTATTTCTTCCAGGTAGCCCCCAAAGGAAGCAGGGACTAGTTTGTGCAGATACAGAGAGCAGGGCACTTCGCCTGCAGCACAGTCCCGCTATTTTGGATCTGCCGTTTTGCAAACATGAAGAGAACATGGTATTTGGGGCAGCATTTTGAAGCGCAGCATATGAATATATGTACATGGGTGCATGGAACAGATGTACTGATGGCCACTGAGAATTGGTTAACAGGACCTGACAAGCAGCAGTCAACAACAGAGCAGAAAGAACATCTTAATGCAATTTCCACTGTATTCTTCGGCTCCAAAAAAAGCAGCACAGCAAATGCACTCAAAAAGCAGCATTAAGGCAGAACCCTGAGAAACCCAGTTACTGGAAACAATTCACTCAAATGTGCCTTTTCTCTTGCTTATGGATTGAATGTTAGTGGACCAAAATTGAGTTAATTCTTTTTTTATACAAACTACCACCTTTTTTTTGTGAATCCATGAGGCAAAGCTTTTTGAAGAATCTGATCAAGTTCAGTCTATATGGTTCAGTGTGCATAGTACACCTCCAACCATAATATCTGACCAAATTCCACACAAAACACTTGCTCCATTTTTCAACATATTAGCAGAAAGTGGAGTATTTTTCTTAGAGCACAACAGAAAAAGAAGTTAGGGCACCCTTCATCATTCGCACTGTCATCCATTCCACAAATGCACTGCTATTTAGCTATGTACAGACATCCCTTATGTAAAAATAACTGAGTTAAGCCCTTGCTGAAGAGGAGCGAGGTGTAATCCAGATTTATTGACATTTTAGCTGTCTTCATATGCAATTTCCATGTCATACTGCCTTCTAACAACTACAGTCTAATATAGAGTAGGTAGACAAATGCATCCATCCCAAATATCCTGTACTTACAGAGGGAAAAATCTCTCATCAAAACATTAATGAAAACTAGAGTTAATTGTATATACATTACAAGAAGCAAATGCAGGGAACAAGGGTGGGTGGAAAAGCTCGACATTTAGACAAAAAAATAAAAAAGAGAGAGCCAGTGAAGTATGTAATAGAAAATGTTTTCCAGCTTTTGAGCATACTTACTTGCACACAGACTGTTTTTTTTTTTTTTTCTCCTAATCTTTAGCTTCCCTTTCACTACTTTTCTGCAATAGGGATCTCTCCATGCCAACGGAAAAGCCCATCAGGGCACGCTCTGGCACAGAAAGCCCTTGGCATCGCGCACGCGCCGACACAGCAGCAATCGCACCGTCCCCTGGTCAAGCAGCTGCGCTCCCGGCAGAGAAATGAAAACCAGCGACCGCTGACTTCTCCTTTCCAGGTACTAGCATGTTCTCCTGTCTGCTCCCCATCTCCCACGCTGGATCCCACCAGCAGCTCCTGGACATGCTGGTCTTGCCCCTGAGCTCCCAGTCGCTGGAGCCTTATCCATCTCTAGGCCACACGGCTTAAAACCACAATGCCAAAACTCTCGTTCAAGTCAGCTCAATCTCTGGCTTAGCAACACATTGCCAATTAAACCACGGAACTACGGGGAGTGCTAAACCCAGACATAAAGGTTATTTGTTTGAATAAAGGTATTTTAGATTATACCGTAAGGAATTGCACGTGATCAGAACTAATCTGCAAGCTGCCTTAGATTTTTGCATGAAGGACAACATAAAAACCCAAGAGCTAGAGCAAGCTTCAAACAGCAGCAGCCTCCGATCCGCGCAGACCTCGGAGGCCGTGGCTCTCGCAGCCTTCCTCCTCGCTGGCCTGTTTCAGAGCAAAACCAGCTCACTGAATGGCAAACTGATACCCAAGTCACCAAGCACCCATAGAACAACATTTGCCATCAATAGCAGAGTTCCTGGCATCCCTCCCGACAGCACAGCACTGTTAGCCGGGGGTCCGGAGGGACAAGGACCTCATCTCAGGAGGTGGCCCCCAGCACAGGTCTGGGGCATGGGGAAGTCATCACACACCCGACCCACGCGGCAGGGATCCAGGTCCAGGTTTCCACTGGCAATCGATTCTACTCCCTTTTTAGATACTCCCTGACAAAGCAGTTTTATTAGCCAGAAGCTATCCACAGCTGTGCTAATAAATGCTATGCATTAATTTATTTCTATTTATTAACCCTCTTCTAGCAGCCGTACGGGTTATTTAAGACTTGGAAGGTAAAAAGGCAATTATTCACTCCTGGAGGGAAATGCCAGTAAATCAAGACCAGCTAAGGAACGCAGCAATATGCCAGAGCTCTTTCTGGATTCTTCCACTGCTCTTCAACTAGCAAAGGCAGCAACGAAGCACGAGTGCAGATATGCGGACGTAACTGTCAGCTGTGACTTGCAAGTTTTGAAATGCTCTTTTAATACTCTCTTTATAGGGAGAAGAAATCATCTGACAAGCACAATTTTTCATCATAAACCTGAAGCATCTATAACATAAAAGTCTCCCGGGCTCAGAGCTGCTAAATCAGCCAGCCCAGCTGCACTCGCTGCATTGGGGAACAGGGCTAACAAACACATCCCACTGCTTTGTGTGTCACACCTGCTCTGCAGGCTGGTCCCCGTGATGTCACCTGCAGGATATCACAAACAGGAGAAGAGCAGCTCCTCAGGAAAGGCACACAATTAAAACTTAAAGCTCAAGAGGGACAACAGATAGGAGATGCTCAAGGAGGAGCCTCCTCTGCTCTTATGGTGCAGCTTGGGGGAACATTTGAGCATAGAGGCATCTGTTTAGTTGGAAGATGTCAGACCTTCTACTGGCTTTACAGAATAAGCAGCATTCTCAATGAAAAGTATCTCAGTAATCAAGTGATCAAGTAGTCAAGTGAGTCTTACTTTTTTAAGAACTTGAAGTTTGAAATATATCTAAAATGTGACTGAAAACTTAGAAATAAACATATAATGGGTTAATTTCACATCAGAGCAGTCTGAGCTATTGCACTGGGATTTCTTTTCCAGCACGATTTACCATTTGGATCATGATTTCGCTTGGTGTTTCCTGCCTGCTATTCCCATGTGTAATTGGTCATGCTTTATTCCACTGCTCCTACTGGAAGGATGTGTCAGGGTGCTCTGCCTCAGAAATCCAGTCAGTAAAAAATAAAAATAATAATAGCAAGTATGGAAAAATAGAGTACTAGTAACAGAAGGGCTAAAATTAGTTTCTCATGAATTTTCTCCTTTACTCGTAATTGAATTGATCCTCCAGTCAGGCAGACAGTAATCTTACCTAAATCAATAAGTCTGCGCCCAAAAAGCAACAGAATTAGGCCATATACAACTATAAAAGTGTAGAGAAAATTACATTAAATAAGTGCTATCATAATTAAGGACTGAATGATACAATGGCAAAGTTGTTCTGACCTATGCTGCTGAGAGCACAGGGTGTACCTGTGCTGCAGCTTTGAACTGGGGATATAAATGGTATTGGCAGTGACTTTCACGGATCTTTCCTGTGCAAATAAAGCTCAGAAAACCTAAGCGGCAGTGACAGATCTGCAAATTGAAAGACATTTTCACTACAGCTTGAAGAGGAAGGCCACATTGTATCATATATAAGTTAAGCTTGGTGGCATTATATACATTGGCAGGGGGACCCAAGCAAGCTCCTCACATGGAAACTAGAGGAGGCCTCATTCTCAAACAACCCACCCAGACCTGCCTGCTTCTGTATAGATCATTATGAAACAAAAACCTACTCCTATTTCACTGTGCAACAAGGCACCTCGGATTGAGGCTGCAAAGAGGAAATTGCAATTACAGCAACTCCTCTTGTTGGAACAGAGAGCACATGGCAGCCCTGGCCTTTAAGCCCAGTAAACATCACTTTCCAAAGCACCCAGCAGGGCTGATGGCCAACCCTGCAGTGCCAGCGCACGTGGCTAAACACAACTTTCCCTCCTCCCCTCTTTCTCTCTTTAAATACTAAATACATTAAGTAGAAGAATATTAAGTATACCTAGGTTAGCTGTTCAACTATCGCAGATAGGGCACCAAGATTTCCCCAGAGTACTGCAAATACCTATCTTGTAATACCTGAAATAATCATAAAATTTATAATTGGGTTATAACCTAGCATGGGACATAGTCTTAAAGCAGTTGGGGCCTTGATATCTGACAAAAGGAGAATCCATTCTCAATAATAAAAAATGATTGCATTGGCTTGGAATGAATATCCCACTTACACCAAACCTGCCATTCACAGCTCCCACTTTTGAATCATTTAGTAGCTGCTGATACATAATAAAAACAACAATTAAAACAGAAAAATTCACTTTTCAAATATAGCACTCCTGGATTTTGGGTTTTTTTTTTTCCTCCTCCTCAAGTAGTTGTAAAAAAGAAAGATATATTTGTAACATTAGAGATTTAAAGAGCAGAAAAGAAATTCTCATCCCACCTCCACCCTGAACTTGTACTTCAGTCTGTTAATCAATTCGAACTGAGTGTGCTCAATCCTATCATTAAATGCCGTAAGCCTTGATTATAAAATATTAGTTCTGAACTGCTGCTGCTAATATTAAGTTAATCCAAATCAATACACTCAAGTTTAGATTATATGACATAAAAATACAGTATGTGTCTTTAAACTGTCTAGGCATTGGCCTTACCATTAAATATATATATATTTAAATACATATTAAAGTTAAATATAAAAGGAATCTTTTCCACTATGAAATACCAATATTACTATAGAACAAATAGTGAAATCCGGTCTGTTTTTCACATGCTTCACCGAGAAGGTACCAGAGGTAACGAAGCCCCTTTGCACAGCCCCACCGGCCACGGAAAGAGCCCCGTGGAGAAGGGTCTGTCCTTGGAGGGATGCTAAAGGTCATCTAGCAAGGCCTCTAGCCATGCAATGTCAGCCACACATTAAGCTTTAGGATGGTTCTGAGCAAGGCATTTCCTATATACTAAATGGCATTTTTTTTCCAAGACATTAGGTATTTGCAAGTTCACCTTCAATAAACAGAGCCAAAAGTGCTCCTGGGAAAAATAAATGGCACAAACAACTCGGGCAGGAACTGGAAAAGGGCAGCCTTGGGAAGCTGCAGCCTCTGGAGCACCTTCAGGATCCTCTTCCCACAAGAGGGAATCAACTTTTTTTTTTTTTTTTTTTTTTTTTTTAAAAGGACAACACAGGATTTTTAAAGTTCTTGAAGAACCATTGATATTTTATATGGGATGGCGGATGCTGAGGAACTGGAAAAAAAGCCAAGTTCTATGTGTACAGAGGTAAAACAGTGGTTCAATATATATGGACATGCAAAACACCCCTTCGACAAGGAGTTGAAAGCCCGAGTACAGCACCAGGAATATCACAGCCTTGGGCTGCCCACGTAAGTGATGTGCAGCGATTCGGAGCAGCTGCATTTCTGCAGCTCTCTGCAGTGCTGCCAAGCTCAAGACAGACCCAGAAACTCATCTAGGACTTGCTGAGCTGCCTCCTCATAAAAGCAATGGTCAACTCAAGGCTCTACTCGTGGCAATATCCAGCACATGCAGGCAGACCTATTTAAAGAAGGATGCAATCTGTTCACTTAAAAACAAGCAGGACATTTGGCTGAATGATTTTGAAGGCTGAATTTAGCGGCTGGCGAGCCAAGCGCTGTGTGGACCAGGAGGGGCAGCCGCAGCCATGCTGCACACCTGGCAGAGCAGAGCCAGAATCAGGGGCTGCCCTTGGAGGACAGATGTGCAGCTATGGCTATGACTATCCACACAGCTGTAACTATGACTGGTGGGCCACAAGAAGAGGGAAAAAGACCTCCAGGTCTGTACAAATCAAGTCTTCCGTTTGTTCAACCCGTCCCCTTGCAGCTGAGACACGCAGTGGTATTCTGTGCTGACGTACATGATACAGGAATTAGGCCTGGAGAGATATATGCACTATTTATCCCTTGGGTACTTTCAAATAAAATTGTTACCCACTACCAGTTTTCACCCATAGTGTCTGAGCTGAAATTGTTGCTCGGTCTCCTCTGATGGGGTTTTCTTAGGAGGCATAGAACGGATCACAGAATTGTAAGAACCCTTTTCTTCCTCTACAACAGGCCATCCTGTTGACAACATAGGTGTTCAGCCACCTCTGCCAGTCCTCAAGTCAACAGCATCCCTAGGAGCCAACGCTTGAGGAAGAGCAGCACTTGAGAGGTGGCCAACGAGGACCGCTCTCCACAAGAAAACTGGCTTGACTTCTATCCTGAATGCAATTTGCTAGATGGCATGAAAATGAAATCCAATTTAACTCAAGTATTTCAATGACTATTAACGGCCGGAACTTTTTGACCCAGGAACGATCGCAGTCCTAACAATGGGATGAGGAATGACAGGGAAGCTTCCAACTATCGATATTCAGCGTGGGCTAAGCGGAAATAGCTCACTGTAGTGTAAGTCATCGCAGATCTGTAGATACATGTGCCCAGATTAGTATGGGTGTCCATTTCATGTTGTACCTTGGAAAACTAATCTGTAAAGCAAACTTGTAACAAATCAGAACATTGAGTTTTGACAACTCTAGAGGAAAGAACAGCAGGAAAAAAAAGACAAATGAAGCAAAGAACAAACTTTGCAGACTGACACCGCACATCCAGCAACCTTTCCAGCTGGAATGGAACCAAGACTGCTGACACCAGCCAGAGGAGAACCCAACCAGTTCTCTTTCAGACACTCTACATCTCACAGAAGCAAAAATGTTGTCCTTGAAGATGCTGGATGTGACTTTGAATGCACGAGGACAGAGCAGGACTGTCCTTTGCACAGCTGCAGCGCGAGCAGGCCATGGGCACGGGGGAAGGCAAGCTGCAGTTACACAGTCCACACGCAGTGGGAAGACACACAGTGCAAACCAGACAGATCTATAGCACTTACTAGTCTCTGCCATGCTGTCAAGGAGCATGTCTGCTCGACAATAAAATGCTCATTTTACTTAATAACTGCTTTCACGAGTTGTTCAAACCATATAATGCAGAAAGAAGGCCAACGAACTGCAATGAATCTTAAATGCTTTCAGTGACACTGGAAGGAAAAGCAATGCTTTCCCCATGCTCTTCTCAGAGAGAGGGGAAAGGAAAGGAGAAGACAGCTGAAGAAATCCAAGCAGAAGTTAGTTTTGCGCCACGTTTCTTGCTTTGCTATTTCCATTTGACACCGTCTATGACACAATGACAATGAGTTTATGTTAAGCAAAGGAGTGGTGGGAAGAAGTTACTGGTATTATTTTCTCTCCTACATTTCCACAAGTGAAAGCCCCTAATGTGCCATAACTTTTGGCCCCATTATTCAGGATTGGCCTTGCTGCTTTTATCACTCTGTCCAGTTTTAGACATACCAGGCGCTGAGCAGCAATTTCCTCCACAGATCAGAGAGTTCAAGTCACAAAACGCGTTCACCGCCATTGGGACGATTTGCCAAAAGGATTAGTCCTCTGCATCCTCAGTACAGACACTGGACTTCCTGGCTCCAATTTTATGACAGGTAGTAAATGAAGTAATGAAGTAGAAATGAGGTAATAAAGTGAATACAAATCATTCATCTCAGGAAGGTCTGGCTCAGACCAATTAAAATAATGTATTAGAGGCACTACAGTAACATATTCTACACCTATGGGAAGATGTTTCTGTGAATAAGCCCTATGATCTCTACTCCCTCCAACAATATCACTGGAGATTTTTGGCTCCAATAAAATATAAAAAACATTAATAACCTTCTAAGTCTCTACCCACAAACTGCTGCTCCTGCAGGAAGCTTGCTTGAAATCAAGATGATCACCAGCAACAGTAAGAAATACCAAAGGCAACAAGGATCCCCTCTCCCTAGCCAGAGCGGGGCCGCATCCATCCTTCCCGCCTGACCGAGGCCCCCGGGCTCACTGCTGTGCATTTACCTGCCAGCACCCACCGCACTGTAAAGGAGTTGACGTAAAGAGGATGTGAATCCTCAACACTACCTCGGCAGAAATCCTCCACCTCGCTCCTCTTCATCACGTCCTCAGCAGCACTTTCCTCTAGAGTTAAATCGGAGGAATAAAAACATCCACGGGCAGCGTGATTTACAGAGCCCAACACAGGCTGCAGGCGCCGCCTTCGCTGCGGCGGGAGGCAGCGAGGGCAGGAGGAGACCCACGCTCTGCCCTGCACCCACAGGGCCCTGCGAGGCCCACACGTGGCCTGGGTGCGTTCCAGAGCTGCCCCTGCTCCCCGGCCGGGCGGGCACAGATACCTGCTGGGACAGGCTCTCCTCTCAACGGCTGGTCCTCATCCCACGAGACACGCTCTCCTGGTTTATAGATCTTTCCACATAGCTAGCAAACAAAATACAGTTTTGAATTTTGTTCTCCTCCAGTCTGGGGTTTTGGTCCAAAAATAGCACCCACTTCCTCTGCATCTGTTGATTTTCAAACAATTATAATATTGGTGTATTCACCAATCACTGCTCATTACAATCATGCCACTTATTGTTCAGATGGTGAGTGGAAACATTTCATATTCCAAATAAATTCCTGTCAATACCACACGTGGATTTGTCCCCAAATCCTAGCAGAATCGCTACACAACAGCTCCTTTTATATTATCATTTCTGACCACTTCAAAAGTTTACAACAGAATTCTGTGTCAAAAATGATGAACAAGAGTTGAACGCTGTGGAGACTGCGAACCACAGAAAATCCAGTGTGACAGAGTTAACCGAAGCATGATCACACAGGCTATCAGACAAATCTGGATCACTTGAATGGACTGCCACAGCTTAAAGGGGGTTTTCTTTCATTTATAATTAACCACTTGGCTGTCACATCAGTGTGTCCAGGCACTCCGGTTGTGTTTACACCAAAACCTCTGTAGAAGACACAGAGACGGTGAACGCAAAGAGGTGAGAAGGGAAGCGCGCGTCTCGCTGGTGCACACATTGGAGTTCAGCATCACCAGAGCCGCTGGAGCGCCCACGTGGGAGCCGAGGAAACACCATTTATGAGCAAGACACCTCCAAGACAGCAGCTTCTCAGGGCGTCCTCCCACCTGGCCTTCACCCCAGCCCACAGGAACCACCTTTGGGCATGACAGAGCAAGCTGGAGCTCTGGCGTCTGATGCGCAGGGCAAAAATAAACCTTCTGCTGGGAGAAGGCTATCGAAAGTCACTAATCGACCCAAAAAGCATTCAATGACACAGATTCTGGATTAAGTACCTTGAAATGGGCTTTACAGGCAGTTCTCATTGAGGAGAAAAGCTTCTTGTATTATTAGTAACCCTCTGGACAGAAATATTAAAAAAAATATATACGACAATGAAATACGGAACTCTTGCTTAAGCAATGAGCAAATGAATCGAAGCAAGTCAAATGCACAACATCCTTTATTAAATATATCTGTTTCTGCAAGTAACTATAGACTGCTAGACTGACTTTACAGAATGCCACAATAATTCAGGTTGGAAGGGACCCTCGGAGCCCATCTAGTCCACATCCCACTCAGGCTGGGGCAGTCACATCAGCTCATGCAGGGCTTAAACCTTCAGGTCCCCGGCTACTCTGTCAGGGGCAGTCATTTCACAGGAGATCACTGCAAGCTCAGGGCACACATGGTTTATCCCTTTAGACTACTGAAAACGCAGCTGCAAAGACTGAGCCTTCCTAAAAACCCAGTGAAATGTCCACGGTTTCACAAACAAGGTGTTTTGCAATACAGTAACTTTGTTCATCGTCACCCCCTGAAGCAGACATCAGTATAAATGTAGCTTTTCCAAAGTTAGTGCCCATATATGAATAAAAAGTCACTGAAAGTATTTATCTCGGGCATCTCCTTACAGACTGCATTTCCCACCCACCATTTACAACGTTCTTTAAAGACTCCTTCAATGTTAGATGGTTTTCGCTGACGTGTTTGCAGCAACGTCTTTGCCGTCCCCACACTGCCAGGCCTCATTTGGGGACAACTTCCCCACGTTGCCCAGGGCATCATCGAGCATGTTAGTGTGGACCAGGAGGCCACACGAGACCCCAGAGCTGCCACCGAGGCTCTGCTCTCCAGCAGCTGATGGCACAAAGGCCCTGTGTGGCACAGAATCCGACACCTGTGCTCAGCGAGCGAGCAGAACCGATGCTGATTTGACACAGTCGTCTCCTGTGCTGTAATGTACCTGTCAGGCCCCCTTTTCCTTTAAGCTTTTAAATAAAGAAGCTGTCTACCCTGACCTGGCAGCCAAGGGAATCAGGTTTATGGGATTGTTGCACATCTGCACCTACACCTTCTTCTACCCATCCATGGTGTCCATGTACAGCAGCTTCCTCTGGCCTCCTCAGAAGTCCTACCAACAACATCCACAGGCTTCCAGAGAAGAGGGGCCCAGAGAAACTAGAGCTACACGACTGACAGGCGGCAAGGTGAACACAAACCTTCCCGGACACCAAGGACCCACACAACAGACAACTGTCATGAACGAAAAGCTTCTGGAGGAAGGTCTGAGCAGACTACACGACTCAGCCACAAGCCACAAATGCCCCAAGACAGCAGGCTTCACTGGTCCCACTGCTGATGCAACAGCTTGCCCGTGGCGCCTGCCTCCGTGGCCCGTTCCCAAAGGATGTGACATTGCTCCAAGAGCAAAAACGCAACGCACCAGCACTGGGCTCACCCCAGGGCCTTGGCCTGGGCTCCACGCAGCTCCCAGGGATCTCTAATCCTGCAACACTTGCAGGCACCAACACACCAGTGGGTTGAATATTTTAGCTGTAATAAATAGGTTTAAAGAAAGACTTTCTTCACTGACAACCTGCTTTATTTTGCCAGCAGGCATAAATCAAAACAGAATCGCTGTACCCTAGCCTGACTTCAAAGGATATGAACATTTAATTTTTTTGCAGCTTTTGCTTCATTGTCCATTGTACTGCGAATACACCCCCCAGGCCCCAGAATCTCTTTCATCACTAATTAAACTTTTCTTCTTTTAAAGATGACAATACAGAGAGGAAGAGACACACTTCCAGCATAGGCTGCCCCAGCATGCCTTATTTCCCAGAGCTTATCCAGCCTGTGGACAGGCACTGGGCTTCTCCATGGGCAGGAGATGGAACTGGAGCACACGTTCCCAGGGGGTGTTCAGCCCAGGCACCCCAAAGGCAGCACCCAGGGCTCCAAGAGTGACAGTGCACGAGCAGGTGGCAAACAGCACACGAGTCCTTTTTCTTGTACAGAACAGCCGAGGACTAGAGATCAGATCTGGGATTTAATGCAATGATGCAAGCCAGCAATTAGTAAATGACTCAGCATCTGCAGACCAGCAGGCCCTCTATTAACCAGCTAAGTGCATTATCTTGGCAGAGATCATAGATTTTTCCCTTAAGCTGATTGTTTGTGTACAACTGCTGCAACTTGTCATACCCATCCTGGAGACACGGGCCCCGGCTCACCAGGGCACCTTCGTACCCTTGCTCCATGCACACTGTGGAAAGCAGCACGATCCAGCGTCCCCAGCAAGGAGGATCTTCAGGCCCAGTAGAAGACTGAGCATGGAGACATTACTTTACCAGACCGACAATTCCTATGCCCACAAATAACCTTTTACTCATTACCCTTCATTCAAGGGAAGGAGTTACAGCTACGGATGGCCAGAGCAGCCTGGCCGAGCTCTGAGCAGCAGTCTCGCCTGTCCTTTCGAGCCTCAGTTTACCTTTGCTATTCCTGTTTTACAGCCAGAACATCAACCAGTCCAAGCAAAATGTATGGAACTCCAGTACTGAGCTAGGCAAGAGGACTCCAAGATGACATATAGACAATTTCTGCATAAATAAAGGTTCATGACAAAAAGATAACTACAGCCTCTCAGTCTCTTGCCCTACCACTATTTAAGAGTCAATATAAGAGATGAAGTGTTTGCATTAAATTCTCAGGGTTTGTATTCCAGTTAAAAAGTGGGAAATACACAGACAAGGGTGACTAAACATCAGCAATGTTAGGGAATCTGGCAACCTACTTCTGACTTGCAAGCATTGAACAGACTTTGCATTCTTTATCCCAGAGACTCCAAAATCCAACACTAGCACCTAAAACACTGGCCTCTTTGGCAAAGGGGGCTCCCACTTCAGAGAACTGAAACGCCAGCCATAAGGCTGCACAGAGCTGAAAGGACACACATTTTTCAAGGGCTGCCTTCTGCTGGGGGAAGTCAGTGTGGTCCACACGAGACAGGACATCAGGCCGCGCTGTCCAGGGACAGGAGCCCTCCCCGGCACCACGTGCCACGATGTTACGTCACGCGACGCATGCGCTCAGGGACAAGAACAGCCACGTGGACACCCGTTAAACTGAGCACACTGCGGTGTGCGTTTCACCCCACAGAGCCTGAAGGCATCGGCCATCCTCTGAGGTTAGTGCGAGATGGGAGCGATTTCGGGATTTTCTATCTCAACCATGGGCGTTTTGCTGCCAAGCCCTGCCCTAACCCTGCATCCCCAAAACGCGGCCACCTCGGCCAGGAACTAGGGAGCGAGCGCATGGCTAAGCTGCGAGAGCACCGCTTGGGAAGAGATGGGAAGGAGAGGGAAAACCCAGCTCCCCAGGGGACTGCTACGGGGTTTGCACTGGAGCTGTGCAGAAGGGAGACAGCTGCCCTGTGAAAATGTACCCGACCACAAGGGCAGCACAGCCGCACTGCAGGCTGAGGAGCTGGCCCGTCTGCAACCGCCACCCATCCGGAAAAACGTGCAGTTTGCAAGAGACCCAAGGCAAAATGCCATCTAATTGTGACTGTTTAAAAGGGTTTTCTAAAGTGACACAAAACACAGGGCAGGGGGAGTGAATATTACACTTGTGGGTCTCATAAGAAATTAAAATCCTTCATTCAGGGCCCTTTTCACCCAAGCCCTGGTAGCAATCATTTACCTCTTCAATCAGCTCCACCTACTGTCACATTGAGCCTCCAGGGCAGACAGCAGGAATATCATTAATGTTAAGAAACAGCTTTGTGTTTTCTAACCCCCCCCAGCTTCCCTAACACTGCTCTGAGCGGACCCCAGGCCAGACCCCAACCCCTTGCCATGCGGCACCGCTCCCGAGCCCAGGGCCCCCCTGCCCCCGTTTGCACAGCTCCGTGTTTCCAAACATCTGTCATGCATCAGCAGAAAGACTCGCACAAGCAAAAAGCTCCCAGCGGATACAATGTGCTCTTCAATGGCTTATCTGACCAATTCTTCCACTTCCCCTGTGGATGATGTTAATGTCCCTTTTGAAACACTTCAGCTTCTGCCCCTATTAAGATACTTAGAACTGTAACTCATCACAGGGTGCAAGTGCTGAGCAGAAGCACAAACCAGCTCAATGCCACTTTTCATTTTACCAGCATTGCTCATTTCAGGATCTCTTGCATTTTACAGAAACTGGAAATCCTGCATCTGCATTTTGCTTTTTTCTTACAATTAAAATCTTTAAGGTGAATACAACCCTGGACAGATGCAGTTATTTCTACTCTTGCTCTTCTCACTTCGCTAAGGGCAGATCATGATTCAGGACAGCACTTTGCAGAGTGCAAGCAGCGAAGGACTTGGGGCAACATTAGTACGTTCAAACCAGGGAGATGAACCTCATGGTGACAACGCGCCGTTGAGCCACGCACGACTCCTAGTGCACCACAGCGCGGCTCCAAGTAGGGCTCTTACAGGTACTTTCATTAAACACAGGTCAATGTTTGCCACTCTACCACACCTTGGCATTTCCAGGCGGTCATGGATGAGCAGGTCTTTAATGTATTTAGTAGTAAGACTGCTCTGCACAGTATTCCTAATGCTGAAGCTCACTCATGGTTTTCCTTTAGAGGCTAACACAGGTTTCAAGCAAATCCCCAGAATAACCAAGAGCAATGGTGCTCCATGGCTACGGCAGAAACTAAGTTATTCCCAACAGCAGCACCATACAGGTGCCCTCCTGGTAAAGCAAAAATCAGCTTAACGTATTTCAATAAGAGTTTGCAAACAGCACCACTGAGGTAACACGCTTCTGTGCAACACTGAAAACATGCCCAGTGTCACAAACTTCTTCTGAATAGGTTCAGTACCTCCCCTAGAAATCCAAACTGAAAATGGCGTAAAAGAAATTGAAGACAGTATAACTGCAGTGATAAAAATAACAGATTTTCTTCCTCTTGCACCCTTGAAGCTACATGCACTATGTTTCAGCCAAAGCATCGCTGGTGATCTCTGTTTACTGAAGATGGGAAAACCAAAAGCAGAGCCACCTCCTCCAGCCTCTTCCCTCTGCGCAAAGGGCAAAACAACCTTCATACCAACACAGGAAAGCTCGGTCCATCTGCTCTCAGTGCAGGTCTGTCTACAGTTATCTTTAGTGTTTTGTTTTCTTATTCTATTTTATCAGCTCATATAGGTTGAAAGCTTTTGTTTCATCTCTTGTTCTAACTAGCAGATTTTAATATTCAGCCCAGAAAATTACACTAGAATGGGAGCAGATAAAGCTTTAAAGTGTCAGAAGCTGAAGACAAACAGCACAAAGACAATAAAACTCTCAAAAAAATCAGTTAAACGATCTTTTAACCTTAAGTTAAGATTTGTATAGGCATATGGAGAGCTACAAAGTAAGCTACAATATAACAACCAGGCAATTTAAGAAATGAACAGAGTGAATCATGCAGAATGCCAGCAGCACCCAATTGCAGATACAAATATAGAGATCATATCCCTTTTTATGCCATCTATTACATATACTATTCAAGTCTGTTTGGCCCACCACATTAAACCGCACCAGACAGATCACTCGCCAGTATCTACAGTAAAATGAGAATCTCTGGAAGGTTTTTCTTTCACTCTACTGCTCAAGCCTCAAGCCAGTGTTTTCTTTTCTTAGATCAAAAAGATTTAAAGCAATTGCATTTTTTTTTCTCAGAAATAAACCACTTTTCTGCCAGATTCTTAACTTTAGTGAATTAACATCATATTAACTCTGTCTCGGGCAGCACATCCCATTCAGACTGATTTCAAAGAAAATGACTGACAGTGAAAAAGCAAACTGGAGCACAGGAGAAGAGCTGGTGCGGCTTGTTCACAAAGTCCTTCTGCTCCTCGAACCACTCATTGTCCAAGCAGAAAGACATATGCTGTGCTTCGATTACTTAAAACAGATATATCTTTTCAGAGCTTCCAGCACTACAAAATAGAGTGCAAAAGAATTAGTGTGCTTGAAAGCAAGGAGATTTGTAAACTCGCAGAGAAACAATCCAGGGAAGAAACATCATTCACAGGCAGAGATACCAGCTCCTCCTCACGGTGCCAAGAGGAGAGTCTTTCATGTACTTTATGCTAACATCCCAGCAGTTCAGCTACTGGAAAAAACGAAGGAAAATGCAAATTCAAAACAAGCAGAATTTCTGTATGACACATTTGGAGTGAGCATACACGCTCCTAGCTACGGTACAACTAACTGCAAAGACACAATTGGTATCTATGCACCACCACGCCATAAAAATTGACCTAACCAGGGTTTCTCACTCATATTCAGCAAGTGAAAAAGTCTCTGCTTTACAGATGTGCAAGCAAACATGGCTCTGTGAACAGCGGTGGTCTCCACTCTGCACAAAAATTCCATTCACACACTGTATTAATGCACTTTGAATATAAAAGCATTTCTTCAAAACTTCAAATTTCCAGAGAGCATGATAATGCTGACAAAGACTTTAAAAAGTCCAGTGTGCATTTCATCTCATCTGGAATATAACATTTCATGATATTATAATCTAAAGTGGGGCTCTCCCAAGCAATAATATGCACCAAAATAACAGCTCCTGAGACTGAGCGCATCCCTTATTGAGCTGTGTGAGATTGCTCATAGGCTCAGCTCTCAACTTTCTAAATCTAACCTCAGGAAATTCCCACACCAGCTTAGCAATAAATTGAGTTCTTTGTCACACTTAATGAAAGAACAGCAATAGAGTTAATTCCTGCCTGCTTGGCCCACGGCCAATGCAAACCACAGAGAAATTTGGGGGCATCAGCATTTAAGCTGGATTTCACACAGTTGCTGTCACCGTATATTTAAGCAGAAGCAGCTCACAGGTTTATTAAAAAGGGATCACCTTGACTGGCTGCAGCTTCCCAGTTTCTCCAGAGAGCACAAGGAAGAAGAGCGAGTCCCTGCCCTGCTCCAGCACTTTGGAAAAATGAAGGACAAGGAAAAATTCAGGCAACCTTGCAAGGCCGCAGTTAATTTGCTCACAGTGCCAAGCACTGAACAAAGTGTCTAGGAGCTACACAAAGCTGAACACCAGTGGAACACTTTTGTGCAAGCCACAGGGTCTAAAACAGTGTCCGTATCTGCTCTACTCGCACACAGGTCTGGGGAGATGAGGATGTGTGACACAGGCGTATAGACACATTAAACCTATAAGACAATCTGATCCAACATCATCATGCAGGTAGATACATACATATATATATATATATATATATATATATATATATATATGAAGTGAAAGAACAGGAAACATTTGGAAAATATGCAGTTCAAAATAACACTTTAAACAAGAAGGAAAATATGTTAAAAAGCCCTAATCCATTTGCCTCTCTGAAATATCACTCACTAGAGATGGTTCATCTCAAAGCACTGGCTCTGGAGTTCATCCTCCTGCAATGACTCCCAGATAAAATAAGTCAGGTGATTTGCAGGATATATTGATTAGAAAGGATTTAGCAAAGGCAATGTAAAAAACATTCGGCTTTATCTTTCAATGAAAATGAAAGCAGAAAGCCTACACGCTTTTATCACTGTATTTAAATTAAGCTTTATTAATGAAGGAATTAACTAACTACATGGAAAATACTAGATAAGAGTTAAAATAATCTGTTTTCCTTGTTTTTTTTTGTTTGTTTTTTTTTTAAAAAAAAAAGGAAATTTAAGAAAAGGCAATGCAAATAAAGCATTTCTGCTCTTTTTTCCAATGCAGGTAAGGGGCTGCATCTTCATTTGAGCAGCCCTGATGAGCGCTGCCGGGATGGAGCCTTCCCCGCAGTGCAAACCCGGGTGAGCGGCGCACACGGCCCGTCGGGAGAGCGGACGCGGCCCCCGCGCCCGGAGCCACGCGGAGGGCCCTCCGCAGCGGGGACGTGACCCGCGCCCCGGCCAGCGCCCCGGGAGCCACGCGGAGGGCCCCCCGGAGCGGGGACGTGACCACACCTTCCTGGGAAGCAGGAAGAGAGATTTCCATTCCCTCAGGGTGAAACATGAAGTGAGCTCAGGCCCACAGTTCACAGTTCATCAGCTCACCCAGACACTACTGAGAACAGGGGCTACTTCCCACGTGTGCTCCTTGTTCAACTAACAATTAACTCATTTCAGGGAGATAAAAATGCTTTTTTGGTTTGTTTTCTGTTACTTTTGGTTTGAGCTAAAAATATATATTCTTGTCAGTACAACACGCTGACAACTTTTTTTTTAGATTCAGATCACATCTATTTTGTTTTTATGTGCTATTTTAGATGAAGCACAGAGTCAGAAAATAAATGCAATTATGTATTCAGCCCTATGCTAAAGTTTCACTTAATGTCAAAAGGGAAAGCACTAACAGACAATGATGGGCTAGAGCAGTGAAGCAGCAGATGAAAAGGCCCAGGAAATCTGCTTAGCGCACTCATTTCTATGCTTGCTGTTTTCTCCGCAGCCCTTCCTAAAATTCTCCTCATTTGCAAGAAAGTTCTCATGAGAACAAACCAATTTGATTGTCATGTTGCATTTCCATGAAGACAAGAGATGCCAGGTTGTTTTTACCATGTTCGAGGCACAAAGCAGGAGCTGGACTCCAGCAGCAGAGCCACCTCAAGGGGCTTCGAGCAGCTCCTGGGACCGCCCTGCCTCAGCAGCACCCATAGGAGGGAAGGGGAAAACCAAACCCTTGAGACACCCTGCATGAGAAGACCTGGAAAAACATCTTTGTTTTCAACAGGAGAAACTTTCAAGACTGTTTTTTTCCGTCATTTAAATTTAGCAATACCTTGAGGAACAAAGCGTAACAGCTTCTGTTTCATCACCAAGTGGAACTGCTTCCCAGCAAGACCATCTCTGCTGGAGTAAGGGTTTGATTTCAAATTCAGCTAAGACTTTTGAACTAAATTCTGACGCTTTTATCAAACCAGTAAGATTCCTATATTCTATGCTGTGACTCACTCTGAAATGGTCCAACTTTTAGCTGCCTTCTCCTGATGCCAATGGCAGTATTTGTGAAAGGCAAACAAGATGTACGAACCTGCAGAATGCCACCCCCTTCAGCACTACTACTCATTTTGGCTGTTGTTTTATGTTCAAAGCAGCCCTTCTACTGGTCTACACAAATCAATGTTCCAGCCTTTAAAAAAAAGAACGCGCATCCACTGATTCCCAAACCAAGAGCACTGAAATGGAAATACCTGTCTCAACCTATGAGATTGCTGATTGTTAAACTCTGTTAATCTAAGGCAGTCAATTGCTTGTAAAATTGAAAAAAAGAAAAAATCCCACCACACTCATTGCAGACTCTTGCATATTCAGCAGTTCAAGTTCTGCATTGCACCTTGCATTCAGTCCCACCTTGCATTCACAAACCAGATCATTTTCTGGAGGCACAGCATGTGGCATGTAATTACTTCCGAGAAGTCAGGAAAAGCAGTTGGTCTCTTTTACAGTCCAATAACTTTCAATACTAAAATCACTTTGAAGAAACCATTTAAATGAAATTAAAGAACCATTTTGAGCTTTTATAACTTGGAATTTTTTTTTAATTGCTATGTTGTTCAGAAACAACCTATGTTTCCTCCCACTGCCTGACTCCTCCTTAGCATCTCATTTAATTCTATACCCTTGACATTTGTTTAGGCCATAAACCTAAATCTACTCAAAGCAACAGATAATTTTAATAATTCAGGCTAAACCATCTTTCTACCACAGAGGCAGTCATTTGCACTGAGAGGAATGAGGAATCCTGCCAGACACACTAGCTATGGTTTTGAAGGAAATATTTCAAAAACGAGACACAAGAAGCAGACCCATAAGAGTATAAACACATTCCCTTTGTGCTGCCAATTCACATATACATAATGATGCATGCAGCTATCAGCAGCATCATTAAGAGGATGCAGAAGGCTCCTTTTGATGTCCCTATCAGCAAAGCAATTCTTTGGGTCCATAAGTGCTCTCTTAGCCATCGGAAGAGCCAGAGCGCACCAGAACTGCTGGTTGCAATGCTTGGACATACCCCTAGCAGTTTCTCTACAGGGCTTTCTCATCCAGGATAAAAGATCCATTAGGCCCAGGGCAGCTGAAGTACACAAGTCCCTGCCTTGTGCCGGATGCCACCTTATCTAAGTGCAAGTCCCCCCCATCATAATTATTTATGATCTCCCCCTCTTGGCACGCATGCCAGGGTGTGCTGCTGCACGGAGGCCTGGAGATGCCTTCGTTTTCTTTCTGTCCTCTGAAGCCCCTCGACTCGCTCCATGAGCGCCCTCACTCTATGAGCACGCGTTCATCACATCAAATTTAGGAACTTGGAAAGCTAAATAAATCACTCATACATAAATGTTCCTCAGTGTTGCAATCCAGGCCATTGATAATATTCAAGTGATGCCTCACCTGCTCTGTGCAGCGACATTAAAACAATAAAGTCCCTCTGCCTTTGATAAATTTGAACAACACAAAACAACCAAGAGAAATACCTGAGAGATTCAAAGAGTTAATTTCTGAGGCCACAACTCAAATGGGTTTATCTTTAAGCCTGTGTAGAATTCCACTTAAAACCCATGAAGAATTGATCAAAACTGCACTTGATCAAAACCTGAAATTCATCAAGGTACAGACTGCTTAGGTAAGGGCTTCAATGGAGCTTCTTGGGAAGCTTTGGCCTAACTCCAGCCTCTCTTGATGCTCAGGCTAATTCTGCAAAAGCTCTCATGGACTCAAATACATGAAAAAAAAAAACAAGAAATAAATGAGACAGGGAGTCCTAGAGGCCAAACTTTTTTTTTTTTTTTTTTTCAAACCAGCAGGCAAAGGCTCAGTTGCAAAGCCGAGGGCGCTTTGCTCCACTCGGCACAGGACTAGAGAGCCTGCATGCTAAATCACATTAACTTCTATTTGCTGTGGGCTAAGAGTTCGTATATTGACAGTCAATGTAGATCAACTAATATAAGATAACTCAAAAGCATATCTAAGTCTGCTCTCAAGATAAAATACAAGCAGCTCTGACATGGTGAGTTAACGCTGGGTATTATCAGCATGATTGTTTGAAATATATTAATAGTTCTTTTCTTTTCTCCTTTATATATTATGAAGACTTCAATCCATATTATGAATTACAAGCCTGATCCTGTTCTTTGCATTGTCAGTGGCAGACAAATGTGTCTCTACATTTAACACATCTTCTATTCAACACCATTAACTCATTAGTGAATATCCAGTTTTGCTGACATTACAAAACATTTCAAGTTATTCTACAAAATGATCTAATATCGCAGAAGAAAGCTAGGTACTAACAGAACAGTCAAACCTCTCTTACAAAGGGGGCAAGAAAACACTGATGCTACTCCTTTCACTGTCTTATTAAATTGCATGCTTGTTTTATACCTGTCCAGGTCAAACACATCATCACCCAACTCAACAGCGGCAGGGCAGGTGAGGAAACACCTCAGGAATGACCTAATCTGCAAAACAAACTGAAATAAGAAGCAAATGCTGTTCAGGCTCATTTCTCGCTAACATAAGGCAAAACCCACAAGAATCTTTTGCAATTCCCTAAAAATAAATTCTCAATAGATTTCAATATCACCCCATTGAAGAGTTGTTCAACTCCTTCTCCCCACAGCTTATGCCAAGGTGCATGTGTTCAATACTGTTGCTATTGCCTGGTACTGGTCATTTGCTTGGCGATCTCTGCTTTACCTGAGAGGCAGTGACTGTAAATAAGGTAGCTGGCCAAAATTGAGAGCAACACACTGGGATAGGCGCCCTGGACCACGGCAGACAGACCTCGTTTTGAGACCTGTATCTCAGGGCCTCCTGCAGTAATTGCCCTGTTAGGCGCCCATACCCCTAGACCCTGAGATTCCCAAGTACCCTCCAACTATTACAGAGCATTTTGGAAGTATTCAGTATAACAGTATTCAGTATACCCCCATAGCTTAGAGTATTAAAAAAAGGAAAAAAGAAAAGCAGTCTCACACAACTGAGCAACTTCAGATGACTGAATATCATAGATCACAGTAAGGAAAAAAACACAAAGGATCTAGCAATTTGATGAGCACAAGAAATCAATCAGGCATCAAGTCAATTGCCGTGGTTTATTTTAAGTCCTTCTCTTCTGATTTATTGCCATCATTGCTACCAATTTGCATAGATAATAGAACAAGACACCCTCTTAAAGTCTTAATCAGGAATTAAAAAGTAATATGCTGTTACATCTCTCTTTGCTCATCAAAAAAGCAGACGCATTAATGTTTAACGTCAGTTTTATTACAGGGATGCTACCAGATTGGAAAAAAGGCATTTTTAACTGTGCCGTGACATCACCACCAATTTGTTACAGCAATAACTGCAAATCAAGAGTCAAACCCTTCAAACCAAAGCAGGCTGTAAACGTGATTACAAGATGAGCAAGGGTGAGCTGTATCTGAGAGCAGCACGCTTCTTTCCAGTATGGCAAGTCCTGCTAAAGATGCAATATTCTTTCAAAGCATTTCCAAGAACTTTGACAATTTTTCATTAGAAATGAGATGATTTTAATACTTTCAGTGTACCAAAGATGAGTGGGTAGTTGGCTGCTCAGTAAAGTGATTTTGACAAGTACTTACATCATTTGCAAAAAACATCATAAACATGCACAATTGTTTAAAAACAGCGGAAAACCAGTGAAAACCTTGCTTCAAAGAGCAAAATTAAAAATGTGTTAGAAGGGCAATACTTCAGATAAAGCATACATATATAAAAGGAAAGAGGAGATGAGAACCAGAAGAGCTCAACATTGAACTGCTCTCTCTGAGCAGCAGGTCTGCACACAGATGTGAGCTACCAGGGATGAAAAACATCCAGAAGAGGAGCCCAGCTTGCACAATGACTCCAGCTGAAGTGCTGCGAGCACACACCAACAAAATAAACACACACACCCCATACACACATACCCCCCATACACACACAAAATCAAAACAAACAAGCCAAAACCCAAACAAACAAAACTCCACACACAGGAGAAGTAGGAAAAAGTTGTCACCATTTTTCATGGCAGGAGAACAAATGCGTAAAAGTAGAGCCCAGGCAGAGATCTGCTACCAGCCACAGGAGAGGACAGTGGGAGGCCTCAGTACCTTCTGACATGGTTGTTTGTACAGAATAAGACATTCTGGGCCAGATGACTGTGATTGATCTTGTGTGTAGAACTATCTATGCTGTGCACCAGATTCTTGGGTCACAGATTGCTCAACCCCAGCTCACAGATGGGGCTGCTCAAAACTGTATCCTCTCTGTGCATCCCCTTCCCACATGAGCAGCTTCCTCCTCCACAACTCACGCCTGCAAACACAATCCACCTCCACAAGCCTTTAGTCCCAGATGCTTCTACTACATCCCTCCTTGGGAGACACCACGTGCCGACTCTGCCCTCTAACCCCACAGCAGCTTTTGGTCACGGCCAGGAGACCCATGAACATCAGCCAAAATATTAGATAAGACTGTTGGCTTAAATGAACATAGGGCAGCCAACCTGGGGCACCCAGCACCAAATGCTAAAGCTCTCACAGTCACTGAGGAGCAGGTCCTAAGCAGCTGGGCAGAAGCAGCAGCTTTGACACACTGGCCACAGTAATACAAAAGGAAAATAAATCTGGAAAAGACATCTCATTTTTCTGAATGCCCTCATGGGAAAGAAGAGGGCTGGTGCTAATTTCAGGCCAGTAAAATTTACTTTGAAAAACTCTGTTTTCTATGACTTTATATAGCTACGAGGTCTATTTTGACATCTTTTTCTCCCATCTCCTAACCTACACGTAAATCATCCTTTCCAAAAATAAAGAAGATCAGAAGCAATACAAATATAGTTAACTGACATTAGACAAGACTTTTACTTGCTAATTAATGATGACAGCATGCGGGCTCTATCATTAATCAGCCTTACAGGTACTGCAACTCCAACTCTGTTCAGGTAACAAAAAATTCAAGTTTGCTAAAAAGCACCCTCTCTCCAAAAAAGCCTACATATAGATCAAAGATGAGATCTGCTACATCTGTTAAAAATAACTGCAACATTAAAAATTAAAGTTCTCCTACAAAGAGCTGTCATTATTAACAGTTCTAATGCCAAGTTAAAAATTACACCCAATCAGCACAGAACAGCATTTGGAAACTCACTTAAAAATGAATGAGACAAAGATTAGCTACTATAAAATTGAGTGTCACTTGCGTGAAACTGAAATCATCCATCCTGAAAAAAACAGCTTGCCATTATGACATATGGGTAACTCATCGCAGCTGAAACAAGAAATCAGCATGGGTTTTTAAAATCAAATTAGTTTCCAGACAACCCCAAGACAAATCTGTCAGATACCTCAAATGCAGGTTTTGTTCTTTCAAGACTGTTGAAGTACAACCCTTAAAAGTAACTCAAGAAGCACTATATATATGTTGTTATACATGCCAATTAAGAAATGAGCCTGCTACAACACAGCTTTTCATTTTTTACAAAACATTAAAAACTCTGTTAATCAGCACACTCAAGAAAAATACCACCCAGACCCTTCTATCACAGGATTTAACTGGTATTTTCATGATTAAGTTTTGATCGTGGGTTTTTTTGTGTTTAAACACAGAGACCCACTCACCTAATTACACATTTGTTTCAAGGCAAACATAGTTCTTACAAGTCTTGAAAAAAGTGCAGGGGAAGGAGCATGTGCATATTTTAAAAAATACAAATGCAGCAATCAAAGACGTATCATGTATCATAATCTCCTTAAGTGCATTACTGGGTTACTGGTTGAGACGGATAACAGCATGGACACACAAGCAATTTCCACCTGGAAATTTCTTCATCAACACCTTTACTCCACCTGCTACAGGAACAGTGTGGACTAGGAGGACAGACTCCTGCTTCTAGCTCTTCACTACATACCTCATGTCTCACTATAGCTAATATCTCCTTCACAAAAATAACATAAAAGTCTTCTTGAAACTGATTTGACAGAGTGGAATTTAAATTGCCTCCTGCTTCAAATAGAATACCTCAGAACAATGTACTCCAGGTGCAGAGGAAGAAGAGCTAATCAATGAGACCGAAGATAAAAACTGTGGGGGTTTTTTGGTGGAGAATGCTAGCACTTAGCAAAGGTAATTGTGCGCATTCACCATAAAATGAGAGTTTGAGGAGAATTTTATAAGTCACAAAATACTTGGATTTATAGTATTAAAAATATACTGTAACTGAGGCTCCCTGCTAAAAATAGCAGTGCTTTTACTTTGCTTCATTGTAAGTTAACTTATTTTACATGCAACATTGCGTAATTCACATTGTTAAAAAGGTTTTTTTTTTCCAGAATATTTCTACTGCAGTAGTAGTTATTCTTTGTGCAGAATCATAGAGCAAATAGACAAAATAAAACCCAATGGTAGAAAGCAGACCAGGGATTTAATTAGTGTCAATAGCATAAGGCAATAGCACAAAATGAAGGGATGCTAGATGACTTGAAATCAGCTACAGATGCAGACTGGAGAGAAAGAACAGACACAAATACATCACCTTCTATTCACCCTGTTATCCTAGAATCACCAAAAAGCCTGCTTAGGAAAATAACAAGAGTTACAATCTGTTGTACTCGTGTTGTCTTAACAGTTCTATCTTTTGCAACTCAAAACCAGAGGCTGAGAAGAGCGCTGTTTTGTTGTTATTTCATATGCCTGGAGTACAGCTGGAGTATTGTTCTATTTTGCATTATCCCTGCTCACACAAAATATGGATTTTTTTTTCCTGCCAGCAAAAAGCAGAATTCAGCTCTTGAAGAATCTGCTCCATCTTTGCTTCCGCAATAACAGGAACCCTCGTATGATCTTGAGATGCTGTGGGGTTTATTTTATTATGCCAAAGATATCTAAATTGCATCTCTTCAGTTACCCACTAGATAAAAGTTGCCCAGTACAGTTTTCTATGCCTATGTTCAGGGTACTTATACATTAAGATTTTTTATCAGAACAGTATACTTGTTAAAAACTGTCTGCCTTGTGAGACCACGTTCTTTCATTATTGAATTCCAGCTTTGGAGTGAAGGCTACCATGCAATTTCTCCAATGGCCTAATAAAAAAGGCAGAGGGAAGTATCATCAAGAGTAAACAGTTCATTTAGAATAAATCTAAGGGTAATATTTATTTCTATCTATGGCACCAGAGGCCTTTTACCCTCATTCAATTATACAAGCTGAGCTCTGTACTATCTGTATTCTTGGAACAGTTTTTACAGACCACAGAGCTCCCAGGAGCCTCCTCAATTGCACACTTGCAACTGCTGGCATCAGCACAAAAGTCCTGATTTTGCAGGCTTTAGGGCAGGGTCTCAGATTTGTTTGTCTATCTTCTAAATGGATTTGGAGAAGAACCCTCATTTCCCCTGAAAACCAAACTAAGCATGCAAAATCACTTGCTCCCTCTCTCTGCAAACATCTGATCTCAGCAACACAACATGCACTGCTCCCCACGACCAATATTTTTGTGCAAGCCCCTTGAACAGCACTCCAAACACTGCCAGGTTATGCTGTCAGGACAGAGTCTCCATAACAAAGTCCTAAACCTGTCAAGGCATCTGATACCCTAAAGTAGTTCACCCTCTTGTAAAGATCATATCAGTTCCAGCTATGACAGTGTTGGGGAGGTGCACTGAGTTTTCTTTGTTTAAACCAGTAGTACTATGAAAAATAAACCAGGATCACCTATCAAACAAGCAGTTTACACCATGAGCAACAGAAATACATAAGATTCAAGAAACACATAAATACCACTCATACTAGACCTTGTGCAATATATAAACAAACTCCCAAATCCCCGTATTTTCCTGACCTAGCCCAACTGCAAGGGTTTGACCAGAGCATGGTGTCAGGGTGCAGGCAGGGCTTCCAGGCAAAGGCATTTTTCAAGGAGTTAATGGATTTTGCAAGCATATTTATTTTTAATCTCGGTGTCAAGGCCTCTCTCCGGTTACATGTAATCATGGTGCTGCAACATTATAAAAGGAACA
Source organism: Tinamus guttatus (assembly GCF_059628265.1). Taxonomy (NCBI): domain Eukaryota; kingdom Metazoa; phylum Chordata; class Aves; order Tinamiformes; family Tinamidae; genus Tinamus; species Tinamus guttatus. The sequence goes on from NW_028288821.1 coordinate 8,910,109, forward strand.
CATGAGCCCTCAACTCCCATTACAGTATCATTCCATAATTCAAATGTCGGTCTCTAATTAAATTCTCTTAAATGGGTTTTACTTCAGCAAAAGAGGGTAAAAGGGAATAGTTGCTTTTCTCCTGAAGGGGCAAAAGCAGTTTTGTCACCTGTCAGCAGCAGGACCAGAGCAGAACAAGCTCTTTAGAGAGCCTGGACTCAGCATTCACTGCACACAACGGCCCCGGCCAAGTGCTGGAGCTCCTCAGTGAGACCACGGCCAGCTTGGACCTCCAGATCTGGGCTCCACACCAGACTGGGAAGACCAGCAACTGCCAGCACAACAAGGATGCTGGAAGATGGAGTTTGCTTGTACAGAGGCTCTTGCCAATCTACAGTCAAGAACCTGGGAAGCAGCCTCCTAAATTAACCAAACAGCTGTAAGAGGGGCTCTCAGGCTGAAGCTGAAGTCTTACTGCAGTCCTGCTGGGAGCAGGACAGCAAATCCAGTGGCATGCCAGAGCTTTGGCCTACACCAGGGCAGCGGGAAAAGTGTAAGAAAATCACTCTGAAATCACCCATCCACCCAGCATCTACGGCTTCTTCAGCAGCTACTCACTTGGAAGGAGCAAATGCTGCTTGATCAAGGCAGTTGTAGGGCACTGGCACTGTAGGGCAGTGCGAGGAAGGATTTGGTTCCTGAGCATGACCAAAAAACAAAAACACAAAAACATTCCAGAAATCAAAATCCAGAAAACACAACCACTCAGCTAATTTCTACTCATGAGCACAAACCAAAAACAAGTGAGATCAAAAAAGAAACCCACAGCTTCAGTGCTGCAGCCTGTCCTCCAGACGCAAGGGGACAGCTCTGCGTGCCAGGTTACTGAACTGGATTTAGCAGATGCTTCAAGGACTCAATTTTTGGGCCAGCCCCACAGCTGGGCTGTCTTTAGGAGGCCAGAGCCTGCCCAGTCTAATCCCAGCTCTCAAGCCCTGCTGCATTTGGATGTCAAAGAGAGCTGCTGTGCTTCAGCACACCAGGGCTCCCAGGCTCTTGGTCTTTTTTGGGCACCAATCCAGATCTGCCAGCATGCAGACAGGCACTCCACGGCTGGCTAACATCTACGATTGGGTATTAGTCTGGCCAGAAGCATTTATTAAAAATTGCTATAACTGCAAATACATACGTATTTGGATTCTGTTCCAATTTTCTCCTTTTGTTTGCCAGGCACGTCATCGTGTTAATGCTGTACTACCCACAGGGGGATATCCAGTGATTCAATACACAACCGCAAAGAATATTTCACTCCAGGGTGAAGATTTCCAAGAAGTTTAAAAATTTTCAATCAATTACCTTGCTGCAAAGAAATCTTTGCTCGTAGACAAAAAGCAAATTTAACATCACAAATGCACTGGCTAAATGAAAAACTCCAGACCATAATTCATGGTCGATAACGGATACTCAGGAAATGGTCTAAGAACAGGGCACGCATTTCTGTGCTCCTCTCCCTGCGTCCAAGCAACCTGAGTCTCATACCCTCTTAAACAGATTTCCAAAGACAGGTTTCTTTCCCCCTCCAGCCTCCTCATTTTGAGAATGTGCAGCCTTACCAGATAATTTGATTTCCCAGATGAAAATGCAAAGCAGATCTGCCTAAATGCAGTTCGCTTTTGTTTTAGCTGTCTTAGTACCTGGCTCAGGCCAAGGATATGAACACATAGTTGATGACAAGGCCTGAAAGGCCTTCATTCCATTAGGTTTGCCTGTCTTCTTACAATTTGTAGGCTCTCTTAGGATATTCTGGAGAAAAATACCTTAGAATTCTTGACTAAGCGTTACTGAGGGTCAGAAAAGAGCAGGCAGCTCCCCCAGGAACCTGCCATTCGGCTCAAGTAGCTGGAAGGTCTTGAAAGAGCTGTTTAAATAAGCAGAGATTAATTTGTGAAATCTGCAAAAAAAAAAAAAAAAAAAAAAAAATCAACACAGAGCAGCTATTTCCAAAAATCACTGGCAGCAGATGCCATGTTTATAAAATTTCCCACGCAATCAAGCCTCAGTAACTGAGAAAGGAAAAATAAAAAAACTTCCGGGGAGGGAAATTCTTTCAATAGATCTTTATAATCCAAGATGTTTATAATCAGGGCTTGGATTAAAGGTTACACTCTAATCTAGACATCTGGGGCTAGATTTACTCTGTTGGCAGATAAAATAGAAACACTGGCTCCCCATTTCACTGTCCCCCTCCCCCCAAAAAAAGAAAATCAGGAGACAAGCTTCTTTATTTTGCCTAACAGTCTGGAAATGAGCTTAACAAGACATAATCCCTGAAGCTTTTGCTTCAGAACACTAATGATTCCAGGGCCACACTCCAAACGCTCCCTGATCAACATCATCAACAACCCAAGACTTCATACACACACAGAAGTTCTACAGCAGGAAGGGACAGGCAGCAGAAATACATCTGATATGAAGCATCTTCTTCGGCCAAATGAAATGAAACCTGTGTAGAGATAAACCATCCTAGCAGAAGATGGCACTGGATGTTTGATCCCAAGCACCAACGAGACTCCTTAGGGCAACCTTGGGCAAGTCAACTGATCCAGTCCTTCCAGCCCCACAAAAAGTCCAAATCACAGGACGGTGACATATGCCTGAAACCTCCCTGAGACAGCAGAAGGACAGGTCTCTGTTCGTGTGAATTGCCATGCAGCAAAGGGGGCCCCAAAGCACCTGAATACGTATCTCCAAGTGGTGGGAAAGGGAAAGCTACATCGTAAACCTTTAAACGGTAAGTCTAAAAGTTAGAACTCATTTACCCTGCTTGATTTAAAGCCCTTAAGTACAACCTTCTGACTCACTGGCCCGTGCCAGGACAGCCTTAACTATCATTTAAAACAATCCCACTTGTCTCACACAGATGATTTCAGGTATCTCATCTTTACACAGCTAAGTCAGTCTATTTTTAAACATAGCTTTCTGCAGACAGGATATTGGTATAAAACTGATTAAACATAATTTCATACACAGAAAGACAAAGGCTGGATCTGGCAAAGAAACAGATCAGTACAATAATACTCATGGGTCACCTCAGAATGGAGGATCTAGAGTAGAGGCTCCTTTTCAGGGATGAAATTTTTCCGAGGAGATTTCAAATATGACCTTCACAACATGCCAGAAAAAAGTGTACATACACAAGTGCTGCCTTATAGAAATAATACTTATCTATCAAGTTCAACTCAGCTTCTATAAATAATGCAGAGGCAAAACACTAATTGGCACTGTTGCAGAATTTTTTTGCATTTCACAACTCACCGCTCTTCTTGTGTACTATCTAGGGGGTTATCCTGACTAATCCAACAATGAAGAACTCCATCCAAACATACCAGCTTATTTAAACTAGGTTTCCTGAGAAAAGACACTTAACCACTTCCACTGCACCTATCCATCCCTCTATTACTTCACTTCTATTAAGCTTTTTGCCGTATTCTCACCTCCAATTATGGTTGAAACTATCTCAAAAATATTAAGTTCATAAAAGTTCTATAAAAACCAAAGACCAGATGGAGAAAGAGCCAAACACCACTCCGGAAACTAAGAGGCAGTTATAAACCATTCCTTATCCATAACAAGAGGGGACATACAGCGATTAACATATGATTTCTGCTTTGCAGGTCTGCACAGAGGGCTGTAAGGGTGAAGGAAAGCACATGAACAAGCAACCTGAGTACAGGTATCTAAAAGCAGAGCCTCCAAACCTGCCAGAAACCTCCTTTCACTGCTACTCTCCTGCTTTTTCAAATACAGAGAAGCTGCCATCACAACTAGATGCAGACCACATTTCTCATTGCTTATCTAAGGTTTGGGGTTTTAATGAAAATCAGTTAAAAATCATCTCACGCCTTCAATTTTACTTTTTTTTTTTTTGTCATTCTAATTAACTCAAAGATATTTTCAAAGACTGGAAGAATTATTTATGGTGTCCAAGTAGGGTCTTATCCACCACAAGACCAGACCTGGACGTTTATTCAGAGCCTAGACGTGCAATCAAACCGCCATGGCTCAGTGAGTTGGCCCTCTTGGTGCACCCTCGGCTCAGCACCTCACGCGCTCCACGCTCGCTGCAGACCCTCGGGATGAGCACAAACTAGCTGCATCAGGCACACTAGAAGGTATTTGCTTACATGTTCACAAAGGCTGCAGTGAGCATTTCACCTCGTGCCCACCAGAGGCAGAGGACACATCCAGCCAGTGACAATGACACAGGTGACGCCACCCCATGCTCTGCAGCATCTCTACTTGAGGTCACACCAGGCAAGTCAGAGACATCTACTTAGTGCGTTATTAATCCTTTTTGTAATTTATACCAGAAATCTATCAACAGTTAAGCACAGTAAGCAGATAAAGGTGCAGAAATCCTGTGATTTGTACCCAGTTTACCCACAGTTAAGCTCATTTCCACGTCTCACATTGAAGTTTCTTCTTCAAGAGTAGATTATCAACCTAACAGTTACTTAGTTTATACAATGCACCTGAAAAGAGCATTTTCAGTGACATGCTTTATGAAACATAGCACCCCAAACAGGACATTCCTCTACTCTGCCTTCCTGGGTAGCACAAGAAGGGCAAGGGCAGCAACAGCACAGATGGGCTGCATTAAGCTGCCTGCCACAGGATCCAGATGCCCATATAGAAAGTAGCCTGCTAACTTTAGCATCCGACTCCTTGGCTAGTTCCACTGATAATAGCCGAGATGACAGTTCTGAAGTTGCCTCTGGGTCTATCACATGGTTATCCAGCTGATGAGCTATCCAGGCTGTCCTAACCTTTGTGATATAACTTTTATTCAATTTGCCTGTCTTCCAGGGGAGCTGATGCATTCTCCCTCACTTACCACACAAGTTATAGCACAAGGCCTTCAATAAAAATCTCCCAATGGATCCTTTACAGAGAGGTAAAATTGAATGTTTCTTGCTCAATCTGGTTTCTTCTTCAATCTCATCGGGTATTTTTAGGTTCAGAAGAGGCTTTCTGACTGGACCAAGAATATCTTCTAGATAAACACAAACATCTTTAAAGAAACAAAAAGTAAATGGCATAAATCAGTAAGAAATTCACCCCAAACTGGTAACATGTACCTCTGGAACAGCCAGCATCTATGAAAGATCAATGGAAATACTTCAGGAGCCTGAATCAAGTTACTTCACTGACTCCTTTTTGCAGCATGAGCAGATTGGTTTCAAACCTCCTACTGAGGTATATCAAAGGATTGCTTCTTTTTAAGCACACTTTCCATAGGGAACAAGAATTACACAGAGAAGTCCTGGAGGGAGTCCAGAGTAAAGTTTATATTTACAAATAAAATACCTGCCTCAGGGTTTTCTTAGTTACAAGTCCCTAAGAGGTGTAAATTGTGGACAGCATTCATAAATCTTCACACTCTTAAAAAAAAAAAAATTATAAACAGTGAAGCAGACTTTAGCATTCTGGTAATTTAACCTGAAATGTGCATACTGCAGGCCATGCACAAGCAGCATATACAAGCACCAGCTTCTCAAGAGATTTTTCTAATGCACCAAAGAGCAGCAGGTTGGAGGGGAAGCTGAAGTGTGTGGAAAAACCACCCATCCTTGGGGAAGGACGGCCTGCAAGCACCGGGCAAGAAAAGCCAGGTGCCAAAACGGGCTGGAAGATACGTCCTTCCCTGTAAGGAGAGGGCACTTCTGTGCCCGACAGAAGGAAAGAGCTAGAGCAGGTAAATCATCCTGCTATTACGTCTTTCAAGCTCTGTTCTTACTGACCTTACCCAAAGAAGCCTAAGAATAAGCTTGCAGTAATTTTACCTGCCTACAGACCACATCCTGCCAGTCTGCTATCCAGGTGGTTCAGCTGATCTTGTTGAAGCTTTTTTTAGAGGGAGAGAGAAGCAAATGATGTTTCCAGCTGACAAAGCAAGTACCAGGGCATCTTTCACAAAGCAGCCCCCCTTCTCCAGATGCAGGAGGGCCAGATGCTTTTGAGATCTCAAATAAGCCTGCAGACTTGGTGTTCAAAGTTTACTTTCGGGCTGTTCAGAGCCACTGTGTGCTCCAAATTGCCAAATGAATCAACATCCTAGGCATACATAAAGCATTTTACACCCCGAAGGGCTACACACGAACTAATTCTAACTTCTCCCCAGGACCTAGGTAGATGCTGCTATACCAAAATAATTGTAGGACTATGACCCAGAAAGATAAGCCACTTCATCAGGGCAAGCTGCCAAGTCAAATTCATTGCTGGAAGGTCTCAGCTCTGGATTCAGTGTTTAGCTCTGTGGACCAGCAATTTACAGATTTTTCTGTGCATGAGTTCCCTTTCCAGAAGGCAAAATAAAGAATCCTATCTACTCTTTATAACATCAACAGCAAACAAAGTGCCCTGCATCCTCAAATAATGCAGTATTTTACACTTCCCCCAGGCGTGTCTGTGGTCCAACTTGTGCTCAGCTTGAAAACCACTGAATTGGACTAGTGACCCTATCATTACCTCTGCCCAGCATGTCCAGCAAAATAGACTAGACTGAAGCACTGCTCATTAAGATAAATCGACATGATTACCTAGGGATAAAGAAAAGTTACATGCCTGAATGCATTAGGGCAATTGAAGATCATGAAAAAAATATATTAGAACCATAAATGCTCCTAAAGAAAAATGATTTCACTCCTTGCAGTTTTACACAGTACTAGAGATGACTCTTTTGATCACTGTATTAACAGTACTGAGCTTACGTAAACACAACTCAGGTATGCTCTTCTCAAAGGAAGACTGAAATAATCAAGCATTTGATGCCACTTCTGAACAATAATCATATCCTTAGCAATACCTTATCCTTATCTTTTCCTTCTACCTTACCAAACTATCCGCCAGCTGCAATACTTGGTCTGTCAGACCATCCAGTACATAAACGTGTAGCACAGCCCTGCTGTGCATAATGCCCTGACACACGGTCCTTGCACTCTCCAAGCCTCCAGTAACTTCAGTGTCTTTCTAATGCAACTGGGAACAGTGAGTACGACAGTATGGCAGCACAGCCCTCTGGGGTATCGGCTACTCCTCCCAGTTTGGTATCATCAGCAAACTTGCTGAGGGAGCACTCTGTGCCTTCATCCAATTTATTCATCAATGACCTGGATGAAGGCACAGAGTGCTCCCTCAGCAAGTTTGCTGATGATACCAAACTGGGAGGAGTAGCCGATACCCCAGAGGGCTGTGCTGCCATCCAGAGGGACCTGGACAGACTGGACAACTGGGCGGTGAAAAACCTCATGCAGTTCAACAAGGCCAAGTGCAAGGTCCTGCACCTGGGGAGGAATAACCCCAGACACCAGTACAGGCTGGGGACTGAGCTTGTGGAGAGCAGCTCTGCGGAGAAAGACCTGGGTGTCATGGTGGACGACAAGTTGACCATGAGGCAGCAGTGTGCCCTCGTGGCCAAAAAGGCCAATGGGATCCTGGGCTGCATTAAGAAGAGCGTCTCCAGCAGGTCGAGGGAGGTGATCCTGCCCCTCTACTCAGCCCTGGTGAGGCCGCATCTGGAGTACTGTGTCCAGTTCTGGGCTCCACAGTACAAGAGGGATGTGGAGCTGCTGGAGAGAGTCCAGCGCAGGGCTACGAGGATGATCAGGGGCCTGGAACATCTGCCCTATGAGGAGAGGCTGAGGGAGCTGGGCCTGTTCAGCCTGGAGAAGAGAAGGCTGAGAGGGGATCTAATCAGTGTATATAAATACCTCAAGGGAGGGAGTGCAGAGGACGGTCATGGTATCTTTTCAGTGGTGGCCACTGATAGGACTAGAGGAAATGGCCGGAAACTGAAACATCAAAAATTCCATAGGAACTTAAGGAAAAATTTCTTAACAGTGAGGGTGACAGAGCACTGGAACAGGCTGCCCAGAGAGGTTGTGGAGTCTCCTTCTCTGGAGATCTTCAAAACCCGCTTGGATGCAGTCCTGTGCCACGTGCTTTAGGTGTCCCTGCGTATGCAGGGGGGTTGGACTAGATGATCTCTAGAGGTCCCTTCCAACCCTAAGCATTCTATGATTCTATGATTCTATGATTCTATGACAAATAAATCATGAGTGAAAGACAAGAAAACAAATATCAACTGTTGTCAAGAGGAAACTGTTTTCTCTTCTGCTCTTCTATTTTTTTTTTGCATTGCTGAAGCATGAAACACTCTGAAAGGTTACTTATGAAGTATGCAAAGGCTCTGTGTCATCAGATGGCTCAAGCTGGTGGATGATTTACTGAGATTGTGCTAATTAGCTCTTACTAATCACCACAGGCTTGTGTATAAAGTCCTGAGTAACAATTAGAAATTGCAAGAATTAAAAATAAAAATAAAAAAAAAGAAAGAAAAAGAATGCACAAACAACAGCCCACTCCCATTTCAGCATCTCCCCCTACCTGACACAGCTGGGTATCCCAAGAACACTCTGGGTAACAGGACATTCTCCAGCACGGATTTGGAGGGCGGTAAATCACATTTCAAGGCCAAGGCCATGACTCAGAGCATGCTTTACCGTCACCTTCACCAGCTGGGGATGTGCAGCTCTGTGGAAGATGACAACTGCAGCACTACCACCTGGCAGAGAATCGGCCCGTCCTGCAGCTAGCGCACGGGCAACACCCGGGTTCACCCTCAACACCAGCGTACGAGGCTACCTCCAGAACCAAGGTTACCACCGTCATGGCCCCCAGAACAGGGACACACCAGGGACTGCAGGGCCAGCTGCTCCCTCAGGGATAGGGAGTCAGGAGTTGAGCCCAACACCCCAGCCAGGACCTGTCCCACAGCATCCAACAAGGGGTCCAGGCACATGGAGACAGCAGCAAGTTCAGTCAGATCATCTGCAAGTTGCTGGCGATGAGGCAGCTCAGGTCCATTAAAGCCTATCAGCGCCCTGAGGCAACGCAAGGTACCTCCTGCCAGCGAGGCGGGTAGGTGACAGAAAACAGCTCCTAGAGTTTAACAGCACCAGGGAGGCAGAACCAGAGCGCTGTGGAGCAAGAGGACACAGAAGAGGCAGGCACACAGCAGCCCAAAGAGCCATGCCTCTTCACCGAACCGGGCCAAACAGGAGAGAACCTGCTCAGGGAGCGCAGAAGGTCTCCGTGGCGGTGAGGATGGAGGCCACGGGGAGCTTTACCGCCACGCTCCGTGGGGTGCGGGACACCACGCTGTGCTCCTCACGCACACAGCGTCTTTCGGCATCGCGCGGCGGCCTCACAGCAGGCGCCACGCCGGCCAGGACACGCTCCGTGGGGCCTGCTCTCCTCGACCGCGGTACCGAGGGAGCCAGCAGCCCAGGGCACACCGGGAACGCAAACCTGCCACATTATCATCTTCCCTCTCAAAATCAGATCATCAGCTGCAGCTTTAGTCCTGCCAAACTTCACCGAATATAGCACAAAATTACACAGAACCATAGTAACTGCACTCCCACCATTGTTCTGATTTAAAAGGAGTTTGATTACATTTGGTAAATATTTGTCCTTACGCAATAACTTCCTCCAACCTTCTAAAAATTTGCTGTCTCCTAGAATTTAGTTGAAGAGGGTACTTCTACATGCTACTGCTATACCCAAAAATCAAACACGCTCTGCTACACTAAACTGTGAGTAATGACATTACATGCAATAACAGTTATCCAGACAATTATGTAGTTGCAATTGCAGCTTTCCTATTAAAACTAGAAGCTTTAAGCAAGTTCAAAGGCAATAAGAATTGCAACACCATTGCTGATGAGCTAAATAGCAGTTATTTATTCACAGATTGTTAAATTCTTATGGCCTTAAGACTTCTTAGAAAAAAGAACCAAAGAACTGACTCCGTATCTAAATACTGACTCATCCTTCTTGTTGATATAATTATGAAGTTTCAGTCATTGCAAAGCTGTTCACACTGCTTTATCAACCACATGCATTGCAAAATATATGCTAACTGTAGTTTTTCCATTATAAAACTAGCTGGTGAAGTCACTGTTCTATTTCCAGCTCAGCTCTGGCACTGTGTGGATGCTCAGTGCTTAATAAATACAGGGTTATAGTTATTTTTTTTTTTTTTTTTAAAAAAAAACACACTGAATAAAAAGCTAGAGGCTTTCAATACCCTTTCTTCCATGTCATTTTAAATAAGGTAATGAAATAAATGAATACCGAAGAGGGAATGGAGGCTTGTGTGATGACTCAACACGCCAGGAGTCATGAGGAAAACACTGAATTCCTGGCTACATGTTCTATTGTAATACACAGGAGTATGCAACAGAAAAGCTTTCACCTTCTAAAGTAGGTGTTATTACCGGGCTAGGCTGCCTTAATCAACATTCTCATCACTTATGATAATTACCCTTCTCCCAGCACTCACATACAAAAGCTACAAGTTCACATCTTAACTTCAAGCCTAGGAAAGAACAAAAACAAGCAAGTTCATCTACCCTGTGCCTCTCCTTGACAGAGCTACAGCCTTAACTTCTTCAACCAGTCTCTGCACTGCAGAAACTCCAGTCCCTGAAAGAGCGTCAGTACACTTTCCTGGGAGTATCTGCTCAAATAATTTATTCAATTTATTTAGCTGTACTCATGTTTGCTTTCCAGAAATCTTTTAGATGATACAGTGATGGGCATAAATATTTGCTCAAACAAGAGATTCAAACTCATTGAGGGAGCTTTGCTCTGCAACATTGAGCATTCTGTTCAAAATGTGTTTAATGGGAGTCCAGCTCCAGCAGTTGAAAAACATGCCAACTACCCGTGGTATCATAACGAGCATGGTTCAAACTAGCCCGGTAATAACACCTGCTTTAGAAGGTGAAAGCTTTTCTGTTGCATACTCCTGTGTATTACAATAGAACATGTAGCCAGGAGTTCAGTGTTTTCCTCATGACTCCTGGCGTGTTGAGTCATCACACAAGCTCTATCAAAAAGTATTCTATAGAACAAAACCCATATAATTTTCTCAAGCCTTTTTGCAAAAGGAGAGCTTTTAGTACAAACATCTGCCCACTCAGGAGCTAACCTGCCCATCTGGGTCTCCATCCCAATGCAATGCTAATGCCAAGGCATACATGCAATTCCCGCTTGTCAAGACATCCACGGAAGAGTATAACTATGCAACCTCCTGCAAGGACATGATGTTTCTATTCTACCTCCTAACCTAGGGCAGAGTTTCCAAGCACATCTGGTGCTGCAATCTCGCTCTGCAGCTCTGTCAGGCCCAAGCATCACTCTTGCAAAGCTCCTTCTTGCCTCGGTCAGAACGATGCCAAGGATGAAAATATTGGAAATTATATAGGAGGTAAAAACACAGGCTTCAGGGAAAGACAGAGAGGAAAAAAAATACACATCAAACACCCACCACATACACACACACACACACACACAAAGTGGCCCCTCTGGAAGGTAAGAGCAGACTATTGCAGTGCCAACACCACTTTTCAAAACAGAGCATAGCTGCTTTATCCCTTTTTGCTGCCAGAGGGAATATGAGGCACAAAACCAGAGGCAGAAGAGACAGGTGCTTTGTCTAAAAGTAGAACTCATTCTTTTGGACACCTATACAACACGGGAGGCCAATGTATTCAAACCCAAGTGTGGGATCTTTCCAAGAGCAACATCCAGCTTACTGGCAAGCTTCACAGGGAGCTCTGCAGTTGCTTTTGGCATCATCAGATGAAAAGCTGCTGTCAGAGATTGTTTGAAATTCCTTTTTCCTCCCAAAGCATTTATTTTTAACATTATCTGGAAGAGTTACAACTGAGTCTAACCAACTCTTTCACGGCATGCAAGAATATGCGACTAAAGAGATTATAAATATATTTTCTTACAGCTGAGCAGTTCAACCCCAACATTTAAGTGCTGGTATAAAAATATTCATAACCAAATTGTACGACAGAGCTAGCTTTGTCAAAACACAAATGTCTCAAAATATGCTGTCTAGCATTGCAAGTAGTAGGTGATATTTTTCAAACAAACTTCTTCAGTGAGAAATACCTCTAACTTTGAACTATTTGTAAACTTGCACTGAATTCTTCTGATTGTTTTGAGTGGGGAAAATAAAATGACATTTAGTTTTGAGGTTTTTTTGCAATTTAAAATTTTAAAATTTTGAAATCCTTCTAGATTTGTTTTAGGAATAGCCCAAAATGGAGATTTAATTGCAGTTACGCAAAATACCTCCTTTAACTCTTCAGAATATTTTTAAACAACTCACTCTTATTTGGAAACTCCCCTGAACTACTCAATCCAATGCCCTTATCTCCCTTTGCATTCATTTTCTCTTTTCAGTCCACAAACCAAGATACCAAGTGTTCATTTGACCATAATGTGAGGGGCATTGCTGGCAGAGGGAGCCAGGATGCGGAGGTGACACAGCCCGATGGTGTCCACAGACACAGGACAGGAGGAAGGGGAGGGAAAGGGACGGAGACTCCTGCCTCTGTGAGCACCAGATCCCAAGCTGAAGGACTTTACCACCCAGCTCCAAGCCATGGAGGGAGAACAAGGCCTTCCAAAAAAAGGGCTCCTAGCAGGCAATCAGGAGGATTAAACCATTTCCCAAAGCAGTGTTCTCCACCAGGATTTCTGGGCATCAAGGTTGATGGGAAAGAGGATGCAAGATCTCTGGAAGCAAAGGCTACTCCCATGGAGAGCCCTCAGCAGTAGCTTGGGCTCATTTCAGCCTGTCCTTGTCTCTCTGCCTTTCTGCAATTGCTGTTCCTCTGTTCACAGCAATTACATCTCGGGTCTCAAGAGGCAGTTTTGATTTCAGAGAAATGAAAGAACTGACAAAATCTGGACATTTACTACCGAGCAAAGCAAAAAGTATTAGGCTACATTATATCAAGTTATGATTGCTTCTATCCCTCTAGGGAACATACCATTAATAAGCAAAGACCTGCAAGTATAAATTTTTAAACTCAGGCCATAAAGCATTTCATTTGTATGAAGTGTGCACGTTTTAATTATCTTTTGCCTTAAAATGAGACACTTGAAGTGAGACACACTTACATCATGGCCATTGACAATAAAAGGTTTTTATTAAGTGGGAGACATTCGATGATAATGTCAGCCTCATGAGACTACGTATGTCCCCCTGAAAGCACAAAAAGCGTGTGTATGTATCTGTTCACATCACGGCCTTCTGCCCAGATGCAGATTCCCTGCTCATCTTCCTCTGCAGCCAGAGCTGTGGAAGCTTTTGCTTCTCCCGTTTGCTCCTAGTTCAGCAGCACGGTTTACAAGGCAAGTCTCTGGAGCAACCCTTCCTCTCCCGCTAAAAGGCTTTTTGGCAAGCGTGCCTTTCGTACGAGACATGTCACAGAGTCCCCAGCCAGCTTACATCTCCAACATACTTTGCCCCTGTAGCAGCCAACAAGACCAGTGCTTCTCCTTAGGCAACAACCTCAAGGCTGAATATTGCGTCTGAGCCGGCCGCTTTCGAGACTCCTTCTCACTCTTCTGACTTTTCTATTCAATAACTGCAGCAGCAGACCACACTCTAGCCATGAACTCATACTGATGCTCAAAATCCAGTTAAAATGAATTATTAAACAGCCGAAATAAAATTAAGAAAAAGTTATACAGGCGTTATTTCTTGCTGGCTCCACAAGCTGCACTGCCTTACATTATACAAACCCATAAAATATTAAAGTGACCATGTCCACACAATTACACATAATTCAGTTGAGAAGAATATACTGCTAAATTAAGTAAATCCTGCTAGCTTTTGTATCTCTGCAGGACTAGTATTAAATATAATTAAAATATTGCCTTAATTTTTTTCCTCCAAGAGAAACTGCTAGCCTAACTGCATTTAAACCACTGCAATTATTCAATACATCTCAGAGGTTTCTATTTATATATGGCAGCAAAGTGTGGGAGATTAGTTTTCTCCTCCAACACCCTCCACAATCTAGGGCAGAATTTTCTCCATCCTACTAAGGATAAGACCAAGATGCAGGTGGCAGGGAGGTGGCTTACACAAACATCAGATTTAGAGCAGACAAGACACACAGTTATCACGGATCAGCAGACGAGCAGGACAGTTTTCAAGTGAAAGTAACTTATCTGCGATTTCCATTTTACCTTCAAATCTCCAGATCTTTGCAAGATCAAGTTCAGAGACTGCACTGTGTAAAGCCAAGTATGTGCAAATTACTGCATGGTATTTGATAAGCAGAGCGTTATGAAAATTCAGAAAGCAACACCTGTTATTTCAACTCCCACTAGGATTGCGTGAACATACACGAGACAGTTGTTCAATTAGATCATTTGAGACTCAGACTGCAATGACTATTGAAGCAGTAGGGCTAAGACTTTTCACATCGTTTAGAACTTATTTTCCCAGTTATTATTCCTTAGATTTATACTGATAATACACATTTTTTCCCCAAAAATATTCCTTTTTTTTTTTTTTTTTTTTTTTTTTACTGTTAGTGGAAAGGCTCTACTGAAGAGACTCATAAGGCATCCTACATTATACCAAAGCATAATGTAAATTATCTGTTATAGAAAAAGTATCATTTTGTTAGTTTCTTATACCATAGGTGGATACTAAATTCCATCATCTGCTATTGCATTTCCCTTTGGCCTGTCTCATAGCACACCACCTCTGCAAGACACACGGAATTACCAACACAGCTAAGAAATGAATCGGATCTCAAAACACATACCCGGATTTATACACACCGACCCTTCACTACCACAGTCCCAGTGATCCTTTATCTACTTCTTGCCACAGCTTCAACCTCAAATTCCAAACTGGGAGAACAAGTTAACTTCTTTTTTCAACGGTACAAGATTAATCCAGCAAATCCTGACAGTTTTGGAAATCAGCTTTGGCAAGACCTGTTCAGGTGCTTGTGCTACCACTCTTCCCCAAAGAGGTTACAATTCCCAGCCCAGAGCACCGAAGACTTAGCACGTGCTGCTGTGCAAGCAGGAGGAGAGGCTCCTGGGGCAGGCTCGGTACAAACTGTTTAGCCCATGGCAGGTGAACATCAACACATCAAGAGCCACCTGCAAAACACTTGATAGTTTGCACAGAAAACAGTTTGCAGGTGTTATCTGCTCTCTGCATGAAACAGCTTGGCAAGCAAGTGCCTGCTGGTGACACCTCCGGATGGCTGCACAGCAGCCAAAGGGGCAGGAGACAAAGCTCCACGCAGAGAGGAAAAGTGTCCAGCCTTTCTGCACATGGAGCAAGCCATCCTGAGGATGGGAAAACCATCAGGGCATTGCAATGCTTTAAAATAAATAAAGTCAGACCTTAGCAAACAGCTCTGGACCCTGTGGTTGTCCCCATCAGCTAATGACACCTCCTTCACCGCTCGGTGGCCCGTGAGGAACATGCAGACACCGCAGGGGCGGGCGATGGTCCCGGAGCTGCCCAGGGTGCTGCAGGCTCCAAGCTGCACGGTCGCAGATCGACCAGGCTCCTCCGTGCCCCGGGCACTAAGAACCCTTCCCTTCTCGGGGAGAAAGCCAAAAAGGCAGCCAGAGTGCAGGGCAACGTAGGTGCTTTCCTTCCTATTCAAATTCTCGCCAGGATTAGGCACTGTGAGGAGCCTGACAGTAAGCACTGTTGTAAGTCACGCTGAGTTTTCTAGCTGAGATCACAAAAAAAAGTAAATGAGTTATTCTTTACACACAACTTCTCCAAATCCCCTTTTCTCTTGGCCCAGGGCAAGATGTATGAGACCCTGTGCTGCCTTTGCTGGCAAATGCTGAAATGCAGAGGTGGCCACAGTGCTCCAAGAGCAATCCTCTTTGGAGTAAAAAGCTTGACAGGAGACAGTTTTTATACGCTGTGGCAGTTGGCACAGAATAGATGATGCTGCTTCAAAGCAAAACTCCCAGAACTGGGGCTGTCCTGGTAGCTGATGCTCACACAGGTTTGAGATGTATTCCCAGAAAAACTCCAGAGGAAAGAGCCCAATATGAAGAATTCCCTGATCTAGAATGTGGAACTGCCTTAGCAAAGTGGCAATGCATCACAGACTGACTGCTAGTAAGAAAGGAGAAATGATTTTACCTTCAAGAATGACTCCAGCTGTTCAGCAAACAGCAATAACAAAGTACCAAAGGCTTTATAAGGGGGGCAGCTGAAGAACAAGGAGAAGTTCATTTGGGATTCAGGAAGGACATAAGAATGGAGCTGCATGGAGCCAAGGGGCAGGAGAAGGTGCACGAGGGAGCTGTGCTCGCCGAGACCGAGCAGCGTGGCAAGGACAAGAACAAGGGCACGGCCAAGGGGCACCCCACTGCCTGCCTGCGCAAGCACCAAATCAGAGCAGCAACATCTGCACCTCGGTCACATCCTCAGGTGCTACAACTGAACGCAGGCCAAGGCGCAACAAAGGTTACCAATATTAAAAAAAAAAAAAAAAAAAAAAAGTGTGCTCCCATGGCTAATTTCCATAGGCTGAGCAGAATTTTACTTTGGTTCTTGGAAAGACCAGTGACAAACATGAGCACCGCACCTTCCTCTGAAGACTGTCCTCTTACGAGAACAGCTCCTGTGTGCCACAAGGGTAGGAAAGGGAGCAAAGCCAAGAGCTCAGTTTAGCAGATCCCACCTGGGAGCCCCTCTCCCTCCCAAGGGAGGCTCCCCTGCCACTGCAATAACTGGTCATGTAACAGCAGGTTTGAGACTGGCTCCTGAAACGCTTGGCCAAGAAAGGACCTGCACAACACAGGTTGGAGGCGGTTTTTTGCACAAGCCCCTGCTGCCTTCCCACAGCGCTGCCCTTCCATCCGCATCACCAAGCGGGGCTGCTCGCGCAGGAGGGCCACGAAAAGGCAACGCTCCCCACACCGTCGCCTCTGGAGTTCGTCCTTCGCTTGATTAAAACTGGAAGGATATTTATAGAATAAAGTTTCACTTCGAGCCCTGTCACATACTATATTACTCAGGCAGCGTCAAAAGTACAGCGGCGAATCTGAAATGAATTTAAAATCATCTTTTGAACCATCTGATGCCCGGCAAAATAGAAGGGGACAGGATGAGCAATGATACCCTTCGGAACCGAAGCAAGGAGAACAGAGTTTTAATCCATCTCTTTAGAGCTCATCTCCCATTTGGAGCACTCCGGGCAGAAGGCAACAGATCTGTTTATAGGACAGAGATGACTCAGCCAGCGATGGAATTTGCAGCTTACAAACAAAAATGGTATTTTGCTCACCATTACTGTGCATCATTCCAACAGGTCACACCTGTGACTTGCATACGACCCAAGCTCATATGCAGGGATTCTCCCAGCCTCACCTTGTCCGAGGAATTTTTGCTTGCATGATGGATTTAATTTTTCATAAACATTACAGAACATACATGAAAAAAGTATGACAGAGTAGGAGGAGTATTAGTGAATTTAAGAGAATTCCATAAGAAATTCTGTACACATGTCCAGCAGATACAGTGACGAGGACTGATCAGGTACCATTTACGGTGTTTTTGCCCATCCAGTAGCAACACGTATATAATGTAGTGAAATGGGCTTCTGCCAGCTATTGCAAGTACTTCATTCACAGAGCTACATAAATAAAAATTTCAACACATTCTTCAAGCTCAGTTAACCCTGACATGAGCAGAACAAGCAAAGGGAAGTGTTATTCCTAGGGCTGCTTGAAGTTATAGCACATGGCAATTATTCAAAGCCAGCACAGCCATCAGGGATCAGAGCAGCAGGCAGGACCAGAAGACAGTTTCTAAAAATAACCAGGGGTTTGGAAACATGTCCACAAAAGATTCTGCAGTTCCTGCCAAGGAAAAGATTACCATGAAGGAAGAAATGATTATCCAGGAAGAAAAACAAAATTCCGGATTTCCTACTAGGAAAATCTATTTTTTAAAAACTACTGAAAGAATTGAGTATTTCTTGCTAGATTAGGGCATTTATACTTTTTGGCAACCCTAAGACATTTTGGGCTGAATCGCTTCAGTTCAATCCATTTGATATTGTACTGTTTTTTCTTTACAGCTAGCAGCACTCGCTGCAGTAATCACTGATCTTTACAGAGGGGCAGCAGATGTTCCAGCCACTGTTATCTCACCTGTTGCAGGCTCTTCATCTTTCACATCCCCTTCCCTCTGATCTAATTGCGTGGGAGTTGACTTAAGAGCCCTGCAGAAGTCACCTGGGGCTTTACAACTTCAAACCCTCCTCCGGGCCCAGCAGTTTGCCCGACCAGCAGCAAACAAATATGCCCTAACGGGAAACAGCTATATCTCAGCAGATACACTGTTCAGTATGACAGTAATATTAAGCTGATTTGCAAGGAAGTATTTATGCTCATCGCAAAAACCAGAACAACACACTTCTATTTTAGGACCGTTGCTGCACTTTTTAAAATCAAAAATAGCTAAATGAAACATCACAAATTTCAAAATAACCTCAGAACATCTGCTTCAAATGAAATGCAGTTTCATCCTACTTATAACTGTCTTGTGTCTATTCTAACACATTCTGAGCTTGTGTTAGAGCAATGGGATATACATCACTGTCCAAAGAGCACGAAAAACTGATGCCATCCGACCTTTCTAAACTAAGCACTGCTTGACTGGGCATCAACTTAGACCTGAAGGCCAGGTTTGACCCTTCCAAAGATTGGCTCCTAATACTGGAAGGAAAACAGATGAAATGCCAGCATTTCTCATGATGCAAACCCAGATTTCATCCAGCTCAACTCTCTCCCCCTGCTTGTCCCTGTCCCCAGCTCAGCACAGAGCCAGGAGACCACTACACCCTCCTCAGGGCGGGAAAGGGGACGTCTCGCAGAGCAGCCTACTTTCCTCTAGATGTTTCCCCATACAATTTCTCCTCCAGTTTGTCCTATTTAGGGAAAAGGCAGTAGAAATGAGTCAAAGAGTTGCAACGTCAGCACTAGACCACTGCAGACTCACGCTTGACAAACTGGTAGCACCAAAGCCATGAGAAAGCAGAGCCTCCGCAAGCGCCCGACAATACACATGGGCTCATGTTTGTAGATTCATTGCATGGAGCTCATTGCATGGATTCATTTCCATGTGAAAAAGACCCAAAAGATGCACCAAAAGTAATCTCAGTTCATTGCAAACCTTACTAGTACAGTGTATCTTTTTGAGGCTGCAGGAGATATTTTGTGAGTGTTTTTCATTTTCTATGTGACATCAGAAAAAGAAGGTTCTAGACAGGCATCTCCCAACCAAAGCAGGAGGGGAAACAAAATCCTCTATTTGCTTATTTCTAGTATTATTTTGCTGTCTGCTATGCAGAGCTCTAAAGGGACCACAATAAAAAACTTCCTCTTCAGAACCAGGTCTTCATCTTTCCTTCCGACAGATCCAATGGGGGAAGAGGGAGGAGGAGCAGGGAGCGGGAAGAGAAAAAGATTTTCAGTCACATAAATAATGAAAGCCATGCTCAAAGACCAAACATCTCACACTCAGCTTTTGAAGTTATTTTTTGCTTCGTTATTTTTTGCTGCATGCTCTACCTGCTGCCTTTACCTCCTCACCAGTAGCTTGGCAAGCTATTTTTAAGACAACTCAGAAGTTTTTTTCCACTGATCTTGCCCAAATAGAAGCAAGATTCTTTTCATTGAGTATGCAAACTGCAACCCTTCGAACAAAACACAGTTGATGCGCATGACGCAAAGTCTTTTCTCAGTCAAGGGCTTACACAGCACAGGCTTCATCCACTCAGCAAGTGCTATGGGGAGGAATTAAACCACTCCTCTTCTGACCAGGCTCAGCATAAAGGAGTTATTGCCATTTAAGCATGAAAAAGTGGTTTTGCTTTGTGATTCTTCTGCAAAGAAACAACGTCCAAGTCCACATGGACTAAGGAAAAGATCCATGCTGCACGTAAGGTGGACAGGCAGCTTTGCCAGCTAAGGAGGCAGAGCTCCAAGCGACAGCCCACATGCAGCTCATTTCTTCAGCACTTGCTGCATTGGCCACAAAACGGTCACAAACAAGAGCAAATTTCCCCAGACCCATCCAGCTACAATCTCTGCAGGTGTTTCCAGCCTCACAGATTCACCTTTCTCCTTATCTTACCTTTCCACTTCCCTCCTTTGTGCTCACACTGCTCCCCAAAACTGCCTGTTTACCCCTTAGGAACTGCTGCACTTTCCACATCCTACCACAAACCACACATTTTTAACACAGTGAACAGATAAACCAGGAAGCCACTCACTGGGATCCCTCAACATTCATCTTTAGGTGGTGGAAAATTAATTCCCAGCTGTGTCCAAGGAAGGTGCTAAGCATGTGGCTAAAGGTCCATTGGGACTCAGTCTTTGGTGGCTGGTTCAGATTTTGCATGGTCTAAGATGTGGTTACTGCAACTAATAAAACCCAACCTATATAAGAGCAAGGCATGAGCTTTACAGAAAGGGGCTCAGGGAAAACAGCCCACGCACCATCCAGCCATCAAGAGCCAGGAACAGCCACTTAGCGAAGTGCCACTGCCTCTGGCACTCAAGCCTGCATTCCTACAGCTTTATCTTGGCTTTATCTCCAGGGAAGAAGCCAGAGAACTGGATGCCTCAATCTCCAAATCCCATGGTAATTTCTCTTTTATATAAAATACAAATTAACAATGTTGTAATAGCCACAGGGATGCTCAGAAGACCTTCAGATAACACTCCACAGGCCATGCTGCACCCAAGATGTGTCTAAGCACACACAAAGGCTCAACATCAGACAGATCTAAATGTCTGCATGTGAGAAGTGCACAAATATGTTTGTGAAGCAGATGGAGTGCAGTTATACACATAAATACTTCCCTTTTCCCCACTGTCATTTCTTTACTCAAAAATAATACAAACATTTCATAAAGATGGACTCTCACTGCATTCGCAGTCTGCCACTGCAGTCTCCCAGTGTGGAGAACACTGAAATTAAAGGTTTGAAAACCATATCTTTTCCAAGTCAAATGGGTTCCTTTAAGTCACTAATAGCTTTGCAGAAAATTCCCCTGTGAAGATGGAGGGGGATGATATGTTAGAGACTTCTGAGCTAATTTATGAGTACTGCATGTGGCCAGGCTGGAGAAACATTTTCCTTGTGATTAACTAGAATTACTGGAAGGCCTATTGTATGCATAGGTTGATTAACTTTAATAGCAGGGCTGTTATGAAGCTAAGCAGGAAAGAACACAACAGTCCACGGGAGCTTCCTGGTAACTTTTCAAATAAAGAGGATTCAGAAGAGCGGGGTAGTAACCCATGGGATGCAATCCTCAGCTCTCGCAGCTCTCCTGCTTGGAGCATCACGGGCAGGGCAGGATCCATGCCCGTGGCTTTCCCGGGCAGCAACATGAAGCTGCTGTTCAAACCAAAGCCTCCCTGAGGCATCGAGCTTCCTGGCTCTTCAGGCACTGCATAAATCCCAGGCACTTCTCTGCAGTTACAACTATGAGCATAGCATCTTTTTTCCAGGCACTGCTTTGCACTACAGCATCACTTTAAAATGTCTTCTACACTCTCAGGATATGCAGGTTTTATTTTTTTATTATATTTTTTTTTACTAAATGTCAGATTATCATGTCTTTAGTCCTCTTTTAACAAATAAACATAGTCCACCCTGTCACCCTAAGAGGCCACAAGACTTAAAACACTAGGATTTGCAGATATTACCAGCTAGTGATGCTTAATCACCACATTTGGAGCAAGTCTCTCAAGCTACAAGCAGTAACAAGGCAGGAACCAGCACAAGAGTTCCTGGCATTGGCATGGTTCGCTTTCCTTTATACACCATACTGAGAACTTTGAACTTGCTTTATCATTTTGATGGGTGAACAGCAATGCTAGGAATGAATAACATGAACCGTAAGAACAGATTTAATTTTGAATTGCAGACCCGCAACTTCTGCCTTCCTTTCAGCAGGATTATTGAATATGGTTCAGAAGCACATTTTGGTTTCATTCCCACAGTCGCATCTCTATCACCTATGGTACACAAAGCATCAGGAGGTGAAAGATTCACTCCTCTAAGAGCTTGATCCCATCTGCACTTGAACAGACACCCTTAAGCTTTAGTAAGAACACACAGTGTAGGACAACATCAAGATTTACCAATTCAGACACATATCACAACAAGCCACTTCCACCTTTTCAGACTGGTTCTTCATCACAGTTTTGCTACTGGTGACCCTGTCCAAACAGAGCTTCTACACTGCTTTACATCCAAAAAACCTTCATGGGACTATCCTGTGAATTAACAGTGAGTGCCTTTAAGCATCCATTCTGTGCACTGGCAAGAACAACACTTGAAATTATCAATATCAAAAGCAATGAAACTTTCAAACATGTAATGTGTTCAGTCTGATTTTCACTGAAGCCTCCTGAATTCATTAGCGATAAAACCAGCACAACCGATTCAATATTTCCTTCGTCTTCAACACCCAACGCCATAAGCTATTGATAAGCCTTGCAGAGGGTACCATCACAACCGATATGTTGCTGAGAGGAGGCTCCAAGGGCAGAAACGCAGCAGGCCGCGCTCAGCGGCCCAGAGCTGCCTCATGCAGGGCCGTGGCAACAAGGCCTCCTGCCTCCCTCGCGGCACCGGGAGCCCCGCGGCCTGCGCGCTCGTGCCCGGAACAAGGAGAGCTAGACCCACCACAGCACCCACAAACAAAATCCCACGAAATTCCGCAAGCAGCAGCAGAGGCAGATGCCAGGATGCAGGGCAGGCAGTGCTGGAAGCAGGTACTCGACTGCACAGGAGGCACAGCCAGAAATATCTGCCCACTCCCCCATTTCTTGGGGAAGCAAAGCAGGGAAAAGGAAGCAAGAGTAGGAGCTCACACAGGCTGCTCTAAAGACAGATGTGTATTCAATACTGCTTCTGTACATAAAAGGCACATGAGAAAAGGCTTTATTTGGTTAACACACTAAAAAGTGAGTGCTTTATTATTCAGGATTTTACACTGTTAATCCTGCAAGACCAGCTGGACCAGGGCTATTTATCATCTGGCACTCTAGACTTTGTTTCCATAGAAGGAAATGAAAAAGGCCAGGAAGGTTCAGCCAGTTTCTCTCCTAATACTCTTTATTGGCTCATTAATGATTAATTCGTTTCAACACTCTGCCCTTGATCCTAAATTCACAATAGCTCAATGCAGATGAAAGATTTCAAATCCCCATCTCTCCACTCTCCCTCCTCTGGTTCCTGAGCCTATATTAATAAATAAATATAAAAACTGCCCTGCTCAGCACATTGGCTTCTAAAGAAAGCGTCCAGGACAGAAAAGCATCTTTGGAAAATTAAGCACTGCAAGAGATGAAACAAGCAAAGATCACAACTCAAAACAGCCACACACAGTAAAGGACCCACTCAATAACAGTAAGAGCTGCTACTGCTTAACCACCAAGTCTGGAGCTTATTTATGCTCAGTGCTGCACTACTGCAGTACTGCAGCATTCAGGTGCTCCTAGCTTTGAGTTTCTCTTTTGGAGAAAATAAGGATTTATTTCTTCAGGACGTTACTAATAGTGAAAAACACTCAGGAATCAAAGATAGATCTTAGAAATGCAGTAACATTAATCCAGAAGAAACAATTAAATAAAGTCACAGTCCTGATCACAGAGGTCTTGACAAGTCTCACAGCAATTTAACACTGCATTTATGATATATATATGTTAAAGTCTATATAATATGTCCAAGTATATTCTACCTAAATCAAGCTTCTTCCAGGATTTCAAACAATCTTTTCAGTGTTTCAGAACCTGCAAAAATAAGATAGATGAATACGAGGTACTCCGATTCTTTTTCTACCACAGCTATCAACATGCTGTTTGAGCCCATTTTGCATCCCACTTCCAGTTACCAATAAGAAAGCAAATAACGACCTTGCAATGTGCTTTGAGATCATTGGCAGGAGGATGCTATTTCTATCAAGCATTTTTGTTAATCAGCTTACATGCTGCTACTAGCCACTGCACTTCAAAGTAGAGGTGGCTGCATTTCAGTCGCATGAAAAGCATGATACAAATATCAATCTTACTATTAAATAGGCCTACAAAAATCAAGTTATAAAATTAACTGGATAAGCTAATATCAGCATATGATTAAATAATCACGTCATCTGGAATGTGGTGCTTACTGGGGAGGGAATGGAGCCGCTGCAGGAGGCCTGGTTGAGCAGTACCACCTACAGACAGACATCCACTGTTCAGCGCATCTCTGTTCATACGGCTACACAGCAAGAGGACACTTGGATTTGGTGAACACAAGGTTAGTAGTAATCAGAAGGCAGAGGAGAATCTGCATAAAAATTGATTTTTAACAGGTCGATAGATTGGCACACATTTCCTTAGGGTGATATGAGACTACTTGAAAGCTCCTTTAAACACAGAACGCTAATGTGTGTACTATAATCTGCAACTGAAGCCACAGATGCTGAAGTTTGTACAGGTCTCCTGGATGACAGGACACAAGGCTATTTCCAGCCCAGCCTGCACCCAGCTTCACCCATAGCCAGCTCAGGGACCCGTATGGATGGGGACAGATGTCACTGCAGTAGGGAACCCAGTGGGAAATACAATTTCCTCAGAACATGCCTGTTAACTGAGATGTCCAGCACAATCTGGGAGGGAGAGCAGGCACTCTACCAAGAAAGGCAGCAGGACCATCCTCCCTCCCATCCCCTGCCAGCAAGGACATGGGGGCAGCAGCCAGAACCGTCCTGCCAGTGTGGTGGGAGCTTCCAGGGAGGCTCTGGGCATCGAGACTCTCAGCCTGAGCCTTTCCACAAAGCAGCTTTAAGAGATGTGCTAGAATGCAGGCACACAACATAAGGTGCTTATGCAGGCACAAGTGGCTGCACCTTCTGTTAGCTTGCACTTCATAACGACCCTCAATATTTCCCTAGTAATTTATCTGTGTTTTAAAACAGAGCTAGGCCTGCTAATAAGATTTCATTAAGCAACACAGTCTTAATGAAAGGTCATTACCTATAATTATCCAACTTAAAAATTTAGGATTTTGTAGATAAAGCATTCATGTAAGAAGTGATTCTGCCTTACAGACATGGCTACATTTCAACAGCTTTAAATTTAGTGGAGTTAGTGTAAAAGGGAAAGGGCAATATCAAATCAGTAACGCTTTACACGGCTCATGTATTCGCATAAATAACCTTACAACACCTTTAACATATATAACTGCTTTAGTGAATATATGTTTACCTCTAAAAATAACACTGCTATCTTGCCAAGACTGTAGCTGTTACCATTCATCCCAGAGAAACTCCTATGTAAACACGCAAATTCCCACTCAGTGCTATTAGCCCACCTGATTTGTTCATCTGAATCATGGCAGGGTTATTTTTCCTACTCCTTTTACATAGATTAATATTTCTGGCATAAGGATTCTGACACCTCCACGCTACAGTTTACTCAGAGAGCTAAAAGCCTGGGTAGAGCAGCCAGGGAGGTTGCTCTCAGCTTCGGAGTTCATGCAGATCCAAGTGGATTTAACACTTGAGGAGTCACCTGGGCTCTAGCCAGGTGTCAGCATGCCACCAATTAGGATGTTATGTAATCAGGTTGCTAAAATTACATTTCTCTGATGTTGTGCTGGGCAGCCTCTACTCAGACATGGTACTTCAGACAGCTTCCTACAGCCATTAACTGCAGGCAAATCCACGCAAGAAAAAAAGTCCAAATTTGTTCCACATAAAGTAAACAAAAACAATGGAATTCCATTCTTCTTTCCCCAGCAATGAAAGTATTTTTAGGAACATCATCTTTTAATAAGGATATCAAGGGCACAAGAGTTTCTTTCTTCCCTGTGAGTCCCTTCAAAGCCCTTCTACCTAATGACTCATAAGCGGTGTTGGAGCTTCTGTTTTCCAGAGGGCTGGGAAACGCTGGAGGAGGGTCATTTCCAAGGACAGCAGTTTGGAGGGTTAACTGCTGCAGGCTGACCACCGTACATGCTGAAACCCAAAAATGCCCTTGGGACCTTATCTGAACAAAAACACAGCGTTTCCTTCCCAATCGCCTTCTCCTCTGAAATCAAACATCTGAGTTTCGGCCTGTCTGCCAAAACCCCTTCACGTGTGGCAGCTTCAGGAGTGTTGAACTCGCACCTGACCGGAGGGCCCTCTGCACACGTAATACCCCACGTCAGACCCTGCTCTCACTCCCCAGGAGTGTAGGGATCAACAGCACTGAAATCATGCGGCCCACAACGACAGCTGCAGAATTCACAGTGCTGCTGCTGCATGCATGCCAGCTGCATAAAGGCACTTAAAATTCAGTAAATCAAGCTATAAAGGCCCTCTGAAGTGCAAAAAGCAGCACATGCCTGCCTTTGTTTGGATTCATTATCCACTCACTCCTTATATATTTTAAGGAGCTGAGAAGTCACCCAAGATAAACAGCTTGTAATCATCTGATATCTTCATGTGACCTCCTCTGTGCAATTTGCATAGGCTTTGAGTTTCCAGATGAAGACGTCTGATGAAATAGTACTGGGATTAATTTTAGCCTCCTTCCGAAGGAGACTCACCAATATCAGAAGAAGGCAACATAATACTCAAAGCAGAACGCTTCTCCTTGCCAACATAATCCGTTTCAGGTTTCTCTGGGCTGAAACATGTGCAAAATCGGTTCCAAGCAATAAATAAACAAACAAATAAAGCATTGCAAGCTCAGAAAGCAGAGAAAGTATTAAAATAGCCCCATTCTTCCTGCTTTGCAGATCAGGATGCACAGCATGTGCCTCCAGGGCAGCGTGCACCGCACCAGTTTGAGCAGGATAGCAGCTCCTTCAAACGAGGCATGAGCTAACGCTTGTAAAAGGATGGTACAAACAGTTTCAGTGTGTTGATTGAACAAATCTCTGGTTGATAGATCAAATCTCTTCCAAGTACCTGCACTAACAGTGTGATGACCATGGGAAGCTGAGGCAGCCCAAGGAACAGAGCCATCCGCACTGTCACGGCCTCGCATCCCCCCGGCCGTGACACCACAAACTGGCCTTACAGGATTGCGCACTCAATTAATTTTAGTATCTGCTCCACAGGAGAGCTAACACAGCCTCAAGACCATCACCTTGATTCTTCAGAGCTGCTGGCAAGAGCAGCTCTAGGGAGTGCAGCAAAGCCTTTCTGATTTTCCACCACACCACAAAGTCTCACTCTGCCTGCTATCATACACCAGCACCCTGCTGCAGCCCCAAACAGGCTCACTTTGAGTTAGAGACAGGCAGCTTCCCAAAAAAAACCCACCACCACACACAAACACACTGACATTTCAGTAACTGCAATAACTGTCATCCTTGTTGGCCACAGTAATATCAGGTGTCTTGTAAAGCAGAGAAAAGAAACTTACTGCAGTGTCACAATGCTGCTATTCCAGCAATTCGATGAAGAACCCAAGAAAATGAGTGAGAAGTGTTCCTGCCTGTTGCAAGACCAACACGATTCTTAAGTTTCTCATCTCTGCCACAGAAATAGCAATTAACTTGTGTCAAATCAGTGCCCAACTTCGGGCAGAGCTACCACTGCCTCGGTTTCCAGCGACATATCATCTTGGAAATTCTGTGCAAGAACCACCTCGCAGTTTTGTGCACTTTGTGTGGATGTCTAAATACTTGAGAGCCCCAAAAGAGCTACTGAGTTGCAGGATGCCTACAAGGAGACATTTATTGTCCATATCAAAATGTTTACAAGCAAGTTAACTTAATGATTGGTACGTTCTCCTGTTCAGAAAACCCCAGGAAAAACATTGCAAGTTTTTTTAGGCACTTAAGTCCTAATACCTAGATATTAATAAACTATTGTGATATACTTTGCATGAACTACATCCTAAATTAATTAAAGTGGAAGCTAATGCAGACTGCAGCAACGTATTTATTGCAGACTTGCTCTGGCCATAGTAACTGCTCTCAACTCTACTGCTGTGAATCTGTGAGTGGACTTCTGGGACGTCACTTTTCAAACTACTAAGCTTTACGGAGACCACCCATTCCTTCAAATGCCAAAAGAATGTGCAAAAGATGGGAAAGGAACACAGGAGCAGAAAAACTCTCCCACTCAACACAAGCAGAAAACAACATCCTGTCCTACCATCAGGGAAGGAAGAGAGGTAAAAGGAGCAGATGGATTCAGAGCTAAGAGCAAGCAGAATTCAAGACAACTGTGAAAGAAACTGGTGAGGCCAAGGTATAATGACACCCATCTTGACAAGCTGGTACAGACAAGGATGAGTGGTGAAGCTGGACAAAGAAGAGTCGGCCCTACAGCGCAGGGACCTGGACAACTAGGTGGTGAATGCTCTCCAAGGCATGGGGCATCAACAAGGGGAGAGAACCTCCTAGATACAAAGAGGAAAGGGCAAATGCAAAATGCACATGAGGTGCAGTTCAAAAGGAAGGAGGCCATGCAGACTGGTACTCAGAGAGGATGCAGAGAGAGGAGGGACAAAGATGACGCACACAAAGCCTTGGGAGCTGGGGGGAGTGAGACTATTGCAGAGAGCCCAAAAGCCACCAAGGGAAGGTGACATAAGAACTCAAGGCAGCAGAAATCAATGACTTGAACACATGCTACGAGCAGAGCCCATGAGCCTCGAGGGAGCCACCAAGGTATTCACACATTGGCCAGTGCCAAGGCCGTGACATTCGGAGCCACCTCTGTCACATCAACCCCTTGCCTGCCTGCAGGCTGGGTAGGGGACAGGGCCACTCAGTGCCAGCAGCCCCCAAAGAGCCCGCTGCAGCCACAGGAGGTGCCACCAGCAGCTTCCCCACTTTGTGCCCTGGAAGTTGAATAGTGTCAGGGACAGCTGTGACATTTCATGCCACACCAAATAAAAGACCTTGAATGTAATCCTAGACTATTACGGTCAACAGCGCTCATCTTGAGGAGCGTCAGGGTTTCACCCGTGACATTCAGGCTGCCCTGGTGCCTGCAGCCCCCTCCCAGGAACAGCCACCTCTCGGCATCAACGGCAGCTGCTGAGGCCACGGAATAAATAACCAGCCCTGCAGAGTCCAAGCGTCCTCACCAAAGCCATGGACACCCAAAAGCTGCTGCCTTCTCCCTTAAACATGGTCACCTGCCTCTTGAAGGATTTTTGCTACCTGAATTTCTTCAGAAAGTAGTTGAAGAATTAAAAACTTAAAACCCAGAGAACCATAGGATGATCTGCAAGGAAATGTTTGTTTGAAAGACTCGGTGCATTTATGGACCAAAAAAAAAAAAAAAAAAAAAAAAGGCAGTAGACCAGCAGATTACAATTGGTCACAATACAGAGAATCTGAGAAACTGTTTAAAAAACAAAAAGTTATAATCTTTTCCTTTTTCTAAGCAGAGCAAGCAACATTAAATGCAAATTTTATAGTAATGGCCATTGGTCTAATTGCTACATGAAGGTGATTCTGCAGCATGCAGGTTAAAAATAGAGGCATGTGCTTCTTTGCCTATGGGACAGACTGTCAGTAAAACTTCAGAAAGCAGCTTAGGATATACTAGAAATAAATTAAGCTGCAATATATTAAAAGATAAATACCGGCATATTTACAGTGGTTGTATAGTATACTTCTATGCATTAATAGAATGATAAATTAACATAGCTAGCAAA
The DNA here is from genome assembly GCF_059628265.1 of Tinamus guttatus. NCBI lineage: Eukaryota > Metazoa > Chordata > Aves > Tinamiformes > Tinamidae > Tinamus > Tinamus guttatus. The sequence goes on from NW_028288821.1 coordinate 8,939,704, forward strand.
AGCAAAGCTCATATTTTTTCACCTCACATTCAGCAACAGATAAGTTCCAAAGGTTAAATTTACTAAATAAAATTTACTATATAAAATAAGGAAAATATGCTGTAGTTCTCCCACAGAAGAAAAGCTGTTAAGCTATTATTTCTCTAACCAATTAATCACATGAGGAGAAAACCACATGAGCTTTTAAGAATTTCCAGCATTGCAGACTGAATGTCAAATTCAGTTAACTCTCATGAGTTCCTGGGAGTTGGGTGGAAGGTATGATTTTGCACAGCATGGTGTAATTCTGTCCAATCTCATTTTTGAATAAAAATGAACATAAGTGTAAACTATCAGTTTTCACAATCTTTACTTCATTATTCCCTTCGAAGTATCCCATTTCTCTCAAAGTTAGTCCAACACAGAACTTGAAAGAAACAGAGAGACCTGTAAATCATGCCTTGCTCTACATTCCTTCTCATCAGACGCTGTTAGTCAACTGCTTGATTTTTTGCGCAATTAATTTCTAGTGAAATCTAGTACCAAGGGGCACACAAATCTGAGATTTGAAGTGTGAGTAAAAGCCTGGCTGGGTAAGAGCTCTCTCAAGCAGGATTTGTTCAATTTATCTGATCTGTGAATCAAAGCACATAAAGAAGGGGGAGAGATTTCATTATTAAAAAAAAAACAACCTGTTATCTGTGCCAGAAGCTTCAAAAATCTCAGGGTTTAAGCATGTCACTTAATTGCACCCTCCAACAAAATGCTATCGATTTTCTTCAGATCACTCATAATATCTCTCCCCGAAACCATTTCATTTATGTCTACCTGCTTTCAAATGAGCAAAAGTAGGATGCACGTGTTTCTTACTGGGTAATTGAATTAAGTCTGAAAAAACATCTGTGATCAAGTGTTCTATAATTAAAACATATGTTTACAGACATGGTGTCATCAAAATTAACTACACACTAATCTCAATAAATCTGATTTTATTAACTGATCCATTGAACACATTGGCCAAGCTCTTGAGTAGAGGTCATTCCATTAGCAGCAAGCCCTGGGTACAAGAACACTTGACGTCACATCAAACTGCTCCAGTTACTTGCCAAATTTCAGCCCTGTGCCCGGGGGGGAAGAGCTGTTTGCTTCAATTGCTTGAGAGTAGACAGAAAATCCTTTAGAGAAGTCTGAACCTGTCCTCTAGCACTAACACAGCAGAAGTTCAGGTCTAGCACTAGGAAGCACTGTATTATAACCCTACACAGAGCAGAGCATCAACGCTGGACAGTGAAAAGCTGCCCCGTGCCAGATCATCTAGCCTTACACACCACAAGAAACCTTAGACTTCGATACCATGGCCCTCAAGGGGAGCCTGAAGTATTGCTACTTGACACAACCATAGCCCCAGTTTCTCTTTGGTTGAGAAATCAAAGCCCAGTTGCAGTAAAGCCCCCACTTGGGTAGCTCCAGAAACGCAGGCACAGTTGCAGCGAGGACACAGCCTAGACCCAGAAGGCTCCATCAGTCTGAGCTCCATCCCCATGGATGCAGTCATCTCTGCAAGGAGTCCCTTGCTATGTACTAGGCAGTTGCAGCAGTCTTTGCTGCACAACTAATGCTGTTTCAAGAGCTTTGAGGCACACTTTTCCCACTTCTTTTATCTGTACATGCAGCACAGCACCATTATTTATTAACCAGTAAATCTGTAAGTTTCCTGATCATGGCATCAGGCTGCAACATCTCCTTAGCTGGGCACCTAGCAGGACAAGGATGCAGCTGGGTGTTTCACATGAGCAACCACACTCATGCTGTGCCCACTCCTGGATCCCTTCTGCCCCATGCACACAGAGAGATGCAAGTTTTTAAAAAAGCAGCAATGACAATTTAGAAGGCAAAGCCTGCACCTGGAAAGCTGCATAGTTTGTGCTCTGCACTCATTTAGAGTAATTTTTTTAATTCCACTCGGTGCAATCATGAATCACAGAAACCCTAGCTACAAGCACAGACTGAACCTGGAGGGATCTCTGAGGTACATGCTGAAAAAAGGCAAGTCATTATACCACTAAATTAGTGATAAATGTGCTTTAGGATATGGGACTTGGGAACAAAGATCCACATCCAAAGATCTGCTGGACTCCCTGCACAGTGAGATGTGATCCCTGTCAAATACATTCTAATACAGAGACCTTGCATCCGAGCACCATGTTTCCAGCCAAACCTTTTCCAAGACCTTCTGCTCTACAGATGTTCAACTGCCAAAGAACAGCAAGGTTTTCCACAGGTTAACAAACTGAGAAACAAGGCAACCCACTACGTGGAATCAGACTGAGATGTCTGCGAGAGACGGGCAGTACAGGCTTCCAAAACAAAAACCACATTCAGCCAACGTGAAGACATTCTGCAGGGACTGAAAGGCAACGAGCAAGAAAGTAACAAGAACATCCATCCATTTTAAGGCTTTTTTAAAAAAATACAAAATGCCTTGCAAAAATTTTTTTTTTTTTTTGCATAAACCTCAGCCATTAAGGACAACACTTTCCTAATCCCTCCTCCTCTCCCAGGCAAACCTAACAGGACAAGATCCAGCCTCTCTGCAACCATTTTTCTGCACCCTTGCTGCAGTCTAGAGACTTCCTAAGACAATATACATTTTTATTTAGTTTTTAATATCAAATAATTGATTTCTAGTGGAACCCCAGAGCAATCCATACTTCCCCCCCCCCCTTTTTTTTCTCCTATCTTTACATTTGCAATCATTTGTAGATTTCTGTGGCTGCAGTATAGATTATACTGCAAAATTACCGCGTCAACAAATAACTTGTTACTTGTAAACACTGTCTCTGTCAACTGGCAGACGTCTGCCAAATCACGCTTTTACTCATCACAATGTTCATTGGGAAAAATATCAGCACAATACAACCCCCTCACACAGCAACCAGCAACAAAAGACCGGGTGAAAGACAACCCCAAAACACTTGTATCTCAGCAATGTAAAGATGGTTCTGAACACTGGCGGGCAAGGATGGGATCCTCAATCCCAGAGGAGAGCAGCGTCAAAAATTCTTTACAAAGGCAATGGGTAATTCAAAACCAATCAATATTAGGTGCTAAATTCTCAGAAAAAGGAGTCCCGAAACACATAAGTAAAGCATGCAGATACGTGCATGTGTATGTGTCCCATACTCTTGTACGTGTCCAAAACCACAGGCAGAACTGCACTGGAATTCACACCTCCGGATACGCAGGGATCAAACGGGGCCAGAGCAGCAGGTCGCTCATCCCAGGAACATGGGCTCAGCATTTAATTCTTATCTGGGGGCCAGGTGATGCTACCACCTTCACCACTCGAGGGTTTTCCGCAGGGAGAAGCCCGGGGCAGGCAGGCAGTGGTGGAAGCTGCACGTCAGCAGCACCCGCGCTCCCGTGACACAGTAAATATAAACCCAATAGGGACGTTGCATGGCTTTGAAAGCAGCCACTGAGCAGCCCGCAAGATAAGCTAGTCTCACACTAAAAATACTAAGTTCAAGGACGCTTAACCCCTTTACGGGCTCAACAGTGGCCACACAAACACAGTGCTAAAACACAGAAGAGAGGAATTGTGAAAAAAGCGTAAGAAAAGCATCATTCTACACAGCACTTCTCATAACACTGGAAACCAAGAAGTGGAAGATGAAGTTTTCTTCATTGAAAGAATGCCCAAGCAGCAGAAAGGCAGAAGGGCAAACGTGATGCCTGGGATCCAGCAGCTTTCCACACTCCATGAGCTTTCCTCTAGCACCACGTGATCCATGAACGTCCCGGACATTCCTCTGATGCATTTCCCTTGCTTTAAGTTCAACTTTCTAGCAAGCAGCACGGTGTTTTGACAAGTTTGTCTTTGGTGCCTGCTGTTGTTGCATTTGTCAGACAATTCTTGCTTTACCACACATATGAAATAGGAATTTCATTGCTAAAATTACCTCCTCTTGACTCAACTCAATCTGATGCCATCTCCCATGTAATCGTTGCACTGGACTTCTCAGCACCAGCACAGTCAAACCTTAAGTGTCAGGGCAGCTCCTTGACGCGTGAGGGTAACACAGAGGAGAGATAGCAGGATGTGTCTCGCTAGGAATTCAACAGCTATGAACGCACTTTAGACAAAAACAGTTGAGGAACTTGAAGGGAAACCCAACACCCTCTTGTAACACTCGGTCCTTCGCGCTAGTAACGCGGCGCTGCAGCAAACAAGTGGCCTCTTTGCCGAAAACCACATGCTCATTCACTTCTGTTTTTGATTCACACCCTCTCGTTCGTCAGAAAATGAGATTTCTTAAAATTGCAAATAGCTGTTTCAAACCTTTCTTTGCTGAATAAGTCTCCTAGTTTCTATATTCAGAGCAGGACCGATGCAGCAGTCTCTTAACACCCACTAAACTTGAATAATTTATACTCTTACAGTCTTGTATGGCAAGATACAAAGTGACTTAATCATGAGGTATTCATAGCACAGAAGTATGAAACTCGGTGAAAAATAGCATTCCCATACGAGTCCTCAGGCAGCATGTTCCACGTTCAAGACCGACTGGAGTTTCCATTAAAAATTCAGAGCCCCAGACAAATCAAACACCACTGTTTGTGGGGGACTGTTTGCCTGGGCAGTTGGGCTATTCATTATTAAGCATATTCCTTTTTCAGATTAAGCTGAGGAAATGGGATAGGTTGTTCAATGTTAAATATGTACACCCGCACCGTGCCTGTCATGCCTCGGAAAACTTTGCTTTTTAATCAGGTCTCCTTTGCTTCCACCTTTAGCAGTGAACACACATCGTGATTGAACTTCATTACTAGAATACCACCGTATACAAAGAAGATCATGGAATGGTAACAGGATTCATTTTCATTTAAATACTCTTGCTTCACTCTTATCCTTCTCTTATTTTTGGTAAATAAAACAAATTTGCCCCTTATGCTCTGAGACACAAACCACTGCACCGGTGTCGTACAACAGGCACAGACAGAATCCCCTCTTTGGGCTCCGTTCAAGCCTGGTCTTTGGCAGCAGTTTTCCAAGACAAGCAGGTACTAGCACTCAAACACCACTGATCTTCCATGGAGGTTGGATGCCAAATGTCTTTGAAAACACTCCCTGAAGAGATGTTTTGCTCCTTTAAACATTTTAAAGGTTTATGAAATGAAAGGAGATTAAAAACACATATGTGGTTGCCAGTTATGTAAGTAGTCTTTGAAAGCTTCCTGAGTTTAAAGATATCTCAGTGGAACAAAATGAAGCAATATATTAATCATAGTTACCCAAAAATTATGTCAAAATATTTTCTCACAAGTTACTTGGTTTTTGCAAGTAAGTGTGGTTTCACATGGCATATAAACATGCACATTTAACCAGCCTATTTTCAAGAAGTAGTGATATCAGAGGGCCTTAAACAATAACAGCACTCGAAAGGCTGGAGTAGCTGTCCACTGGATACAGCTGAAAGTGCAATTCAGTGGACAGACATAAAAACTTACGTGGTGCATCAGGGCAGAGGTTCCCTCCAGCCCATTCTGCAGGGCAGCACCAGCACCGAGGATGCGTGACCTGATCCCCCGCTGCCGCAGCGAGGCAGCTCCCCGGGCGGCTGCGGATCTTCACCTTTAGCAGCCAAGAGACTTGCTGCAACCTGAGAGCCGAGATCAGCTTGCTCGGCCTTTTCTTCTGCTCCTTTTCTCTCCCTATTTTCCTTCCTAATTCAATTTACCTTTGCAGGGCAAGGACCATCTCCTACTATTGCACTCAGGCACCACCCAAGAATTACAGTCTCCAGCAACGCATCGTGCTAAGTATATAGGATGAACAAAGGGACTGGACACAAACCCTAGCAAGATATTGACTTCCTGCAACTGGCACATACCTGAGATTCACTACAAAAGTCATCACACTGGCCTGAACAGGAAAGGGGGAAGTTAAGCTCTTTTTTTTTTTTTTTTTCCCTCTCTCTTTTTCTTAACATGAGCTGCATGCAAGGCAATTTCTATTTCAGCTCTGTTAATAACCATTTTTGTGGCTTCCCAGAGCACATTTTAGTATTTTCCTTTCATTGTGACATTTGGCAGCACATCTTCAATATTCCCCTAGAGTAGATATGGCTGTAGGTATTCAATTGGGTATGTGGATTGCAGTCACACTGATTAGGTCTTTGCTCTGTGAGAGCTTCCATCAGTTACCCTGGACCTGCTCTCCCTAAAGGAACTAGGAGCAACATAATTTGGCTTCAAAAAGATGAATACTTGCCAAGGAGAAAATGTAAGGATTGACACCTAGGTGCATAAAATCATTCATTTGATATCATCTCATTGAAAGCAGTGTCATCCAGGTTTTTATAAATGGAAAAGCTTTTAAAGAATTATCACTAATTGGCTGAATCCAGTTATGTTACCCACTACTACAGAATAGAGCAGAGCTCAGCAGCTTCTTTCCATTTGCCTGCCACACTACGAAGTGGTGTCCTGTACAGAAAGCAAATCTGCTCATCATCCAAAAAGCCTTTCCCCTCCACAGAGTTAGAGCCACTACCTGTTACCCTACGTGAAGTCAGGACCACAGTGCACAGCTAACACCATAGACAACAGCAGATCTAACCACGTCTTGCCCTTCAGAAGCTGGTAGCAGAAGAGCACAACGTTGCACCTCAAGACTTGGAGATCAGGATGCTGGAAGTGGACTGGACCAGCTCTACTTTTAGGGAAGCTTAAACAAGTACAAAGCTAGTGCAAAACCCCCCGAGGTTATTAACCACCTGTCCCCAAAGCAGCAGCAGTGCTGCTGATGCACTTACAGGCCTGACAGCAGGGAATTTACTAATTAAATAGGAACACAGAGGGAATAATTATAGCTATCACGATAAAGCATTCTCCAGTGTTATTTCTAGCCGTGATTTTTACACCTAATGCAATGAAAAGGTCAAAAGGCCTTCTTGAAGCTCTTTTTACTTATTTTCCTGTATGAATTTTCACAGTTCAATAGAGAACCACGGAAGGTACAAACACAAGAAGCTATAGCTGAATGTTTTTACATAAACACAACCTTGACAGCGCTGAACAGCAACTGTTTTATTTATTCAGTTTTACTGGGATGTGTGCTTGCATGTTTGAGAACATGAATTTCACATCTGTACCTCCCAACCGGACAAGCAGCGAGCTGCCAAACGATACCCGTTGTGAGAAGGGCACATAGAAGGGTTGGACTGGGGCTTCCAACCTGCCCTGCAGGCAAGACCTTTTCGAAATGAAGACATCACTCCAGACCTGAGCAGCTTCACTACCATTTTTGCAAGTTTTCTGTGCACACATTTGTACAGTAACATAGAAGGCAGTTCAAGTGTTTGAAAAACACAAAAAGACGAACTAAAAAACATATATATATATATATACACCCACTGCTCTCAAGACAAAAGCTATTGGGTTAGTGTGAGAAGATCCAAATCACTGGCAATTTATTCTGTTAAAGGTAATAAAACTATATTCTTCAAGACTCAAGAATTCCAAAGTGACAAAGGGATTCACAGAATGGGACATGATGATTCCTGACACTACCAAAATAAACAATTATCTAAGCAGTTGGAGAGGATGTAGCCTGGTGTGAAATCCATGCATATTCTTCCAATTTAAAAACCCTACTGTAATCAACATAAGCCTAAACTGCTAAGGCAATTCTTAGCATTACTTAAAAACAGGCGGATATGCCTGCTGACCTCCGAGAAATCAGACATGCAAAGTGACAGTCTGCCGTATCGTTTAACCAAATGTACTTTCCTGCCTGAATGGTAGTATTTAGGGAATGCCTGTTTCTTGCTAGGGCTTTACAAAATATATCCCATCACTTGCCTGCCTCCTCTGTGGCTCTCCTGTCACCTCCTGAAGCTCTCACTTGCTAGGAAAACATGCTGGTGAGAAGATTCATCTTATATTTATATCCTACCTTGCAAGTTTTTTTTTTCCAGGGGATCACAGCCCAAAAGCTGCTCTGCCAGCTGCTAAACTGGCAGGGCCTGGTAGTATCAGCAATGCCTCACCACTCAGTTTTCCTCAGCTATAACAGGCAGGAAATTAAGAAATTAAGTAAACCCACCTGAGCTGCTGCAGGCAGCACCATCTCAGTTGCAGTCTCCTTATCCCTGGATCCTCCTCCCTGCAATTCCTCATAAGCACGAGCCTAACCAGACATGCATTAAAATGCAGCTCACCCACCTCCTTCCTAGTACAAAGTTGGCCTCAGATGAGATCGGAGAGAGTAAGGAGGAAAGTAATAGGAAAGAAAAAGGACAGCAGGATGAGAGCAAAACACTGCTGAAATCAATAGGAGTCTCTCTACTTCAGCGGGTTCTTGATGTCACTGAGAAGCCAAGGTGCTTCGACACACCACATGCGTGAGCCACCTCCACGCGTTACAAAGCTCCTACATCACATACAGATGGACAGTTCCCAAGTTTGAGCATATTTAGTATATTTAATTTAATTCTAATTTAGTAGATAAGACCAAAAAACACAGAATGCCTTTATTCTGGTGATCTCGTTACATCAAAAACGCTGAAGAATATCACCCTTCATGCTGACATCGTACATTCCCACTATTTTAAACTGCAATCGGCTAGCAAAAGTGTAGAACGATTCATTGAGCCTGTGGCATTGAAAGCGCTCACTAGCAACAAAACCTGGTTGTGTTTTGTCAAAATCCAAAGTAGGCATGAAAATGAGCCCAACTTTGAATGCATTCCAACATGTAAAGCACAGATTTACCTTGCTGCTCATCTTAGCAAGCACATGTCCCCACTGGATATTTAGAAAGATTTTTTTAGATGTTAAAGAAAAATTGGAATACAGTAAGGTTATTTTCACAGTTTGGAGATGGAAATTTTCAAACACAACATGGTAATAATGAATTAACAAACAACCCAACCATTCCACAACTCACTCAAGATATCCAAGCAGAAACAGCGGCTCCTTGCTATTATTGTCAATAGTGCTTCACCATCAGGGCCCTTTGCCTTCTATGCCATTCATCACTTCATTAAACTCATGGAACTCCAGATTTCCACCTCTTCAGCACAATCACAAAACAAGAGTTCAGGGCTGATGAGCTCCAGCTCCTGCCACACCAAGAGGCTGCTGTGTCTGCAGGGGACTGACCCAGCCTGTGCTTTTAACCTCGGTGGGCCCGGGGTGCTCTGCATCGCTGCTGCGCTGCAGGCCAGGTACTGCAGCCGGTGATGTACAGAAGGAAACAGCACAAGCATTTAGGTATCGCTGCCAGTGAGGCTAACAAACTGCTCCATCACATCATGCCCTTTTGCTTTCTAAGCGTGTTCAGGGAGACAGATGGTCCTGCTACCACTTTTGCTACTCCCAGTGCTGATGCTGTTGCCTTTCATGCAGGAAGAAGCGAGCGTGGCCAGAGAACAGGAGCCCCTTCCACCTCCAGGGCTGCTGCCAACTTAGGCCCCGTTCAAGCTCTGTCCTTCTCCATCAAGCGCGAGCCCCATTCACTGCTTTTCCTGCCCCTGTAGCACGCACAGCAGCGCCGCACGCGCCGTGCCAGGTTCACCGGCTCGGGAATCGCCACGTCCTCGACACGGGTGTCCTCTTGGAGCGGTAAGCGTCACCGCGGCCGCTGCCGTCCCTGCAGTCGGCAGGGGACGAGCCCTGCACTCGCCACCGGTACGATGCATCCCCCGTCACCCCATAACCAAACTGCTCCACTTCCCCTCGCCCTTTTGTTATTCCAGACAACACGTGCGAGTCTAGATAAAACAAAACAGCCCACGTGATGCAATCTGCAAGTCTACTGTCCTAGAGCCTGTAAACATCATGGTGCAAGCAATGCCAGGACAGCATACAGCTCCTCCTTGCGTGCAAGGAATTTGGCATCATAAATTCAGCCAAAACATATGAAGCTGCATGTTTAACCAGTAAAACCAGAATAGAAAAATATATGCATATGCACATGTTATTGTAGTAGCAGGAATGACAATTTCTGCACTTGCATCACTCCAGAGATGCAGACTTCCTAGCAGATTTCAAGCACACAAAACCTCCCAGATATCTGGGAAGTCTAGAAAGTAAGAACTGTTCTGAAATGCACGAGCTGTCCTGCCATCCCCCGGGGACTCCCGATGTGGACTCAATCCAGTAAATTAACAGTGTGTGGTTTTTGTTCCTCTAAGTTAAGCCAGCACCTCACACCGAGGAAGAGGCTCCATGAACAACCCCCACGTGCCCAGCTGAGCTTGTCCCGCGATGGCAACAGCCCTGCTGGAAAGCTGGGCCCCCCTTGCCGAGCTCAGGAGAGCAGCTGTGCAATCCTGCCATGCTGTCCTCCCTCTCCCCTCTTTAATTGCTACATCACTTTGGACATGAGCGGCTCGTTCTGTAGAGGAAAATCAATTATGAAGCAAATCTAATATTTAGATCAAACTATATTAGAAGAGACTAGTCATCCTAAATGATATCTCCAGATTACAGCCTAGCATGGCTCACTGAGTCATCACCTTCTCATCCTCACTAAATCAAAAATTAAACAAAGTGAATCAGTCAGTGGCTGCTTCTTGCTCTGCGCACATATAATCTTTTCAAGTCCAGCCCTAACTTAATTTGGAGCGGGGAGTGCGCAGTGTCTCGGGAAGAGGCATTCACAGCTCAGTCCATTACGCGACAGGGCAAGACGTGGAGCTGCGAGCTGGAAACCACTGCCCCAAACCGCAGGCAAAGGCCAACCCTTAAAGCCGCTCGTCCCCATGAGAGACTCCCCAACACAACTTGGCAAGTCCTACCAACACCCACGTTCAATCCTCTGACTGCTGTTCCTGCAGACCCAGGCACACCCCCCACACACACAGATTTAAGTTTAAAAAGTCCTAAAGCAGCACATCCCAAAGGGGAACTGCAGAACACACTTAGCTGAAAAGCTTGGCCATGAATCCTTACCATGTCCGAGAACACTAAGCAAAATCTTTCAAGATCTGGGACACCCTGGGCATGAGGAGAGCACAGAACATCTGGAATGCAGCTGATGCAAGGTACTGGGCACCGCTTAATGTTTTCTCTGTTAAGGATCAGGGGAGGCTTTGGAGACGCACACAAACCAGGGATTGGGGGAGTGAGGAAATAGTGCCATTTCTTAAGAGCAAAGACAAAAACGTTCCTCCCTCTTACAAGGTGTTTGTGCATCTGCTTTTCAACTCAAAGCACATTCTCGATTCTCCAGTCCCTTCTTCATATACGCATACTCAAAAGGAAAAAAAAAAAGTTGAAACTAGTTATGAAACAAGTTCCAGTCTCATTAAAGTCAGCATAGGAGCTTTGCAATGGACTTAAATGGGATTAGAGTATTTATCTAGATTAACAACGCTTAAAAGCATAGCTACTGAACAAACTGCTCTGTAGAAGTCACAGCTACGCTTCGGTGGGTTGCTCACTTGTCACCCAGCACTTCTCCCCTAACAGCATCCACAGGAACACACGTATCCTACCCTACAGCACCTTCCCAGGCTCGCAGCTTCCTAACTGGATTGCATAGTGCCAGTTCAGGGTGACAAACCTATCCAGCAGCTCACCAGTTCTCCAAGAGTAAAAGACACGAGGGTGACCCACCTCTCACAAAGTCTCCACTCTGCACATCTACAGTCTCCTTAAATGTTACAGAAATTTCACCTCCCTTGAAGCCCCACTGAATTTGCTCAGTGCAAGTGCTACATGAGCAAAGAGGTATCCCAGGCCCAGTGACCACAGCCATGAGCATCCTCAGGAAAACGCAAATGCCACATTTCCACTAAACGTAGAGCTCACTGTACTTTGTTATACCTATAAAACTAAAGGCCCAAGGATTTACACTTCACCTTGCTTTTTTGTTGAATTGCTGCTATGATGAATGCTCCGCAGTCCAAGCCAACAAGGGAGCCATAATCTCCCTAACAAGGGAGCAGTGAAGGTGCACTGCTATTCAGATACATTTGCATCATTTTGCTTGAATTTCATATTCTTTAAATATATCCAAATAATGTAATTTCACACATATCCTTGCACCTGGGAAGTGACTGTTCAGACCACCCGCAGATTCCTGCATTACAGGGCACACTAAAAACCAGCTCTCTCCTAACAGCAGCTGCTGCTCAGGCCCTTTCACCAGTGACCATGTGCCAGCAGGTTAGTCCCTGCTTGCTCTTCAAGCTTATTGCACCAAGCCAACTTATCAGAAGTCTTTAATAACCCTTCCCCAATTTAGAAGACACCAGCATTGCAAGCTCCAATCAGTGTATCATTCTGAGGCTGAGTGCTTTCCAGTGAGATACTGGTCTACCAGAGAGGGACTTGAAGAGGAGTTTGTGAAACCACTGCATCAAGAGAGGAAACCATCTCTAGCTTAGTCCAAGGAGCTTCAGAAGAACCTCCTGCTAAGTTCCAGAATCTAATAATCCACAAGCATACATGGAAACTATTTGAACTATTAATTTTACTTATTTCCCAGTGCAAAGGAAGATATGTCTGTTAGAGCAACACTGCTGAGGAGCATTTAACACCATTATGCAAAAGTAGTAGAAGTCACTTTGCCATTTAGTGAAGCACATAACTAGATTTTTTAATGGTATAGACCCAAACAATTCGTCTCTGTTTCAATTTTAAATCATAAAAAAGCGTGAACAAGCATACTGCCCATTTTGTGACCACACGATCACTCCAGACATTTCTACTCATGCTGAGATGGTTTGTGGGGCCAAAGCAAGCAGGATTTTATCTTATAACAGCAGTGGAGACGCAGCCAGGTCTCCAGACACCCCTTGCCTTCCCTCCTTGTGCCCCAGTGGTTCCTCAGCCTCCCTTGAGGACACTGGCCATGCTGGGCACCAGTCCCCGACCACCACGAGCTTCCCTTCTCCCCCTCACCTGCTGCCACTGCTCTGCTGCAGCATCGGGGAGAGCACAGGGCCCATAACCCCAACTGACGCCTGCTCTGCCCACCCAGAGGGCTTCAAACCTGGCCGCAGTGAAGCTGCAGCAGCCCCGGGCGTGCAGGGAGCCCGAGCCACATGGGGGGACATCCTCACGCGGGCACCTCGCCACAGGGAGGGCACAGCACAGCCAGTGACACAGATGGCACAAAGATCACAGCAGAACTCCTTCTCATTCAATATAAGCTGGGGAAGAACAAAAAGCTAAAGGGATCAGAAGCAGCAAGACAAGTCAAGTGACAGGAAAAAAAGCTAATAATTCTATATAAAAAGATAACTGAAAAGCTAAGTATTTTTTTCTATGCACTTGGCCATTCATTACTAGCTATTGCACTAACATCCCAATTTGTTTTCCTCTTCCAATCACTTAGCAAGCTGTCTTCTGGCAAATATTTTGAGTGGTTACACCTGCTCTTGAATATAAAATAATGATGTCATGAATTAATTCTGTTTTTACATTTGAGACGTCTTCTTCCTCCAATTACTTGTCATGTACATAAAGCATTCACAGGTAATCTAGTCTAGAGCACAGAGAGCATGTGGAAAAATTACACAGTAAAATGCCATTATTCAAATTTGTGTGCCATTTACATTTAATATCCTGGTCTTTTTTTAACATTCTGTATTAAAGCTGATTAAAATTATATACTAATACTACCTTGCAGTTACAACAGTAGTATTTAGCATTTATCCAGATGTTAATAAATATCTACAACCTGCATTAAAAAAGGAAATGGGGTAAGTTAATAGAAAATATGATTTGTTACACTCAAAAAAAACTAAGAAAAAAGATCTATTTCAGCATGTCAGTTAATGCCAAGTCTTGGATTTAGGAGTTAGCACCATGGGAGATGCACACAGTCTGCAACAGTTAAACCAGAGACGCTCCAGCCAAATTTTTCCTGAAATGCAGAGAGCTGCTCAAATGCTGCCTTCCTTTTCCATGGTGGCCAGCAATAGGACTACAAGGAATGGCCACAAACTGAAGCATCAAAAGTTCCACAGGAACTTAAGGAAAAGTTTCTTGACAGTGAGGGTGCCAGAGCACTGGAACAGGCTGCCCAGAGAGGTTGTGGAGTCTCCTTCTCTGGAGATCTTCAAACCCACTTGGACGCAGTCCTGTGCCACGTGCTCTAGGTGACCCTGTGTGTGCAGGGGGTTGGACTAGGTGACCTCTAGAGGTCCCTTCCAACCTTAACAATTCTATGACCTGAGACCGTTAGCACCCATAAACAGGGAAATAAGAAATGCAGAGTGTTGAGAGCTCCCAGCGTGAGAGAAACTACACCGTGCAGGACACCGTCCCCTGGGGAGAGGGGAACAGCCCCGCCATGACATGCGCGGCCCACCCGGTGCCAGGGCCCAGGCCTGGCCCGCCACAAGGGCCAGAGGCAGCAAAGCCTTCCTGGAACCGGCCAACTCCAGGGCTCCTGGGCAGTTCAGCAGGTCCGTTCGGCTCGTGCAGAATCAGTGTGGTTGACCTGTTCTCAAACCTCTGCTTCGGTTTTCATTTCATGGCATTATTTGGTCTTTATGGATACAAACCATTAATATTTTGAAGGAGTCGTTATGGAGAGGCATCATTTTGATAGCTCTGCAACAGCAAACATCGCCAAATTGTGTGTCCCTGGTGTTCCCTGGCTTGGATAGCTGCCTCACCACCACTAGCTGCAGTCACATCTGTGCACACATTAATGGGAGCCTCTGATGCCAAATCTGCCTGTTCTAGTGAACCATGAACAGTCAGAACAGAGAAAACCGAACTTCTCTGACAAAAGCCCAAAGATAGTATCAGTGTGACGGAAAATGTCCGAAATGCTAACATCATTTGGAACAGATATTTAATAACTATGCAACATATTAACTTGAAGGAGAATGGGCCTTCCAAATATTTTGTTTCAGAAGACACACACCCATATTTTTAAAGTGCCATTTGTTTACACAAATTTAACTAACACCTGCACAGTGGATAATATCCTTCACAGCTGCTTCTGGTTACTAATTTAGCCAATCTTTAAAACACAGAGACATGCAAACTGGAAAGCAAAACTCATTACCTTTGCAACAAAGCCCACCAGTTGATTCCCACCAGGACATGGCCTTATTAACCTTAGTTTTAAATTACAAAGTCACAGATGCAGTCATCAATTGCTTGGTGAAGATTCATTTGCCAACCTCATTTCACAAAAGGAGTAATTAACATGCAGGAATTACAGCCCGATGATTGAAGTTCTAATGCAGGAATAAGGACACACAGTAACACACCTGCATATCTGCAGCAACTGAAAGCTCCCCTAAAAGTTCCAATTAGCCAGTGTAATTGTAAGAAATTAGGTAAAAGAGTCTGTCATGGGCCTGTTCTGCACACAGACAAATAAATTAAGGCCCACAAGTGCAGCACTGCTATAGCTGTGGTGGCTTAAGGACAAAAAGGCAGGACTGCATCATTTATTTCACTAATTTATTAGGAAAAACTAGACAAGTCCTTGGCACGCAATCTCTCCATCAGATCTGACAAAGCAGAAGCCAACTCCAAGCTAAATGCAGGTTAGAGACAATTGTTCTTCATTAGCCAAATTATGTTTAATCACTTCCCCAACTTTCAGGGAAAAGGAGAGTTGGCACCTGGCAGAGAAGGGCACCAAGGGGAGTGGGGAGGTCAGCATCTGCCATGCAAAAAGGGCAACAAGGAGTTAGAACCTGGGAGCAAGATGAGAAAACAGACCACAAAAGCCAGGATCCAGGCAATTCCCACCAGGCCTGGCTCCAGGAGCCAGGGCTCTGTTACCTGCAGGTGGAGGATTTGGGTAGTCCACACAGACACCTCTTGGGACAGCTGGGGCCACTCGCATTCTCATGCAAGGCCTCTTGATCAGCTGCCTGAAGTCAGCATGAAAATAACTGAGAAATGCCAGGGAAGCTGCCCACATGCAGCCAGGCCCTGCAAATCCACCTGGAAGCTGGCACAGATGCACAGTGTCAGCACCCACCTGCAAAGCCTGTCCCCAGCCCCTTCCCACGTCCTGAGCCGCTCCAAGGCTCCGCTGCCCTACGGAGCACTGAGGTTTCCTCCCCAGGCACCGCTTCCCGCTCCTTTGGGACAGGGGGCACAGACCAGCTTCGATCCACCTGCTCTCGCACCACTTCCTTACATGCCCAGGGCAGCGGCTGGGCACAGAGCTGCTGGGCAGATGTGCATGCAGCTGGAGATGTGCAGATGTGCAGTCACATCTGGAGTCATGCAGCTGCTCCCTCCCCTCTGCAGGAGGTACCGCAGCATCCCCCAGTGCGGGGCAGGCCCCTTTCCCCAGCGCGAGGGCATCACCCTGCAAAATCATGATCAACTTGACCATGATCCATATTCATGGATCATGTTTTAGGAACAGAAAAGAAGAGAGAACTTGAACAAGAAAAATGCACTAAAGCTCAAGGACAAAACCCTTTAACCTTCAGACAACTGAATTTCTAAAAATGATATAATGAACATGTGATACTAGTGGAAAAGAATTAAGTGCCTTTAAGGTAGATTAAGCTAATCTCTCCCTGCAATGAGAAGCCCATTTTAGTTTCTGGTTCAGATTCCCCAGCAGCTAAGCATTTCCGTGCATATGCGGGAATAGAGATGCTATTTTGAAAGATGCCCAAGTGTTTTCAGCAGACAAACACAAAACAAGTCAATGACAAGCAATAACCATCATATCCTAGGTCTGCATCACCCGCCCAGACACCAGCAGTTAAACGCACCATTCTCCTGTCATCTGCTCAGGGCTTGATCAACAAAACTGCTACAACTAATCCTTGCTGGTTGAGAAGTTTTATTAATAACCCATCATTTAATGGAAGCATTGCTGAAAATACATAGGAAAACATAATTGGAGTGGTGCATAGATGGATTTCCTTACATAACCACCACTATAAAGAATTAAGGCATTTTGAGGCAGTATGTCATCAAAAAGTTTTTTCCACTGACATAAGCAAGTTGCACAGACCTTATTCTTAATTTTAAAAAATTACTTAGCTAAACAGTCTGGAAAATTTAGTCTTTTGAGTATACACTTTCAGTGTGAAAGCAGCATGGCAGAGCTTGTACACACGGCGCAAAGAAGAAACCCTGAATTATGAAATATTTAATCGTACCTATTCAACTAGGGGAAAGCTTTCACACACAGTCCGGGTAACACACAAAACAACTTAGTCATTTTGAGGACAACTCTCAGTACCCAGTGGCTTTGCAGGAATACACCAGTTCAGCTGGGAAGCTTTCCCTCCAAACCCAAGCCCAGAGACTCACTTTAACTCCTCATGTGGATTCGATAACTTGCTTAGAGGGGAAAAAATTCACACCATGGAAACTTCCAAAAATACAGGCATTACTTTTGGTCAGCAACTTAGAAGCTATTAAATTTAAAGTCAACTACTATAACAGTCAACTGAAAGAAACCCATTCTGGCCAGCCCTTCACCTTCATGAAGTTAAAAAGGTCACAACAGAAACTCAGTCAGGAATGTTTCATTTACACCAGGCCTGTTGTTCTCAGGAGCCCAGTGCACAATAACCTTTTTTACCTTCAGGTAAGTTTTTCCTTAAAATGTCATTTCAGATCACTATGTAGAGTTCCATAGATTTTTCTTATTATTACGTCAAATCAGAGGGGACAAATAACTCATCTCACCACACCACCTGTACGCCAGCAGCTATTTACACTGCTCTTCCCAGAAGGAGCCCGTTCACTCGGATCAAGGATCCTCCACAAAAAACACCACACACATCGAGATCAGCTATTTGCAAAGAAAGGCCCCCCGGGAAGCACCTGCCTCCTACAGGAAAGGAAACACAGAGATACTCTGCTTTACCCACCAACATTCAAGTCTTACCATGGAACTTGACTAGCAGATCCCCAGAGCAGAGCTCGGTTGGTCACTGACGGATTATTTCCCCTAGGGAACAGCACAGATTTCCTATCGGAGCACACAGCTAAAGGTCTCTGCAAGAAGCTGTTCAGCAACACAATTAGCAATGGATGCACCTCATGGAAATGAATGGCTTGAAATTTCAAGTTCATCAGTGCCTCTGTGACCAGCAACATTTCACATTAAACCACTACAGCTCTGCAAAGCCAGCCTAGAGCGATAGGGGCATTCGCACCAAACACAGGGCAAGGCACGAACACAGCTGCACAACACAGGTGAGAAGAGAAAAGCACCCGCATATGCCTAGCTCTGTATTTGCTATCATTGTCACCACCCTTGTACCGTCACGCAAGGAATTCCTACTGTTATCAAGTTACCCATAACCGGTTCCTTTGGCCCCACCGGGACAACGGCAGCTGGGGCAGCGAGGTGGCAGCAGGCTGCAGAAAGTGTGTGTGGAGCTGGGGAAGGAGCCTGTCCACTGAGACGGCACGGAACGCCGGGGCATCCCGGCCTCCCGCACGGAACGCCGGAGGGCACGCGGTGGGACCGGCCTTCGGGCACCCAACCTGCCCTCCTGCCTATTTCGTTGCACGAGTGAGTAGTTTCAGCAGTTTGGGGTGTTTGCCAAAGAGTTGAAGCATTAAAAATTCAAACAAACCAACTACGCTCCTTCCCCATCAAAACTACCCAGGCGTGTTTCATCACTCTTCTCGGCCATTACAGACACCGAATTATCCTCCAGTGGTTATAAACACAAGGATCAGAGAGCTAAGAGGGGCAGCAATAGGGTCAAAGGCAGTATAACTGAAACAAAAAGCCCAAACTAGAATTTAAATACCCTCAGTCTCACGTTTAAGACTTCTTACAGTAGTCACAGACGTTGTGTACCTGCAAGTTTATGATCTGCTACATGACCCAAGAAACCAAATACCGTAAGAGATGCTCTGAAATGCCAGTGCACAGGTTAAGTCCTTCTCTGAAAGATTTACCACTCTGTGCAAAAAGTCTTTGAGGTTTTTAAAACTAGGGATGAACTAATAAAATTGAGCAAGGATGAGGAGGGACTAAAATAGCCCTTTCTAAAGCCAATGGCAAAAATCAAACCAATTAAAAGCACAATCTGGGTCAGTTTTGGTCAATTCCTAACACCTTGGGCAAAACACTGCTGGAGCAGAGCTACGCTCAGTTCTCAATTTAGCTGTCAGTAGGAAGAGGAAGGGGATGGAAGAAATGGAGGAATGCCTTAAAAGTAATAAAAGCTAAGACAAAAGATTGAGCCATACTGGGCATACAGTTTCCACCAATCTCCCCTGCCAATCCTGGACCAAAACAAGAATAAAACTTACAAGGCAGAAAGAAAAACTAAAAGGGAAGTCAAAAAAAGTGCAGACACATATGCAATAAAGACCTAAAAAGCAATTTAAAGCCATGAGTTTTGAGGAGAAACCATTTCAATAGATATGTGACAGCCTTTGCACTGAGTGCTAGACAGTTCCTAGAGGGTGAATCCTCTCCCTGAACCCAGCAGGACAAGTTTGGTGTTACATGTTTTCAGACAGGAATATCCCGCTATATTGGCATATGCTACAAGCAATGAGTCTACCAAGGACACCCCATGCCATCTTCATCCCCTCCTTACAGAACTGCATCAGTGGACTTCATCGTCAATGTGACAACAGCAATACTTGCAGGAGTTCAGAGGACAGAAATGCAGTAGCTACATCCACACCAAGAGATTAACTTTGCCCAAGGCAAGGCGCTTGTTTTACAAGGCCCCTTGCACGGAGAGCGGCGCGCCGGTCGTGTTGGCAGCCTGGGTACATCAGCAACGCGGCGCTTCGCTAGCCGGGCCAAATCACCACGCGATGCCCGACCGTCCCCAAAGGAACACGGCACCGCAAGATAACCCACATCTGGCTGGCATCGGCCAAGCCACCAGAGTTAAAACAACCCCAGCAAACACACCGAGCTCCAAAGCTCAACCCAGCCAACACCAGGAGACAACCGCCTCCATTTCCGCACTCGGATGCATAGAGTTCTGCACTAAAAACTAAACACTCCAGTAAGATGTGTTGTTTAATCTAAGGTCATCTAGCACACCACTCAGCCCCTTCCTCTTGTTCAAGGACACAGATGATATGAATACACTAGGCAAATTAATATACATGATTACAGTAATTAATTGGATATGAAAATAAGCCAAACTTGCAAAAAATATATCAAGGCCTAATTTTCTCCCAATTACAGATATTCAGAAAAGGAAAATGCAACAGTCCAAAAAATAAGCACAATAGAAGAGAAACTAAAAATAAGATTCAACAATGCTGCTTTTTAACAGTTCTTTCTGTCGGCCTGAAAGGGAAGCGCTTGCAGCAAATGACACCTACCCCCTTCCCAATTGAGAATCACAAAATAATTCCATCTGCTAGAGCTGGCTCACAGCTTGAGCGGGATGTTCTTCCTGGGAAGCTGCCGCTCCTCCAAAACGCTGCAGCTGGTTACACATGGACCAGGGTCCTCGCCGGGGGCAGATTCTCCTGGCAGGGGCCCGCATGGTGCAAGGTTCCCCTCTGCCCACAGCTGAATTTCAAGACACTCCAGGTCCAACCCCTCGCCCATCCAAGGGATGTGGGAGGAACTTCTCCTTGGAGGAAGGACTACCAATGTGCCCTTTTCTACAACGCCCTCCAGGGTTTAGGCGGATCCAAAAAAGGTGCTTATGATTTACAAGGCCCTTAGAGGAACACAGGAGGGATTTACAAGTACATCTTTCCATCTCAGCTCAAAAACAACACCCCAAAAGAGATGGAGAAACTGAATATGGGATCAGTTCCCAGAAGCAGCCAAGATGCAGGAAATAACCAGGTGGCCCCGGCAGCCAATTGAGGTCAACAATCATTGAGTTTACTGCACGAGACACCCCTCAACACCCCCTTCAGCTCTCCCCGTGGGTAGGAGACCCCCAGATGCCACCGCACAGGCTGGAGACACCAACCTGGGCATGGGCAGAGAGGAGGGTTTGAGACCGCACGGCCCAAAGGCTCCTGCTGCGAGGAGGGCAACTTGGCTGCTGCAGTAACGGAGCTAATGAAGTTGGTTGCCCCTCTCATTCGCCTGAACATCCTGACCAATTAGCTGACGTCAAAGCCTTGTCACACACACACAGTTTTAATTGATTTACTCAAGTCAATGAGCAAGGAATAATTACATTTTGGAAAATAATGCTGGGCAGACTAGGACAGCCTGCTCCGCCGTCACAAGACTTCAGAGCTCAACCCAAAGGCAGAGCTGGATCCGTCCTGCCGCTCGCTGTGAGCTCCAAAACGCCCCGTGCTCCGGCACGAGCCGCGTTAGCGACGTCTAATCATCAGCCAACACACGGATTTCTCCTATCAGCGCAGCCAGAGGATTAAGCCTGTAAGTGCACTCATGTTCCTTGTAAAGATGCTATTTATCTGGCAATAAACTTAGGCTAATCAAAGTGGTATTAGTTTCAATTTATAAAGCATGACCCATTCCCTCTAATAAAAAAGAAAAAAAAAAACTTGATGTAGCACATTCCAAATCTGAACAGTAAATAGAGAAGGCACATAAAATTAACTGTACCATACCCCATGGAGGTGTCAAATGATGGCATCAGTTTTTGAAGCTATTGAAAGGATTCCCTATTCCCACCATACACATTTCAAGACCTTCCAGCTAATAATACTTATGCTTGTGAATAACGATGAAGAAAAAGCTGCAGAGAAGAGTCCAGAATCTCACTCACATTAGACACCACAATTCCCCAAACCAAGTTTTGAAGCACAAAGTTTCCATAACAGAACTGGAGAAGCAGCAGTTGCCTCTGAGGCCACGTGCAGGTCACAATATTTTCATGCCACGTTTCTTCACCTGGAGCATCTTCGAGCAATCTTTGAGAAATGTGAAATAAAAATAGGATTCTGCCACCTTTTTCTCATGAACAAGATTTTCTGCTGATTCGCAAGATCAGAGTCCAGAATCTAAATCCTATTTATCTTACATACTGCAGTCTACATCAATATCACTGGAATTACTATGGCAATTAGTCCTACACACACATCACATTGCAGAACCAAGCCTCAATACATAAATCTGTTTTAAAATAAGCCTGCAGAAAGTTAGAACATAACATTGACTGAAAAGTAGGATTTTCCTTAAAGCAAGGGAAAAAATAATATTTAGAATATTTATCCTTCCTTTGTCACAAGAGTGGCCAGCACCACAAAAATCTAAGCATATATCACACACTGACTAAAAATATTATTTAGCAAGGCCAACATATGGTGCAACATAAACTGTTTCAGTAAAACCTGACAAGACAGTACTGGTTCAAGTTCTATGCTTTATAAACTGTCAGCCAAATAAATAGAGATTAGTTGTCAAGGCTTTTATCAGTAGAGCTATTCAACTGCATGCCCCATGTGCACTTTAAAAGGTTTAAAGAAGTAATAAGGGATTGCAGCAAGGAACCCAAAGTAATTAAAAAGGAGAGAGACTACAGTAACGTTTTTCCCATGAAGTGTCATAACTTGATGATGAATTAACAGCAACAATTCTAATAACTTTATGGAAGATAAATAATATCCTCCCCGCTTAGCGATGGAGATGCTACCTTGACAAACAGCTCACACACATTTGAGCGAGCAGGATGAAAACATCCTACGTTCTGCTGGTTTTTTACAAGTCCTTTGTCACTCAGTCTTTCATACGCAGCCCGTTGCTCCTTCTGAAATACATTTAACGCAAGAATTTGCAACAGTGGGAACATGACATGACAGGAACACACCATGTTCGCTGATAGAGGCCCCCAACCTGAGCGCTAAGTGGTTTTGGATAAATGAGAAGTGGAGCTGCTCGGCACCCTTCAGGACTGCCTGTCAGTGCTCTTCATAGTGTTTGGGCTGTCAAGCCAGCGTGCTTTCACTACAGCCTGATAACGCCCTTATTGCAAAGGGCTTCAAAGACAGGACTGTTTGGGATTCTTCTCCTTCAATACTACTACAGAGAATCCTGCTTATGCCACCAGAAAACACTAGGGTACCTAAATTTTCTTTCAAGCTGCTTTACCAGTGGGAAAAAAAAACCAAAACAAAACACAATTTGGTGCCTATTTCCAAGTAATTACATCTGATAATCAAGGCTTGGTTAGTCACCCTAACCAGGGAAAGGTTTGTGGATAGAAGTGCAGGCATCCAGGTCAGTGGAAACGTGTGCGCACGGGGCTGCGTGTTACCCGCAACACACGGCCAAGTTCATTCATCCCCCCTGTATTAGAGCTCCCCACTTTGAAACCAAGCCGGACTCCCAGCCCTCCCTCCTGGGTGGCACAAGGCTCCCCGGTACTGGCGGAGCATTCTGGCTTTTACAGCACTGGTTGTGACCATCAACATTGGTCTCAGCTGAGCAGAGAGCTTCTCAAAAAGCTCCTTTTCCTGCTTGCACCTTCCCAGCTGCATCACGAGATCCATCCTTACCTTGACCCTGCCTCCACTACAACCCTCCCCCTGATCACTTCCTAAGCCACCACCATCACTTTTTATGATCTTCATAAATCCATATTCTAGTGAGAAAACACAGTAGTCGGACTATTATTACACTCCCGGAAGCAGTGATAAATTATGCCCATAATCTTCCCTCTTCCATTACATTTTTCAGCTTCCTTGTGCTCTCCAGAGCCTTTTCAAAGCTAATTTTCTGACACTGAAAGTTCCCTGGGATTTGTTTTCTCCTACCACTCCATCATGCTCTCTCCCCACTGCATTCTAATCTCGGCGTCTCTTATTCCCTCTGCAAATCTCAAAGCAATTGAAAGTTCCTCCTTCACTCTATAATATGCAATGAAATAAAAGCAATACACTTTCAGCCTAACAGCACTTACAAAAAAACCTATCTCACTACAAAACTTCCTGCCAGCCTCCACTGCCTCACTTGTATTTCTTCTTAGTCCAGTTTTTAAAACGGTAATATTCTAAAAATCTATTCCCAGCATTGATCAGAGGGGGGGGGAAAAAAAAAAAAAAGTCCATCACATTGAACATTCTCAAAAGGTCTCGCAAAAAAAGTTAGTTTCTACTGGAGGGTTTCTCAGATCAAGGTGGAACAAGGACACAGAAGGAAATGAAAGATTTTTTCCTTAAAATCATTCCGGCATATTCCTTTGTTCCGAGTAGCTTTAAAGAAGTCGTGCTGCTTTAAGTTGCTCTGCGGTTGTCATGAAACAGAACAGGCACTTCTGGAGCTCCACATAGTTCCACTTTCTTACACCTTTCTGCAGTCAATTTATGTGGTCTAAACAAACATCTCCTCATTGCACTGCCCTAAGGAAGTGCTGTTTTACTTTCCTCCCATCTTTTATGTTGGGTCCTTTCTGCTTGCTACTAGCTTCCTATCCATAAAACTTTCACTCCTTTCCACCTCCTTGGATTGGGATATATCATAGGAAAGAGTTGTATTTAACCCCTTTGTCACTCCTAGTGCCTCACACATCATTTGCTACAAATTCCTCCCAAGAAAAACTTGCAGAGTTTTCTACACCGATAACCGGTTAAAGTGCCTTCCACTCACAGAAGCCAGAAAAGCAGCCTCCGAAATGCACTTATCTGCCTTAGCAGCCTCCAAAAGCACCTGTCCCTGGCCACAAGATGCTCTGAAGCCAGAGGCACAGGGACTGGTCACACTCCATCCCCAAAATCTCAACTGCTAGGACTACCAGTACCTTCCTGCCCTTCCATGGGATGATCAAGAGACTTTGTGTTTGATCCCTTTTGACTTATTCCACTTTCACGTTACTTCCCTTTCACCACCTCCCACCACAATAAAGCGCATCGCTCGCTCCTTACAAAGCCACAAAGGGAGGTGAGGGGAGGGAGAGAAAGCGAAGAAGGGCAGCGAATGAAAATCCTTCCACTTCTCCTTGCCCGAGCACTTGAAAACGCTCGGCTATTTTTGGCAGCCTCTGAACATTCAGTCACCGGTATGCAAGATGAGACGCAAATGTAGTTGCTAAAGCAGAGCACATTACAAATAAAACGGCCCTGATTGTGCATCAGGGTGATTGCAGAGACCTCCGGAGAACCGCGACTGCAGCCGCACGCGGCACCCGCACACCATGCCCTGAGAGCAACTAAAACCCCAAAACGGACACACACTTCATTGCCACCACAACTCCCCAAATATCACATCCTTAGTGCACTAGAGGGACCTCCAGTTCCAGGATTTCATCCTTTTTCCCAGCAGTCACAATGGCTCACAGTGGCAATCAGGTCCACGGCAGTTTAGCATCTTGTAGCGCTCGGAAGAAAAAAGCACAAGTGACAGAGGTTCGGAGTGCTGAGTATAGTTAAAATGAAAAGTAACATTTTCAAGGTAGGATTCTGGCACAGCTTGGGCAAACCGAGACTGTAAAAGCACCACAAATTTCCATATCTCTCTGTAGAAAGAGGAGTAAAAAGGAGAGCTCTGTGGAAACTCCCCACTGATGCAAAATCCAAGGGAAATATGGTTCCACTCGGGCATTTTTAAAGCACTTCTACAAGGAGGGGGAATAAGCCCAGCTCAAAGTGCTCAAACAAATGTTGTGGCCAGTACCAGCAAACTGCAAGGCAAAAAAACTACCTGACACCACCTCCTTTTACCCATTGTCTCCTTTTCCTCCTCAGTTTTTCTGAGTTTTCTTATTTTTTTCATTTTATCTTCCTTATCATTTTATGCAAAAAGACCCAGCACATTTCCCCTTGATTTAATGTAAGTTAGAACTATATTTAAGAAGTCACCTCTGTCATGAGGGGAAAATTCTGAGGATTCAATACATAAATTGAACAGAAAAAGGAAACAAAACCAGATTTCTGCTAATTACCTATTGACCAGCTTGATTTGCAAATACTTCAGATTACAAGGAGGCAAGAGGAAACGGCCTCATAATTCCCAGACTTTTGCAATTAAAGCAAGCATACAAATCAAGTCTAGATAAACCTGCTGGGAGTTCCCAGCAATCATCTCCCTTTTCCACCTACAGAGCTCAACTCCCAGGTGAAAACGCTGACATGAATGCAGGGAACTATTTCCAGGGGAAAGCAAATTTTCCGTTTCATTTTATCTTGGCCCTTTCTAATAAGAAGTGCAATTAGCAGATTACTACCATCATCATCCAAAGTTGCAGCAGAGCTATAAAGCCATCTTTCATTACCAAATCATTCCACAAATATTTACCTTCTCGGTACAGTGCTTTTTAAGGGGCTGGAGGATGAAGAACAAAAATAATCAGAGATATTAGCATCATTGCTGATGAAACCCCACCTCTTCACCACCAATTTTGGCCATCAGAGCTTATGCAAACAGGGGACAAATGACCTCCAAGCAGCACAGGACAGAACTGCACAGGTCACATCTATGAAGGATGCAAGGAGGTGAAACCACCACTTCCAAACAGCCAAAGACCCAGGGGCTACTTGTACATTCAGCCAGGGCTGCACAGGGCGTAAACTCAACCTGACCCCATCAAAAAGTGAAATTTGACACAAATCTTGTAGTAACTAAAACCACACAATACTAAATATCAGTTAAACAATTTATACCTAAAGAAGCAAATGGAGCCTTATATAAATCCCACAAGGTGAAAGCTGGAAGCGCCTGGAGGCTCCCTGGGCTGCAGGAGGGGGTCCCTGGGGCACACCCGGGTTTTGGTGATCGCAGCCAGACACTTTGGAAGCTCATGATGGGCTGCTCTGTTCATGATCCATGTTGCAACAGCCGCTGCAGGAATCTGCCTTCTTCCCACCTCCATCCCATCCCTCTGCTCCACCTTGGCGATGCTCTAATTACTCAAAGGACACAAGAAGCCTTCAGTCCCTGCCAGCCCTTTCTTCCCTCAGCGCTGACCTTGCCTCACCCATCACTCTCACCAAGCTAATTAAGTGAGAACATGGTCTCACTTTACACTCGCTTCTTGAAAAGCCCTGAATTTGTTACCTGCCCAAGGGGACAATTCAAATTATTTTCACTTTCCTTCCTCTCCACAGAGCAATACAAATATTGAGCCAGCAGCCAAACCTGGCATCTTAAGGAAGCCTTTTGTATAAGTGACCACCAAAAAAAAAAAAAAGATATCATAAATAACAATCCTCTTGCTGTTTGGCTTTGATTTTTTTTTAATACATTTCTTAAAGCTTGGCCATGATGTGGGTTTGCGAAAAGCAGGCTATTTCATCAGGCCAACAGAAACAGTTGGGGGAGAAAGACAACACTTGGAACACACAAAGCCTGAAGGCAACCTCAAGTAAAAGGGGTCCAAACAACTAGGAAATTGTCAGCCCTGCAAAAGAGATCTGGATCCTTTGCACAACTAAACTGTACAAAATCCCAATACCTTTCATCTCAGTGAGAACAGCAGAGCAATTCCTCACTAATGCAAGACCACACACACACACAGACAGACCCTGGTCTGAAAATAATTACTCATAGTCTTCTAATATGGGAAATAGACCATTTGCATATCTGGAAAGCCCTATCTGAACACAGATGTGACTGGCCCCACACCTAAGTTCAGGTTCTTTCTTTAACATGTACACTCAGGGCTTGCAGGGAAGAGACCAAAGATCACGATTTGCCTCAGCTTTGCTACAAGGAAGGGGTTTGTGCAACTCTGGAACAGCCCCTGCTCCTAAAACCCACCAGAACAGCCCCTGCTCCTAAAACCCACCAGAACAGTAACACACAATGAGAAGAGGAAGAAAGTTAGTGTTCTTTTGACCCAAGACTATTCTTCAGAATAAGTTTCCCAAAGAGCAGGGATACAACAAACGCCTTGCAGGAAATCACAGCAAAAAAACCACATCATAAATGCTTGCAGTGACAAGTCTCCAGACTCATGTGGGTGGCCACAGCAGGAGATGCCAGGGCCTGAGCCATGCCAATTATAATGCATCTGCTGTGGGTGCTGGTACTCACCCCCTTGCAGCCCCCTGCAATGCTCTGTGGAGCAACTTATCTCCCAAGCTTCACTTCCCTGGGAGTCTTTCCTTCAAAGACAGGATTTAGTAGCTTGCCAAGAAGCACACCAGCACCCTGATCTCAAAGGCCCTTTCCAGCATTTTAATTGCTGGGGAGACCAGCACACCCTGGCGTTTGGAGGGCAGGAGGTGCCTTTGAAGAACGGCTCCTGCAGCCTGTGGAAGCCAAACCAGGCAGGGCGCGAGCCACAGCAAGAGGCACTCACTGCCAATATCCGGAGCACGGGCACATTAACAGCCACCCACCAGACGGAGGCAATGCCACAGGCAACTCCCACTGGTGTCAGTGGGAATTGTGAATGGAGCAGGAGCTCAGCCAGGATGCGAGTGTCTATTGTAAGGGGCAGCGATAGCGGCCAGGACGCGCAGGGCTCGGCCTGTCCAGCGGGCACGGCAGACACCGACCCAAAGCGCGTC
The DNA here is from genome assembly GCF_059628265.1 of Tinamus guttatus. Lineage (NCBI taxonomy): Eukaryota > Metazoa > Chordata > Aves > Tinamiformes > Tinamidae > Tinamus > Tinamus guttatus. Next base: position 8,968,027 of record NW_028288821.1, read on the forward strand.
TGCAATCTCAGGTTTCACACAGGAAGAACAGAGACGTCTTCCCAATTTATTACAGGAAACAAAACCAGAGTTTTAACCACTCATTTCAGCAGCATTAAATGCTCACAATACAACCAGCTTCTACCACCCGAAGTGAACAGCACCAACTGCCCCTAAGGCCCCATGTGCTGCAGGCAAACACCTCCCCACAGTCAGGCTCACGCGTCCAGCCACCATTGCTGACAAAACCCACGGGGGTTTTCCCCTCCCGGGACACGCACAAGCAGCCCGGCCCCCAAACTCGTGCTAAGGCGACACGAGGGGCCGTGTCCCACCCGGGTGCCGGTCCCAGGGCTCCCTGCCCCCTCCGCGCTGCCGGGCGCTCGCTGCTAATTTTGCCTCCGTGGCCGCAGCCCAAGACGTGGTCAGCTTACACGGCGCCTCTCCCTGCTCCTCCTCGGGCCCTCAAGTAAGTTTCTTTCTCATGATTCAGTACTATAGAAATATCACTGTTGAGATCAGCTGCTTTATTTTTGTCAGCTTTTCTACAGACCTTTCAATCACAGGCTGCATTATCCTGTGTTCCTATAAAGCCAGGAAAAGCAGTAATAGATATCTCATAATTTTGAATTCTACTTTTCCTGCCTGCTGCTTTCTTTAAGGGCTTTGTTTTTTGCTGTCACTAAATTAGACTTTTACCTATACCCTCAAAGTCTTCACCCTTTCCATCACTATTTCAAGGCCCTCTTTTCAGATTAGGGCTATTGGCTTTGAAAATAATCCTCTGATTTCACTTGCTGGAGAAGAAAATCGTGTCTGCATTTTGTCACTGCTTCCAGACGGGGTTATCGGACTCATGTGCAAAGCAATTGAGCCTCCTTGAAGCAAGAGCAAGGGGACAAGAACCAACCACAGTGCTCATTTAGGCTGGAATAGTCAACTTTTGAACATCCACAGGCCAGCTTTAAAAACAGGCAAGTTATGAACAAAATAGTCATTGCTGGGGCTTCTAGGCAGGACTTGTAAGTGGGGTCAGCACAAGCACCTGAAGCAAGCAGTCGCTTCTCCGTGGTTTAAGGAAAATTATCAAGAGAAGCATTCCTCTGAAAAGAGGTTTTGATATTTGTGCTATTCCTGTAGCAACAGAGCTTTGCAAAAGAGGATAATTCGATTGAAAATACCTGTAATGGGACAGTAACTACTTGCACAGGACCATGCTGCTTCTTACCATCCCAACAACCTTTCAGGATTCTGCATGGATCAGGCTTTTCTACACAAACCCACCCAAAAGCCAGTTGTTGGAAGTGCCATTTGACATATTACCTAAAGGAGCTTTTTCTATTAAGAGTGCATCGGCCCACAGTTCCATAGAAGCCTTATCATGAGGCACAAGCCTCTGACACATGAAACATCAGGAACAGGAAAGGCTGATGCTGCCCTTAACTAAGGTAACAATCAACATCTATTGCACCAGTCTTGCCATAGAGAGCTTTGGTTACAGCAACTGTCAAAATTGCATCAAATCTCCAGCAGAACACAGGGTTCGGAAAGGTATCACTGCAATAAGCTACTTGTACCCGATGGCCAAGCACATTATTCTTTCCAAAAGTGGTTAACTACCCAAAAGCCACACGGGACTGAAGCAGTGCCGATATCGTGGGACAGTTACAGAGCAGGCAAAAGCCTGCACCTTGCGGAGAGCACGGCCCGCTTTCACGAGACTCCGTCCAAACTCGGCATTAAAGGAATATCCCTCCCTGTCACCAAAACAGAGCACAGCTGCTTCACAGGAGTGGAGATAGGAGATTCCATTGCAGTCCATGCCCAGAGACCCTAAAGGTGGCCATCCATAAATATATATATAGATATATATATATACACACACAAGCTGGGAAATACCACCTGCTTACACCATCCTAGGATCCTGTTTAAATGGGGCATTTCACAGAGCGCATCCATCCCTTGCTTTCCCACCCCAGCCCAGGAACCGGCTCCTCTGGGGGATTTGGCGCTGTCTCCTCACTATGTGATGGAGGAGAAAGTTTGGGTACTACCTCCAAGAGCTCCGGAGAGCCGAAGAAACCGTCCCGGGCCCTTTCCGCCCAGTTCCACGGAGCAGCCCCCTCCAGGCACGGCGTCCCCACAGGAGTCCGGCCGCGTGTGCCCAGCTCTGCGGTGACCCGCACGGCACCAGTGTGTGGAAACACACGTGTCACAGACCCGCGCACAGCTCGGCTGCAATCGCGGCGCGCAACACGCGTCTCGCGTCACAGCGCGGCGGGGCCAGCGCAGGACGGCGGCCGCCTCTCGCGGAGGATCGTAGCGGCTCCGCGGCAGGCAAAATAATTCCTCAGAAATGCGGCAAGCTTTTGTTCTGCGCTGCTTGTTAAATTATTTAGGGAGCCTTTGGGTGAATAAGGCCACTATAAATGGAAAATAGTTACTCAACATGAAAGAAAATAATTTAGGACAAAAATATCTGTTTAGAAAGCGTGTTTTACAGCTCGAACAGTAGGCTTTTGTGTTTGCCACCAGAAAGATAAAGAGCAAAAACTGATGAAGACTCTAAGGTATTGAACCTGAGACACAAGTGAAGACAGAGTTGAAGTATGCATCAAAAAAGTCTCCAAAAGCCACTGCTAAACAAAAACTTTCTAAACCAAGAAAACAAAGAGATTAAAAAAAAAATGAAAAGGAAACAAGAAGCAGGAATTGTGAGTATTTAACCTCTCAGACTGCTACACACAGACACCAGCAAGTGCCTTAGGGCCCTGGCGAGCGCGGAGCAGGGCTGCGTGCCCGGGGGAGATGCCGCCCCGCGCACAGCCCGGTCCCCCGCGCCGCGGGGCTGCGCGCAGCGCGGGGCTGCGCCCCATGCACCCCATGCACCCCCAGCCGCGGGCCCCGTGCGCTCAGCGAGCAGCTCCCCGACGTGCAGCCCCTCGTGCAGCCCCCAGCCCCGCCGTGCCCGGAGCATCCCGAGGAGGCGGCGGCACAAGCCCGGCTGGAGGGGCGGGGGGGGGGCCGCACCCGCGGTGCCCCCGCGCCCCCCACGTCCCCATAACGATGTCCCCCCCGCCGGGGGGTGGTCACTCCCGGCCATGCCGCATTGAGCGCCCTGCAGCCCCGGGACGCCGGGGTCCCCCCTGCCCCGCCGCGCGGCCGCCCCCCGGCCTTACCCTTGGCAGCATCTTTCTCTTCCTTGGGCTTGATCACCTTCCCGCTCATAGAACCCAGCTTGGGTGGGAAAATCCCCGGGAGCGGCGCGGATTCCGGCTGCACTCCGAGAAAACCTCCGGTGCGGGCGCGGGAAAGGGGAGGGGGGGCCGGGAAGCGAGCGCGCGTGCGGGGGGATCCTCTACGGCGAGCCGGCAAAAATCAGGAACAACAGAATAGGAGAAGGGGGAAAGGAGGGGAGCAAAAATTGAAAGAGGGGCCCGGGCGGCGGGGGCGGCCCGCGGGCGCTGCCTGCGCGGGGGAGCGCGGAGAGCGGGGCCGCCGGCAGCCGCAGCACGGAGCGAGCCGCGGCGCGGGGACAAAAGCGGCTCCGGCCCGAGCCCCGGCCGCCTCCTCCCCGCCCCCGGCCCCGCTCCCCGCCCCGGGATCCCCCCGGCGGGCGGGAGGAGGCGGGGAAGGGGGGGCGGTTTCGCCTGCTCGCTCGGGGGGAGGTTATTTATTTATTTATTTATTTCCTGGCGGCATCCGCGCCTGACAATGCCGGGATGGAGCTGCAGCCGCCCGGGGAGGAGGAGGAGGAGGAGGAAGGGGAGGAGGACGCGCGGCCGCGGCACTGCGGGAGCGGCGGCCGCGGCAGCCCCCGACCCGCTCCCTCCCCCGGTCCCGCAGCCAGCCCCGCTGGCCGCCCCCCTCCGGTGGGGCTCACGGAGCCAGCCGGTCCCCCCGCCGTTCCGCGGCACCCCCAGCCTGTTGCTGCCGTCGCCGGGGAAGGCAGGGGGACCCCCCAAGCCAGAGCTCCTCGGTGGGGAGCAGATTCCCCACACGGGACCCCCAAGTGCAGAGGGGCCCAGTGCAGCAGCACCCCTAGAGCCTCGCTGAGGGCTGGGGGCTTCCCCCAGCTCACAGGGGCCACAAGGCCTGGAGGAGCCCTCAGCACAGAAGCCATCTCCCCTCACAACACTTGGGGGGCAGCACCCCCAGGGAAGCACCGCGCTGGGGACAGGGGCCCTCCCCATGGCCTTGGCGCTGCTCGCCCAGCCACAGCAGTGGAAGGGGCCAAGGCACAAGGCAAGGGGGTCCCCATGTCGCACTGGCCCCTAGCAGGGGCACAACCAGCTGCCAGGCCCCAGCTATTTTTAGCCGACCAAATTCCTACCCTGTCCATTTGCTCCGCGCAGCTCCGGCCCCAGGCCCGGGACAGCTGGGGCAGCTCAGCTTACGGATCCCACAGGGCTCCCGCCGCCCTGCCGGGGTGCTCCCAGCCCTGCTCCTGAGCTCGGGAAAGGGCTCTGCCCTCCCAGCAGGCAGAAAAAGCCTCGGAGCTAACAAGGCAACGAGCCCAAGGTGGCCCCAGTGCCGGGCAGCACTGAGGCCATCACCATCAGGTGGGACCGCAGGGCTCCTGTCATTGGGAACACCTGGGCTATCCAGGCTAGGGATGTCGAGCAAGGATTAAAACTGCCCCTTGGGCTCACATTTGTTGAATGGGTTTTCTCCAAAGAAACACACAAAGTACAGCACTGATGCCCCTGTCCCTGAGCACTGGCCTTCACTTGGCTCTGCTCAGCTCGCACCCTCCGTCCGCATCTGCATCCAGGGAATCAGCCTGGCATTGTCGGCTTTGCTGCATAGACACTCAGTGAGATTTCTGGGGCTCCACCTTGGGCTTCCTCAGCTGAAGGCTGCTTTACTTAAGCCTCTGCTGTGGCACTTTTTCAACTCTTAGGAGACCCAGCAAAAGCAGGAAGAAGTTGGGCTTTCTCGTGGCAGTTTCTCTCCAGGCAAAATTGGGCCAGTAAAGCTGGAGGATGGAGGGAAGGAGGGCTCAGCTCAGCCAACACTCCCGTAAGCAATCAGTGCATTCCGGAAGGCAACCCTCAGCTTGTCCAGGCCAACTTATTTCAACCTTGATTTTCAAAAAAAATGCAGGGACTTTAATGGGATCTACCTACAAGTCACACTTCTCACCTGGGATCTTTCCCATTACACGCTCAGCGTCAGAGCCTACTCGCATGGTTATTGGTGCTGGCAGTAAACTTGCGTTCCCAGAGCCATCCTCACCTTTGCCAGGAGATCTGCTAGACTGTGCAGGAGTAGCTATTACGCTGACCGGGTGAGGCCTATATGCTGAAAATAAACGCTGGAAGGAGCGAGCTGAGCCCGCTGATGTGCAAAGCGAGCTTGCCCTGCTGTTCCCAAGCACGTTCGTTCTTCCCCTTGCTGGATTGCAAGGCTTAGAGGCATCAATTAAAAGAGTAATAAAATATGGTGCTAGGCTTGCAAATTATAAGATGATTTGCATGCCAGCTCATTGCAGTCAGGGTTGCACAGCTTTTACTCTTAAATTACCTTGATGGCTAAAGGATTCCAGGAGAGAAGGGATTTGGGTAAGGCTTGACTCCTGACATTCCCAACTCCTCACATTCCCACATCAGTCTGCCCACTTTGCTCTGAACACCTCCAGATTTGGGATAAAACACATCGAGTCCAAACTTGAAAGCAGACTGCCAAACAGTTAAACACCCTTGTGAATCTGGTCTTAGGATCTCCATACGTCCCTTCACCAACTGCAAGAGAAACGGAGTTTTCTCATTCCTTTACAACTATAATATTAGGAAATGAGAGCGCACGGGGGCTCTCATGAGACAGCTGAAACTCAGCGAGCTGCAAGCTCCAGCCAGAACCGTCCCCATATGTGGCTCTCCCATGGTCCTTGTGGCTCCCGCCAGCAGCATCCTCTGGGTTTCTGACTTGGAAACAATTTCTGTAGCTCCAGATAAATCCAATATCTAGAAGCAGGGGATTTAGCAATATTTAAGACAAAGGTCTGACGTGTCCTGCGTAAATGCTGCTTAGTCCACACCTGAGTGGCTGGGGAAGGTCTAAATTACTCTGGCTGCTCAATGTCCAATTCCTGACCAGTTTGTCCGTAAAATAAGCACTTGAGTCACGCAAACGTATTCCCTTATTTTCTTTCATGCCAAAATTTTCTCTTGTCTAAATGCACTGGTTTGTAAAAGGTCCAGATTCTGCTCACTTAAGTGGGAGTTTTATTTTATGCCTTTAAAATGGTCCAGCAAGTCTAAATTACTCTTTTCATGATGGTTCAAGTACATTCCCTGCTAAATCTGAAGTAGAACTCATTGCATTCAGTCAGGGTGGGATTAGCCTTAAAATTAAGATCCCAGATAAGATAAAGTCCCTCTAATACAAGTGCCTACAATTCACTTCAAAATATGTTTTTATATTTAGACTGGCAGCTGGAGGTATCTATTACTTTGTGATAAAGCAAGTAAATGATAAGTGGGCAAGTCTGCAGTTTTGTTACCACTATTTTGTCATGCCGCCTTAAAACAGGTACCCAAATAAGCATAGCTGCCAATAAATCTATCACCCATCTCCTTATTGCTGGGCCAGACACTGTTTTAATTGAAATTCAAGGGAAGACTTTACTGCCAGCTGTATGTTTTAGCAAAGAAAGATTTACAGGTGAGAGAAAGATGAAATATGGGGCCAAAGACTAGTCTCTAACAGCCTACAAAAGACCTGTCTTTGTTCCAATGGATGTTTAACTCGATTTCCATCTTATTTCTACCATCACTATTCCTACGCAGTCCTAAGCACTACACAGAGGATCTTTTTTTCTTGGCAGGCAGCTTCTGTGCAAAGTATTCCTCTCTTGGCTTGCCAAAACCCAACTGCTGTATGCAAATATAGCAGTTCCGACTAATGGATAGCATGGAGATTGCAGCCTAATTTCTCCAAATAATTCAGGATGATAAACCGGGAAGCCTAAGCAGACACGAGTGCTAAATGATCATAGTCACATCGCGAATCTCCCACCTATTTCACCGTGAAATCTTCCACCATGAGATGTTTCCATTGAGATAAATGGACGTGGGGCACTCCGTGCTACCACCCCGATGGCTGGGTTTGCTTCTCGGTGCCCGGGGATGTGCTCAGCACTGCCTGGCCGTGCCACTGCGGCGGGTACCAGGCTGATGAGGGGCCTTTGGCTCTGCAGAGCAAAGTCTTCTGAAAGTCTCAGACAGACTCGTGTTGAAGGTCTTTGCTCTGTGCACTTCTGTGCACTTGCATAGACTGAGCAGTTTACAAAGATGCATTTCTATAACAGAGAATGATGCTGGTTTTGGTGTTTAAGAAAAACAAAACAAAAAAAGAATTCTCAATTCAAATCAACTGTAGAAGAGCCTAGAAGATAGGAGTCTAATGTATAAAGACCATATCTTAAATGACATCTCAGACTCACTCCCAGCTAAGAAATCTTTTAAGGTCCCACAACAGGCCTTGGTTTTAAATTCCAGATTTAGCAGAGGCAAAAACATCCTGAAATATACCGTTAAATTCTGAAATGAGAATTATTGGTAATATGCGTTTTGGGGATGCTAGTGGTTACAAAAACACCACTTGGCAGATGCAAAGCATTCGTGGAAATCATTAAGAGAACGTATTTAACAGCATTCACGAGTTATCCCTTGAAATCTTCATTTAGCAGAAGTGTTTACACAGATTTTTAGTAAGGCTGGGAAGCCTGAATAACTCTACCAAAGAACACTTCCTCAAAATCTGAACAAAAACCCGCAACGTCAGAGTTCCCACCACAAAATCCCGCATGATTTCATCTGGAGTCTTTTCGTACGGATGCTGTAAGACCGAACCCAGTGAAATCCCACCTAATGCAGCCAGCCTTGCGGTTGCACTCGCCACCCTCGCCTCCCGCAGCCCTTTTAAAGTTGCACACAGGCTGGCACCAGCACGAAGCAGTTGTGCCAAGCACGAGTGAGGAGCAGTTCAGATCCTCCCCAGGAGAGGCAGCCAGGTGCCTACCGCTGCTTTGCCGCTTTTGCTACCAACCTGCAAACCAAAGCCATGCAGGTGGAGTGAGCAACAAAGAAAAGGGCTGGGGGAACATCAGTGTCGTGATGTCAAAACACAAGCGAGGCCCCAAGACACAGAAAGGCTTCGCTGGAGGGGTGGGTGACAAGGCAAGACGCAGCGGGTCCTGCTGCCCTTCATAGCGCAGGACAGAGGGGCACTGGCCACCCCACAGCCCCTATGGACATAAGATGGACATAAGGAGGGTGACCCAAACCACGACCCGGACCAGCTAGATAATACCCAGTACCTTGGGCAGCACTATGTGCTCTGAGCCTACCCTGAAGTTACCCTGCAGTTTCAGGCGTGCAAAGCTAATAGAGCAACAGCAGGAAAAAGAGCATACAGCAATATTGGAAAGGAAACTTGCCAAGCAGAGCTACAACATTACTGCAGGCTTGCAAATACAGCGATATCATAGGATAACGTTTGTTCATGCCTGATTTTTTCCTATAAGCTTCATAAAAATTAATCTGCATTTGATTGCTACAAGCCTGAGAGACACAGACAGGAATATAAAGATATGTTTTGCAGTCAATTTTGGAGTTCATATATATCTTAAGAGCAATTTATGCTTAAAGCTGAGAGTGGATCCTCAAACAAAAATGGAAAGACATTAAATGAACTGGAGAAACTCAACTCGGAGCAGCCCTGCAAGACAACAGTGCATAAAGCAAGACATTGTCAGCCCGAGCAGGCTCCTGTGCAGCGAGCACGAGCTGGGCCCAGCCATGGCCTTCAGCCTGCTCTGGTCATGGCCACGCAGGTGTCACCAGGCTGCTCCAGGGCTGCTCATTTCCACCTGAGCTGGACTCGCTGCTGCCTCCAAAATGTCCCGCATGGCTTTAGCAGGTGGCAGATGACATTTCTGCTGCATGAAGCAGGTCTCGAGTTGCGGGGCCATGGCAGAGCACAGGCAAGGCAGGGGACAAGGACCTTTCCCCTTTGCTTTATAGATTTGCTTTCAGAGCCTTTCAGATCCACACACCCACGATCAACGTTACACTCACCCCAAATACGAGTCTTGGTGACCCATTAAATGGGCATGGCACAAGGTGGCTTGCTGTGAGCATGGTCTAGTAGACAGTTAGATCTTCCAGGAGAAGCAAAGCTTCAGCTCTGGAACCAAAGTGTTGCATGACCTTTTTTATTTAAAAAAATATATGTAACACAGACTTCAGGTAATTTTGTTGAAGGTTGAGCGCATGGCTGCAGCTTTGCTCCTTCAAACTGGTGTCCTCCATGTGTCCTCCCCTTACTAGCCTGGTAGGACTCACCGGCTCGTCCTTTGCAGACAACAGCCAGCACTGCAGATAGTCCCTGTCCACAGTGCTGCACCTGGGGGCCACAGCTCTGAGAGGAAGAGCCCTTTGAGCTGTTCTTCATTCATCTATTTAAAGTCTCATTCGAAGGCTCTGTGTGCAGGGTGCTGATAGAACTGATTCTTGGACTTTTGCTCTTGCCTTATTTCAGAAGGAACACGCAAGCAGTCACCAAACGGCGCGCTGAGGCCAGCGCTGTCACATGCAGAGCTGCTCCACGCCAGCCTTGTCGCTCTGCCCTTCCCTTGGGGCAGGCCCACGCCTGGCTTGGGGCAGGCCATTGCTGCAACTTGGTTAGTTCTCACCACACAGGTCAGCGCTGGTCTTGGGCTCTGCCGCTGCTAGATAGCGGCTTGGGACTGCAGTGCAATGCAAGGAGTGCTCTCCAGTCAGCTCCACATTCACCACTTCTCTCCCTCAAAACTCCTTCTGGGCGTTCGTCCTTTCAACTTTCTGGTGGCACTGTGGTATCTGCAGATAGATGATTTACAGCCACAAGATTTGGCTTTTCGTGTCACCGATCTGAACGCTCCCTCAACGTCTTATAATAGCTATTGCTATTTTGTGTCCCTTTTTGTTTTTTTTTCCTCTAGGGAATATGCCAGCAGGGATGGGGCTGAAATCCTTCTGGAGCAGGAGCAGAGACAAATGGTGCTCTGTTTGTAAACACTCCAGCTCTAAAATTAGCCGAAGTAAGAAGGATCATTTATAAACTTCGAGATGGCTCAGGAAGCCTGAGGAACGTCACACGCATTCCGACACATCTGCTGCCGACTTAAATAGCACCCAGCGCTACCTTCCCTCCGAGGAACCCAATGAGGAGCGGAGCCTCCGGCTCCACCGGCTGGCCCGGCGGCGTCCCGGAGTCCGGCTTGTTGCTCCGGTCATTGGCCTAATGACAGCACCGCGAATGATCGGGCATAATTTAAGCTGGAGAAACTATTCAGCTCCTCTTTAACCCCTCGCAGGAACTGGGAGAAAAGTCTTGAGCAGCCAGAACATTAGCCTATAAAAAGAGTAGGATTTTAAGATCAGATTTAACACTGGAAAACTCCTAAAGCCCTTGAGTGGTCTCGTGCTGTCTAAATTCAGGCCGAGTGAAAAATAAAACGCATCGAGCTCGGCAAGGGATTTCACATGAACTAGGACCAGTAACTCTGCCTTGCTCAGCCTCAACGGGCAACGCCAGAGAGAAACAACCCTGGCAGCACCCGGAGGAAACGCGGCAGCACGTTCAGCCGAGGCCCCTCTCCTCGGAGCTTCACTGAGCGCCAGGCGTCCCCATAGGTAACGCCAGCAACTAAAATACCTCTGCCTACCTCCGTAGGTCCTCGAGTGGCAATCTGACTTTCTCGTTTTGCAAAACACCTAAGTACATGCAAGCAAACCCATAAAGCTGCTTAAATAGGCATGAAAAAATGAACATGACACCATCTTTTTTTGCAATCTCTTGGCTTCACAAGAATGAAGAGGATCAAGATATATACAAGAGAAATAGACAATTCACACACACACACACACAAAATCTTATGCAACAAATAAAGCAGATGTTTTTAAGGACAAGGCAGAAGCCAGAGCAATAAATGTTCTAGAGAGTTGTATTCATTACTGGACAAGATGATTGCTTTGCGTTTTTTAAGTGAAAATTCATACCCACATGCCCTAAGTTTAAGGAGCAACCTACAAAAGGAGCTGGTTGCATTTAAGAGAGAGAAAAAATAAATAAAAAACTGAACCAAAAAGTATAATTCCCTGCTCCTTGTTACAGGCTCGACATGGGAAAACTAACATCATCTCCACTGGAGCACATAAATTGGACACAGAAACGCAGTGGCAAAAGTTGTGCTCAGTTCTGAAGAGAGCTTATTGAGCTTCTTTTGTACAAATAATAGTTCGTAGCAATGCTGGAGCTTGCTTTGTTTTAAGGAAAAAAAGTAAAATATTAAACTCTCAGTTTTGTCCTGACAGTCATTGCATTCTGGGCAGATTCCTAAGGCACTGTCACTCCCCAGCAGCCATCCCACTGCCCGCACGGCGCTTCGCTGTCCGCGTCGTCTCACTGACAGCAGGGAACTGCTCCAAGGCAGCGGGTGTCACCCAACTCCGTCCGTAAGGGTTTGGCTATAAGGAGCCCCCTCCATGGCTTGAGACTTTTGCAGCCCCGTGTTTTACACCACCGACGGGACCCTCAGCACCGAGGTCTGCAGCATTGCAGCCTGCTCTCAGCACCCCCCATCATTATTTTGGGTATTGCTGGAGCTGGCCAAGCTGGCAGAGGGGCTTCAGGGACTGAATTACCTCTGTGGTATATTCTGCAATCAACACAGAGCCACTGAGCTGCTCTCTTAACCCCCTCAGTAACAGATATGGGGATATTTCACTCAGTGCCAACGCGCGCAGCCATCCTGCAGACAGGCGGACGCTCCCACCAGGCAGATGTGTCCATATCCCCACCAATCCACCCCTTCCAGACATGTTCAAACCCTCCTATATTTGGAAAGAATCACAGAATGCTGAAGGTTGGAAGGGACCTCTAGAGGTCATCTAGTCCAACCCCCTGCACACGCAGGGTCACCTAGAGCACGTGGCACAGGACTGCGTCCAAGCGGGTTTGAAGATCTCCAGAGAAGGAGACTCCACAACCTCTCTGGGCAGCCTGTTCCAGTGCTCTGTCACCCTCACTGTCAAGAAATTTTTCCTTAAGTTCCTGTGGGACTGATTGATGCTTCAGTTTCCAGCCATTTCCTCTAGTTCTGTTGGTGGCCACCAGTGAAAAGAGCATCAGCAGCTCCTTAAAATCAGCCCTAAGAGTCAAACTACGTAGCCCGAGGCTCATTCGAAAGAGCCCCATCATTTCTGCTTGTAACACTGCACTTGTCACTGCTCCTGTTCCCCTGCCCTTGGCAGCACATGCGCACGTCCACTGTGTCATGCCCGCAAAAATACTTGGCTGCCACTCACATCCCCAAAATCCTTACCATATGCAAAATATCCCATCCATTTCAATGGGAGGATTACAGGAGTAGGAGGAAGCTTAGCACAAACAATAGCTGTGATGAAGCCCGGCGCGCGCGAGCGCTTGGTGGGAAGTGCAAGACGCAGCAAGGGTGGCAGGTGCTCCGCGCGCTGCGTGTGTTGGTGGAGGCACCCTGGGAACACGGCACCCGCGGGATCCCTCCCCAAGGGCGAGGGGAGCTGTGGAAGAGCGTACGGGCCGAGGCTGTCATTTTAAAGATAACCGAGTTAAGGATCGCGTGGCAAATCCTGGTAAAACACACGAAGAACAGTAGCCTGATATAGCTAGCTTTAAAATAGGGATCTGTGACAAAACCAGAGATGGGGAACTGGGGGGGGAAAGTACAAAAGGAGGAGAGAGGAGGCAAGCAAAGCATTTTTCTTCTTCTTAGAGAGTACTTATCGTGGAGATCCAGGCTTGGATAGGATTTGCCCTTTTGTTTTTTTTTAAACAAAGGAATCACTATCTCCCATGGGAGTTAAACACATCGGTAAAGGGGACCGTTCACACCCGAGGTCCACATGGCCGAGGACACCACTTCTTTCCCCAGAGATGTAACCGGGGGCCTTTGGCCCTGAGGAGCTTGGTCCAGCGCCAGACCCAGGGACATCAAAATTGTCACTGTTTTTCCCTGCTGTTAGGAGATGTAAAACATGGGATTCGCACTCAAAGGGAAGCAGGGATCTCAGCACAGCCTGATCCCTGCATCCCCACTTCAGCAGCCATGCCGTGAAAACACACAGCGTGGCAATGCAGCTGCCCTTTACGTGCTAACACCCCCAGCGCTGTCACCCCGGCTCGTGTGTGTCTGCAAATAATTGTTTGAGAAACGGCTATTTCTGACTCACGGAGGCGGCTGCGAGCGCGGCTGCTGCAAAGGTTAGTGCATATGTGCTATTTACCCGCCAGCAGGCTTCAAAGCACAAACAAAGGTTCAAAACAGCCAGGAAAGATGAATGTGAGCTGTTCTTTACAGTCCTGATCCAAAGCTTTTTGGCCTGGCAGATCTTCACTAAAATGGACAAGAGCCCCTATACTAAAAGGAAAAGCTCCACCAAAATCAGTCTCCAGGTGTTTTGTCACAACAGGCATCCAGTTTTAAATTGCTCATTAGACCCAGCTCTCATAGGCACAAACTGCATCATTACTCATTATTTTTCATGAAGTACCAAGTGTCACCGTCACTGTGTCACAGCTAACGCAAAAATACACATCTCAGAAGCAACTGTGGGGAAAAAAAGAAAAAAAAAAGATTAAGAAGCATTTTTAAAGCAAACTACCATGAGTCATTAATCATAAAAGTTTCTAATTTCAGAAATTAGTTAACTAGATCTTTAATGAGACAAACAGCTTTTAAAAGCTGCTACCAGAAGTCTGCATGCATTAAACTAGGCAGTGTAGCAGAAGAGTTGATTTCATTACTGATTCCAAGAAATGCTCCACCAGAAGTCTCTTGAAGAGGCTACAAAACCTCCAAATTCCTGTCAGAAATACCTCTTATATATGGTACTTGACCTTCCAGGGTGTCACCCTCACAGTAAAGAAGTGTTTCCTCCTGTTCACATGGACCTTCCTGCATTTTGGTCCATGCCTTTTACCTCTTGTCCTGTCACTGGGCACCACAGAAGTCAGGTGTGACTTCTCTCATCCTCTTTCCGCCCTCCCAGGAGAACTTAAAACACTGGGAACTAAAGGCTCGTGCACGTGAGCACACGTGCCTGTGTGAAGCACACATCACTCACTATGAGAATGAGGCAAGGGAGAAATTTGCTGATATTGCTAATTTGGCCAAAGCAGAAAGCTGCTCTGAACGGAATGAAGGATTTCCCAAGAAGTATTCATCTGTCATGTTGCCATGAATGGAACATATGATACTGGAACAACCCTCATTTCAACACTACACCCTGCTGACCTTCCTGGAAACATTTTCCTAAGCACGTGACTTACTGTTTTCTTCTCATGATAAAAGCTGAAGTAAACAGATTGTTGTACAAGGCAAGGAGTGGATACTGCTATTGGAGACAGCAAGGCCCTGTCGAGGCAGGAGCACTGGCCTGCAGGGAGCTGCCAACGCACTGCACACACACAGCAATACCCATTTCACAGGCATCTAATTCATCCACAGTGGAGAGGAGATTCTGCCCGAGGTGCTCAGACCCCCTGCCTCCCCTGAGCATGTCCAGGCAGGCACCCCAAAACCATCAGCTGGTGCCAGGATGCTCTGCTATCAGTCAACTTTAGCAAAATTTCCCAGACAGACGTCACAGCATGACCTGTACCTGTGCAAGGAGGAGCCAGCGGGCCACAGGGGTGGTGTGGACAGCAGGCTTGGATCCTGCATGGGCAGCAGGTCTCTGCTGGCACCGAGCAAGCCTCTCCGGTGACACTGTCCCAATGGGTGACCCTGTCCTGCCGCCCCGCGGAGCCACGACACGTGCAAGGAAACACGGGGGTGGTTAATGTGCCGAGCACCCACCCCAGCGTTACCACCACTGCACAAACCTCCTCAGCCCAGGAGCGCGCGCAGGAGGGGCAGGCGCCTCTGCCTGCAGGTCAGTGTGTCTCGCTGCCCATCGTATTTGCAAGCAGATTTAAATCATGTGCAGAAGTGAGCTCATCCCTCTAGATTTAAATTAATTTGACTCTAAGCTGTTTAAGAGTGTTAGTCAGTACAATATAGCATCATATTTGTTCTTCCATTAAGAGCTAATTAAAGCAGTAGCTAATAACAAAAAGAAAGGGGGAATGAAGAGAACTAAAAATTCTCTTCTCCCTTTAGCAAAAAGTGAGATAGCCCTATATTTTCTGATCTGTATTTACTGACATCTAGTGTGGCAAGATAATGTTCCTAGTGAAATACCTAAGCTTCTATCCCTGACATTGAACAAAAATCATTTCCTCAAAGAATACCTAGAAGAGCAACTTCTTCCTGCAGAAGGGATGAACGGAGAGCTCTCCGCTAATGATTTCTGATTCATTTCCTCAGCACCTCTGGTAGTGACACAGTTTTGTTCACTTACACTTGCAGAAGTGCCTGTTCCCTTAATCTTTTGGTTGATGCTCAACGCGCCGCTTGCGGTTTTTCCATTTCCCAGCGCAGCCAGTACTTAGAGGTGTCGGCTCCGCCACCCCAGCACCTTGATCCCAGGAAAGTTACTTCCAGCAGAACCGCTTGCTCTCCAATTCCTCTCCAGCTTTCCAACTTCTTCATAAAAAAAAAGAACCACAGCTTTCCAATTTCTTCATGAAAAAAGAACCACACAAACTGTGTCATAGGAAAGCGCATAGGGCTGTTCATGACTGTAGGACTCTAATGAAAACATGGATGCTGATCTCCTGAGTAGAGCCTGGCGGTGACACTTCAGCCTATCACACAGCTCGTGACAGGTTTCCTGTTCCCATCAGATAGCTTTGGATCTCACCACAAGGAGGAGCGAGCCCAAAACCTGCAGAGCCCGGCTGCCAATGGCACCAGTGGCTTGGGGACAGGTAGGGACGAGCAGAATGAGGTCTTCTCCAAGTTCCAGCGCCACTGTTTCTTGCAGGATGGGGGCCAAGATGCAGCTCCTCCAGAACATAGAACTGCAGCACCACAGGGTCTGTGCCTACTTGCTGAGTATTGGGTTTCAGAAAGGACAAACATCTTTGTTTCATTTGGAAATGTTGAAATGAAAACATCCCACAGAACAGAATTTTGGATTTACTCTCTGCCCTGGGGCCGGGGGGGCTCCTCAGCATCAGTTAGTGGCCTTTGAACAAGGCCCTATGAAAGCAGCAGCCGTTTCATTCCTGAAACCTGAGGACCACAGCACTCAAGCACACGAGTGGCTTCCTCAAAGAAGTCCCAGTAGTCACAGTAGCGCCAGTGCTTCAAGAATTAAGTCCTTAGCTTCTGCAATTAGTATTTCATGGCTTATGGCCAAAAATTGCAGTCTCCCAAAAGGCTGCAGTCCCATGTTACTACCCAACCACTTGTCTCTACTAGAAGGGAGTTTCACAGTTTCAGTGAGGAGCAAAATGGGATTTGATTGATAAGGAAACTCCTCCTTCCATCCATGCCTTGACTGACACTGAATTACCATTCTCCCCAGCTCCGCTGCAGCTCAGGAAAACTGGGATGAAGCCCTCTTGAGCCTTCACGACAGTGCCAAATTAGAGAATTTAATTCTCCATATTCCGTCACTTGGTTTAATCAATATTTTGCTGGCTGCCCAACTTCCACCGGAGCCTTTGTATGCCAGCTCATCGCCGTGTTGTGCTAGGTGGAAGTTCATTTGAAACGTAAATCACTGCTTCTCTGCTCGGGACTGCAAGGTTCAGCTTGCTCTGTCAAGCAACGTAGAGGCCATAAACGTCCTCACCAGGCTGCGATTTATTTTAATAATTACATGACAGCCTCTGATGCTGAACACCGGCTTCTGGAGAGCTGTTATCGTTGTGTCTCATTTGTCATGGAGAATCAAAATTCTGGAGTATTTGCACAGCTGTCCCCATTGCTCACTACCTGCGCGGGAAGCAACCTTGCCGGGTCATCTCCTGCCAGCAGGAATTCCTGGTCCAATTCTCCTGATTTGAAGGGGATGTGGAGGACAGTATTACAGTGCTAAATACTGCTTATTGGCCTCTTTGACTGCATTTCCCCAAAACTAGATGCCTTAGCTCTAGGCTGCAGCCCCTCTCACTATGTGCTGCTGCATACATACAAAGAAAGCAAGGATTCTTCCAAAGGTTTTGATGTTTAGGAGATTCCCTATTCGTCTCCTATCCCTTTCCCCCACAGTAGATGCTAAAACAGTCAGGGCTGGACCTGCGTGTCTGAATCTGCTCAGATCATGTCACCTAACACCATACAAGAAAATGCTCTAAAAAAATGTAACGCTGATGCTCAAGAGACTCTGCCAAGAACAGCAGAGCTCAGCTCTGTGTTCCCAGACATCACAAAGCTCTCAGGCCTGAGCTCTGGTCCTGTCGCTAATATCTATCCTTTCAACGTGCTATTAGGGACGTCTTTGTCACTACAGATTAAATAGCAACAGCTCAACTCTCATAAAAGCCTCGTGGTTTATTCCCTCTCCCCTTCACGCTCTTTGCCAGTGGTGCATTAGGCAGCAGCGGATGCGGCTCGTGTTGCTGGGCGGCCGAGTGGGACCTTGGGGAAGGCCTGCGGGACCAGAGGTGGCTCTGGCCGAGGAAACGCAGCACTTGGCAGCTGTAACACGCCACGTGCTCTTGTTAAATCCCTCTAAAGGGCTGGGTTACATGAAATATGAATTATGACTCTGCAAGTTGCAAAGCATCCTCTCAACCACAACTAAACCTGAAGAAACAGCATCTGTTGCAGGGCGACAGAGCAGGCGTGTGGACAGATAAGGCAGGAACAGGGTCAGATAAAGCAGGAGCAGAGCTTCACACCCTATGTCACGGAGGAAGTTGAGCACGAGCCAAAGTTTTGCCCTGCCAGGTGCACAGCAGCATTTCCTCCTGTATTAGCCCAATTCGGCTGACAGCAGAGGGAGCAGCCAGCCCCTTTTTCTGCAGTTGGGGTGGTGAGGCTCTGAGCAGGCACGAAATCTCCTCTCTCTAAGCCCAGCATACTCTAGGTCTATGCAACATTCAGGGTGTGGACGGTCACTGGTTCGAAACACTCATGGCATTGGGTGCAAAGGTTCCTGCTGCCATAGAAAATTCCCAGTTATGCTCACAAATGGGAGAAGCACCTCATGGGAATAAAAAAGTGGTGGAGTAGGTGCTCCTGCGCATGAGGAGCCTCCTGGGCGCTCTCCTCCGCCCCAGGGGCTGGAGCTCCGCAGCTGCAGTTGGCACTGGCTGGGTTTGGTAGAGGCTGAATCGCTGTCCCACATGCTGGGCCCAACATCAGCTGCTCTAATCACAGAGACCAAAGTGGGGAGGTCCATCTGTGTCTGAGGGAGTCCACGTCCATTAGCAATTATGATAATGGATCTACTTCTAGAGAATTAATTGCTCCATTGCCCAAGTCCTAGACGAGCTTGCTGTAAAAATTAATTATTTGGCATATAGAATATGCTCAACGGTCAAAGTAACAGGCTAATTTTCGGAGGGCCTCTGGTCTCACAACTTCTCAGAGGAGCTTCTGCATGCACAGAAAAATAAAACAAAACAAAAGTAAAACAAAACAAAAGTAAAACAAAACAAAAGTAAAACAAAACAAAAGTAAAACAAAACAAAAGTAAAACAAAACAAAAGTAAAACAAAACAAAAGTAAAACAAAACAAAAGTAAAACAAAACAAAAGTAAAACAAAACAAAAGTAAAACAAAACAAAAGTAAAACAAAACAAAAGTAAAACAAAACAAAAGTAAAACAAAACAAAAGTAAAACAAAACAAAAGTAAAACAAAACAAAAGTAAAACAAAACAAAAGTAAAACAAAAGTAAAACAAAACAAAAGTAAAACAAAACAAAAGTAAAACAAAACAAAAGTAAAACAAAACAAAAGTAAAACAAAACAAAAGTAAAACAAAACAAAAGTAAAACAAAACAAAAGTAAAACAAAACAAAAGTAAAACAAAACAAAAGTAAAACAAAACAAAAGTAAAACAAAACAAAAGTAAAACAAAACAAAAGTAAAACAAAACAAAAGTAAAACAAAACAAAAGTAAAATAAAACAAAAGTAAAATAAAACAAAAGTAAAATAAAACAAAGTAAAATAAAACAAAGTAAAAAAGTAAAATAAAATAAAATGCAAAATAAAACACAGCAGCAGTTATTTTTCTGCAACTCCTTCCCCAAAGGCCAGACCTGGTGGCTGACAGTTCAGGGTCCAGCTGGCAGCCCAGGAAAGCACAGGAGTATTAAAATAGACCATATCCACCCAAGAAGCAATTCCCTCCTCAAAACTGCTGCCTTCGAGAGCTACAGCATAGGCTACGTCTAGGAAGGGATGAGCACAATGCCAAGAAGTAGCACTTGCTGGACCAAGAAATAGTTAGAGGGCACTGGGCACTGCTTTCTCGTCTTGATTCACATATTCCTCTCAAGGGGAACTTAGTGACTTCTACCAGGGAAGAATATTTAAATGTCAGATCACCCAACATCACCCCCCAGAAAAGAAAGAAAAGAAAGAAAAGAAAAACACCACACAACTGATGTTAACATAAAATGCTTCTCTTCGCTAATATATTTTATGTCACTTTGGTTGATATAGGTGCTCTTAGCACTAAACATTCACCTCAAATCAGTAACCAATTTAAATGTTAACATATTTTCTCTTTAGGCACTTGTTTAGAAAGTACTGAACAGTCCTGGCTCGGTTATTTCCTTAACCTTTCCTGTGCCCTTGAGTGTGCACAGTTCATGCAAGGAAAGCGCGTTTTTAATTGCTCGTGGACATATGTTACACAGCCTTGCAGAAGAAGGCTGGGAACGATCATCTACGAAGAGCATGGGGCTCCCATCTGGCACTGCTTTGACTCAAGATTGACAAAAAATATCTAGCAGAATTACACAGAAAATGCTGAGATCACTAATGGTCCAAATGGTAAGTTTGGGGCAGGAAAGGGTAGAAGAAAAGGAATAATTTTATAAAAGAAAAATAAGCACCTTCTAGGGAACATTTCAAGCAGAAAAGGAAGGTGTGTGTTTTCCCTCCTGCTCCACACAAGTCTTTTCTTTGAGTTTCATTCACGGGAGTTGGGGAGGTCACAGCTGCCACAGGAAGATGGGTTGGGATGAAAAGCAAGAAACCTGCCATTGTAATCCCAGAAAATCCAGTAGATGGTTTCCCCTATCGGAAAGCTTAATTCCACCTGAAACTGTGCAAAACTGTGGAAGTATGTTAGCTCGGAGCTTTGCATCCCTTTGCATCAACTGTAAACTGGGCCACTATTATGGAAAAAGGCAAGAAAAGAGATTCCATGTGGGAAATTATCACTCTGGCTCCTAGTACCCAGAGACACTCAAGGGAAAGAGCTGCAACTGGCCACGTTTCTCAGATACACAAGACAGAATTTGTCGTAGTGAAATTCAGCGTTGAGGCTGCACCATCACATTTGACCAGACCACAGCCTTCCAGGTGTCTTTCCAGCAAGACCTTGTACTATAGCTCAGGATAGTTATTGCTGAGCAAGCCATCTCACATTTATTTCATTTAAAGGAATCATCTGCTTTCCTGGGATGCCAAAAAAAAAAAAAAAAGCCTATTATGGCCTATTGCAGCCATTTTGCAGCTGATTGAAGTGATTACATGTTTTTGTTTCACTTAAACAGGTTGTTCTTCAATTAAGACTACAGAACCATTTGTATATATTGCAAAAATTAGAACTAAGAGAGGGAAATAGGAGAGGAGGAGGTTTCTACAGGCTAAAAGACAAAAGCAAGCCCATGCCATGGCTTGGCCACAGCAAGAGCAGTACCTTTCCTTGCTCTCTTCTCCATTGGTGGAAAGAAGAGGAGTATCTGCTTCCTACTCCCACTAGAGCATTCAGCAACTTCTGCCCATGGTGCTAAGAAAGACAGGAGGGTTTTCCCCTAGTCTCAGCCATGTATTTTATTTCCAGCCTTTCTCCAGCTTGCACCCAGGAGACATTTGACTTCGAATCAGGAGCAAATGTGGGAAATCCTGCCAAGCCTCCATGCCAGCTGGGCTGTTGGCCTCAGCTGTTCCCCATCCCCTTCCCCAAGGCAGCCCGACCTTGCTCTGCCCACAGGGCATCAGCTGCCCTCCCTGTGCCTGGATGCCTCAGCCCTCTGCTCTCCAAAACACACGAGTGGTTTTCAGTGGAAATCTAAGCAAGACAACTCCTTCAGTCCTGTGTTTCCCCACCAAGGCTGCCCGTCATAGCCCTGTCCCCACGTATCCCTGGGCAGATTCGTTTGCCTTCTTCACAAACTGCCTTATTTTTGCCTTCCTTTCAGTGTTTGCAAAACACACAGTGCCTTTTGCAAGCCCAATTCCTGCCAGAACAAATCCTTTTAACATCGTTTCCTTCACTGGCATTTCTAGGAATGGTGCAGGAAAGTACTGAGAGGGTTTGTTTTGATGCTGTTTTATTCACAGGCCCTCCCAGGACCTTTGGACAACTGCTGTATTATTGGAGCCACCTCCATACAGCTGGGAGGTAGGTCACCATCTCCCCAGCACAGAGAGGAAAACGTGCTGAGGGTTGAACAGTTTCACAACTTCACTGCATCATTTACAGAATCAGAAGTGCTCTGCCGTGCCAGAAGTCATTTCCACCCCATTTTTCTGTTTCAGAACATCCTGAGAAGTTTAGATCAGTTTTAAATAATATATTTAGGGGAAACATTCAGTAGCTAAATGCTTCTACCATTGACTTCTCAATGGAGAAGGATGCAGATTCCTGGGTCACCCAGAGGATGCTTTTCCCTCAAGATAAACCAAAGCGATCATTCAGCTCTCCATTTGCCACGGGAGCCCCACATCCTCCGCTCTGCAGCCAGGTTGATGTTCTCATTTGCAGATGTGCTCATGTCAGGAAACGTGGGGAAAACACTGTCCATCAGGAGAGGCGTCCGGGGCGCTGGAGGCTGCCTTGCCTTGGCCCCAGCAAGAGAGTCTGCCCCTAACCCAGCACCAAGGAGCCACTGCTTCAACGACCTTTCAGGCAGCAGGGAAGGGGAAAAGCAAAACCGCAAAACAAACAAACAAACAAAAAAAAGAAAAAAAGACTCATCCATTGGAGTCATTGGAGTCATCCTTTGGGGCTCCAGAGCATCCCGCCCGCGTTGCTGGCACACGGCGCTGCTTCACTTGGGCCACACAGAGATGGAGACAAGCAATATTCATTTCAGCTCCTTGATTTTACAGAGCTATAGATTAGATTTAGATAGACAAAATGTTGATAGAGCTAATATATCTCCGGATTCCTCCTCAAGGAGAACAAACGTCAGTGAGACATCTGAATAAATGCGTGAGAGAGTGCCAAAGTTAGGAGGCTACAAAGTCCTCAGTGTCTTCATGGAGCATGTTACCAGGGTAAGATCTTAAAGAAAGAAAAGAAATAAAAACTCCAGACTGTGTGAAAACAAACTTCTTAATTGATGAAACTCCGTTTGGAAACATCCCAGGCAGCTGTTGTTGAGCTACCTGGAGAGATGCCAAGTCTTATACATCAACTTTGAGCAAAGAACAAGTGTGATAAATTTCAGCCAAGAGGGTAATGTTTTTGAGTTATAAGCACCTAAAAATAGGCCAGCGTAATGAAATTGCCTCCTCAGCCATAACTGGAGTGTCACCAGCTCTGCGAGGCACCGTGTCCTCCCGAACGCCACTGGCGTCGCGCGTGTCCAACCGCTGGCCCGGCTCTTCTCCAGTGCCCGCGGGGAGGCTCCTGCCGGCACCGATGGGCACAGGGCAGCAGGAGGCATCTGCCCTTCAGCCCAACATCCCCTCCGCTCACCTGGCTGTCACACAGACCGAGAAATCACCAAAACTCAGAGCGGGTCCTGCTCTGTTGGCGACTCAGGGCGATGGACCTGCAGCAGCTTCAGTCAGGTGGCAGCGCTTGAAGACCCCATTACTCATGTTTTCAAAAGGATAATGTGGGATGATCATCTCTAAACATTACCCTTTCTGGGCACACAGAAAGCTCAGTGTTAATCTCATAACATTTGCAAGGAAATCTTTTTAATCGGGAATGAAAGCCAAACATTACCTAGCCTTTACCGACCTGCAATAAGAGCACAGCACCGCTCCGCTCCCCCGTGCCTCCTGCACGGGTTCATTTGACTCGAGCTGTGGTTGGTGTTTATTCTTAGCTCACAAAGCGCATGGAGTTTATATTATTGATTTGCTGTATTTCAGGTATTTCAGGCCCAATCCCCTGGTGCCCCTCAGCCCGAGCGAATTAAGTCGGAAAGAGCAACCGCCTCCAGTTCCCCGACACAAACGTGGAGGTGCTTGGTGAAATCCACCCACCAATTTTTGCTCCACCTGCACCCAGCGCAGTAAGTGGAGGGTGGTAAATGCTACAGCGATATTGATAGTTGCAACAGCACAGGTCCTCACAACGAGAGCCTGCCCCGGCCGAGGAGAGAGCGATATGTTCCAGGAGGCCCAGCAGAGCTCTGCTTCCCCTAAGGGAGCCATCCTGCCTTTGCTAGAGCGTACGGAGGCATTACACAGCTGTCCTCTTGTTATTCTCTTCCCCAAAAACTGCTTTTGGCCACTGCTGGAGAGAGGGCTCGATGGATCTTGAGGTAGAACAACGGTTCTTCAGCTACAAGGAGAAACTGCAGCACTGGAGAAAACCAATTTCTTGTCTTGAGGAAACTAGAAACGCGTTTCTTCCCTGCTCTACAGCGTGAGCCTAGGAGCTTTCATTAAACGGAACAAAACCCATCCCCAGAGCTTCCCAGCCCTTTCTGAATTTGTTCGTTTGTGCTTTTTGGTAACTGTGGCCCAACTTCTTTCCCTTTGGGATGGCCATCCCTCAAATTGGGCACCTCCTTCTGCTCTGTCCTCTCCATGGTGAAGGAGAGTGGTTTGTTCCTCACCTGGGAAAAGGCTCCTGCCAAATCCCTCCCCTGGCAAGAAGCTTTGCTCTGGCTTGGCAGCTCCTCTCCTAGGGCTCCCCTCTGAGCTCTGGGGCTCTGCTTCCAACACGTCCCGCTCTCCACACAACCTGGTAGGTTCCGTTCCTCCTGATTGATCCTCAGGGCTTCTCTAACCTCAGAATTAGCAATGCAACCTGCTGCAAACGCAATGTCATCTCCTGTGTGGTGTCTTTTGTGCTCCACAGGGTCTTCAGAGCACGGAGCATGCTCCTTCCCGCCGGTTTGACAGCAATAAACGCACACATGCCATAGCTTCCCTAGGAGCTCTATGGTGCTCAGTCCAGTCCCTTGGGCTTTCTGCGATGAGTGAGATTTTCAACAGCATCTGCCTTTTCTTTCTAAAAGGTGGCTTACCCAGTGTTTCGCTTCAGCTCAGAGGAACCCAAAGTCACAGTAAATGTTACACACTGTCCACATTATTTTCCTATCAATATGTTGCATCCCTGAGGACATGACAAGAAGAGCCCCGCAAAGGTTTATTAAGTGGTTCAGAGGGAGGAGGAACACATTGGAGCGCTTCTCTGCAGTAGCTATGGAAAATTTTTCCCAGGTATGTCTACTGCAGGGAAATGTTATTTTCCTCACACTGTTCAGCGCAGCAAGCGCTGGCGCGACGCAGCGCTGTCTGGGTGCACACACAGAATTACACTCGGTTCTGAACACCTTCAAAATCAAAACCACAGCGATGGCTGGGAAGTGGACGGAGAGGACGGTTACAGATACACCACGACTGCTTTTATCCCCCTTTACTCATGAAAAGTGAACTATTGCACGAGATTTGCAGCCCAGAAATAAAAGGAACTTTATCCCGAGCGCAGCCCAGAGGGCTGTAGGCAGTGCTCTGATTCGTGTGGTGTGAGTGCACGGGGCATCTCAGCATGGCAAAGCCCCCGTGCCATGATGTGTTAGCCATGAACGGTGCTTTCCACACAGAGGCCGAAGCAGACGCTCCAGCGCACACCAGGGCAATGACCATGGACACCTGAAACGCTGCGCCGTGCCAGCCCCCGCGGCACGTGGACGTGGTGTCCTTCGTGGGTCACCTTAGCTGTCTGCCCTCCTCGCAGGCTGGAGCTGAGGAGGTGCACGCCAAGCTCACAGCCCTTGTCCAGGTACAGCCTTTCCACGTTTGTGCTGCGGCTGCTGCGTGTCCGGCTACAAGAGATTTACGGCGTTGCAGAGCACTAAAATATTAAAGTCTTTGTATTGTGGTCACACTTGGGAATTGCTCGGTTGGCTCTAAAAAGTAGCTCTGCCTCTATAAATAGTAAGTACTTTATCATTTCTTGCCTGCTTTAAACACAGCTATATTTCAGTCATGATTCAGAGTAAATCAAATTCCGTGTGAGGAATGGGAGAAACGCTGCGTGTGCCGGGGTGGACCCCAAGCTCGTATCCATCAGCACAGCCCCACCGGTTCCCAGGGAGAGGATCCCAACGTACACCCGGTGCAGGTCTGCGGGGCAGCATTCGTGTCATTCTCCTCAGCCTGAGACACTAGAATGCATCAAACACAAAATATGCCGCCTGCTCCTGACTGTTCCCCTACAGCACTTTGAGAGCTGCTGAAAAAAAAGAAGAAAAAAACACTATAAATATGCTTATCCTCTCCTACATCATTCATTCTTTTAAAAGTATTAGAAAGCTGCTGGTTAGAAGACATTATTTGCCATAAATCTCAGTGCTATGTAAGAGTACATTTTGTTTAGGAATATTACCTGGAAATTAGAAACCCAGGGAGTTATTGATTTCTCAAACGGTATGGATCCAAAATTTCCTCACAACAGGATGCAAATCAACTCAAAATAAATTAGTGTTTACCAGAGGGGAAAAGGAACAGGATCTATATCCTAGGTAACATTACAAAACAAAAGATTAATGAAACTGCAGCTTGAAAAGCCTAATGGCCATGGAGCTGAAAAACGTTTACCCACAAAAGGTGATATTAATTGAAGAGCTATTGGGAAATACGCAGCTGCTACAGCACAAATAATTTTTTTACCCCTGCACAGCTTTGCAGCTTGCTGTGATCATCTCCTAAATTGAGATTATAGCTGTCTTTTTAATTCATAGTTGCAGAAGGTCGGGAGGAATCGCTGAATGGTCCAGCCCGGCTTTCTGCGTAACGCGGGTCTTGGCACGTCGCCCGTCACCTCCGCCCCGAGCCCAGAGCTTGTCCTGGGCTCACACGGAGCATCGCGCTCTCCTGCTCCGAGGGTGGATACAGGGGAGGAGGTCTCGGAACACGGGATAACGCTCTGGGGAGCTGCTTGCCCGGGCTGCCGAGGCAGGGCCAAGGCAGAAGCAGGGACTCGAGTGCCACGTCCCTGAGCCTGGGCGGCCACGCGGCCTCGCACGGGTTAAAGCAGCACCACAGGGAGGCCAGCTAAAAATAGACACGAGTTCAGGAAAAAAAAAAAAGCAAGAAAAAAACCTTCAACACATCTTAAATAAATCCATTTATTCCAGGGTTTCATAGAAACCATATAGCAGAAATTGCTACAGGATAATTCTTTATAAGCCTTATAAGAAATGTTGCTGTCCCAGAGGCCCAGTACAAATCCTGGCAAGAATATTGGAGATAACAGATTGGATGCCATGGAAACCGAGACAGACCTAATTTGAGCAGTAACCATTGCTGTTATTTATTTAATTCTGATAAGCCATCTAAAAGTAGAATGACTAAAGGTTCCTCTGCACTAAAAATAGCAGGCTCGTAATATTTTAAATCGCTTGTGTTTAACAATATTTTGGGTGTCTGACATTAACATTTTGCTGGCACTTTTGACAGCTCAAAATTAACCCAGCTCTGCTTTATACTGTGAGCACCAGAGTGCCTTGCCCCTTTCTTTCTATATTAAGATTATTGGCTGAGGATGAGCCCTGTGGATGCAGGCGGCTCCTGGACCTGTGTGTCCCCCCAGGAGCTCCAGAGGTGTTGGGAAGGAAGCAGAACTGGGACCACATTCCTCTTGCCCAGCTGCGGTGAAGGACCTTCTGGGAGCACCTGGTACGAACGTCTCCATAAATAAATCAAGCACCATAAATCAAGCACCTGCCACCCGCCCGCGCGGCCCTGCTCTGCCTTCCCGAGCGCCGCAGGGGCCAGCGCAAACCTGCGGCCGCAGCCTGGGCCGCCGAGGGCAGCTCAGCCCCGCACGGAGGCGGCAGGAGCCGGGATCTGCGGGGTGCGGGATCTGCAGGGCTGCTGGAGCGCGCAGGAGGGGAGAGGGGACGGCGCGCTGGCGACGTCACTACCAACCGAAGCCCCATGGCCCTCCTGTTGTTCTGTCCTTGTAGTTTTCCACATTTCCACAGCAGGAATAACATCTCCATTTTCTGCTGGTTTGGATTCTAACCTTAATGCATAAAGGCCGCTCTACTCCCCGGGTGGGTGCACACACCGATATAAATCCTGTCTGCGTTTTCTTTTCCAGAATTTCTCCCTGTGCTTTGCACTCTTGGCTCCAGGTGGATCAACCACATCCTCATCCCTACCCTTGCACACACGGTCCTTAGCAGCAACACCTGCTTTTGCCCTGTGGTGGTGGGAAAGCCCTCAGGCAGAGCAGCTTCCTGGGGAAACTTCTCCTTCCCTAACACCTGCCTTTGTTTTCCTTTTGCTGCCCCTCAAGCCGGGCATGTTTGGCGTGGATTGCCAGGACCAGACACTGCAGGAGCGTCGCATTGTGCCAGGGGCAGCAAGGATGCAGTGCTGGAATCACAAATCCACAGAGCCCATCTGCACCTTTTACTAGAGGTCTGGGCTCTGCCCAGAAAGGATGTCCGTGACCAATATCGCTTCCTAGGCTGCCACGTGTTAACTCCACGGTATTGCCAAGCCTCCCATGTCGGCAGAGCAGGGCTGAAGGGCTCGTTGTCAGAGCTGCTCTCTTCAGCGACTCAGAAGAAGCGCTGCGAGGAAGATACGCTAGGCAAGAAGCAAAGTGAATGAGAATCGCTTTCAGGATCTGTCACACTCGAGCCAGTGTGTATCCAGCCTCCGTAGCTCTGCCTTACAAGCAGGGAGTGATGCTGAGATACTCATGGCATCAGAAGACATTTCTCAGTGGACAGCCGGGCCAGCACTTGAGCGGACAAGCGGGATAAACTTATTAGCCTGCCACGAGACAACCATTTCATCTGTATTAGGAACAGGAAGACTACAATTATTTTGCAACAGCACAGGTTGTGATTGCAGCTTTTTACCAGCTTGCTGACCACGGGCTGCAGGATTGGTGCCTGTTTAAGGCTCTAATGGTTGGCTCTACGTTCAGTCCTGAAAGTTTCATTCATCAGCACGGGCTTGGGCTCAGTCACAGGTACAGTGACTGCACACTGAATATTCCCCAACACAGCTCATGCCAGCTGGGCACACAAAATCCTGGTAAGCAGGCTAAAAATGAAGAATCAGATACAGCCGTTTCCTCCAAAAACGTGCACAAGGCTACTATCAACCCAGTTTTATCCACTGCTGAAAGAGAAACAGTTTCTGGTCCAACTTTCTAAAGAGAAAATGCTGCGTGGCAGGTAAAAGGCACATAGAGAGCTACCAGGGATGTGAGCTGCTTTCTCATTAGAGTCAGCAAAGATGTTCATCTTCTGAAGGGTACCTAAAGATTTCATAAAGGAAATCTCTACTGAGTTATCCAACTAATAGCAAGGAAGCATTTTCTAAAAGAATTTTTGTTCAAATGATTCCACGGTGTGATAAAACACTGGTTGATTATCCAAATATAACAGGAAGATGTTCAATAATTTCAAACTGCGATGTCACATAATAGATATTGGAGTGCCTATACTTAGGCACCCAGACCTATATTTAAGTTCCTAAGTAAAAACAGCCAAGGGGTTAGGGGGCCTAAGCAACCTGCAGCAGGCTCCCAGTGAAATCAGGGGTTTAGTCCCTTGCAATGGCCCCAAGATATTTAAGCCCTCAGTATACAGTCAAATTGGCTCAGGAAAATGATAAAAAAAAAAAAAAAAAACAACAACAACAACACCACCACGCATAGAATTCTACTCTGACCCCCTTGGAAATTGGTTGTTACAACTTGGATCATTACCGAGTTTGTTGCTGCAGTTTAATTTTTTCCTTACTGTTTCTTACCCTTCTCCCCTCTGCTGTACAGCTGCTTTTTCCTCACTGTCTTTCTCTGCCTCTTAATAATATGTGAAAATTATATTCGGTTGGAGGGTGCTTGGACAATAGCACATTAATAGCTCTGAAAATTTGATCTAAGACTTTGAGAGGCCTGAAGCCTCC
Source organism: Tinamus guttatus (assembly GCF_059628265.1). Taxonomy (NCBI): domain Eukaryota; kingdom Metazoa; phylum Chordata; class Aves; order Tinamiformes; family Tinamidae; genus Tinamus; species Tinamus guttatus. Next base: position 8,997,238 of record NW_028288821.1, read on the forward strand.
AGCGACCCTAAGGAATTGATACAACGCAAGCTCTGTATGCCCAGCTGCTTTCATCTCCTCTGGAGACCTCATCCACAACCACCCAGATGTTCTGGCTGCCCCTAGGACAGCAGAGAAGAACGTGGGTGGCTTGTTAACAAACTCCTTGAATTATACATAATATTGCATCCTAATCTTAAATATACACGTTCTCCAGGGCTTCTTCCCCAGCGCAGGCAAGGCGAGAATCTGGCTGCCATGTGTATAACGTCACGCTGCTGTTCAACATTGCAATAAATGACATAAGAACAAACTGTTAATTCTGTTTAATTCTTGAGCTGCCCTTGACATTCAGCAGCAAGACGTGAATGTATCAAAACATGTGTAAATAAGGTTAACACATCAAGAGAATTGCTCTTAAAATTGAAAAATGTACTCATGCGCTGGCAGCAAGCGTTTACCTCCTTGCAGAACCCTAGCAGGGCCACTTGTGACTCTAGTGGCAGTCGAGCCAGCATTTTCAGTATGAATTGCTGCTTTGGAGAATTTATGTCTTCGTCATTAAAAAAATAAAAAAGTTCTTGGCTCAAATTTCTATATAAACCCCTCCTGATAACTCCTTTGGTCTCCACCTGGTGCTGTTGGCTGCTCCTGCACAGCACAAATATGAAACACTGGCACTGAATTACCAGCTACCCCATCGCTCTGCACAACCAAGAGCAACAACCGGAGGGATAAGGGAGCAGAAAAGCAGCCCCTGCAGAAGCTCTTCCTTTGAGGGAGCTGAATATCAGAAACCTGTCAGAGCTGGAGAGGTGTTTGAGCTCATTTCCAGAAATTAAGACTGACAAATGACTCCCTTACTGCATTAACAGTAACGTTGTCACAGAATCAAACACAGTAAAACTTGATATCACAACCATCAGGTTTGCCCTCAAAAAACTTTCCTTTAACGATGGTGCTTACGGGTTTACCATGTGTTTAGCTCCTGCTTGCAGCATGTGTGCAGCTCCTTTGCAATGAGATGTTCACAAAGCTATTAGTGAGTTTTAAAAAGCATTTCTAACAAGTTATTTGGCTATTCAGAATCAATCTTCTGTACTGAAGATGCTATTTGGTGATTTTCAGTTTAGCCACAGGAAAAGGCACTTTTCATCAAAAGAAGGAGCAAGAGAGATAGTATGCACATCAGCTAGCTCAGCACCATCCTACAGATAGGGCACCCAGGATCTAGGCTAAGGTTCTCCACCTGGTGCCACCTCAGACCCCCAGATTCACTGAACTGTATGACCTGGGTGACTTGGGAGAGCTCCCAGCACTGGTGGTCACCCCAGACGTTCCTGTTAGTCACCACTTTGCACTGCCGAACTAACTGCCAAGGCAACATTAACCCCAAGAGGTGCTGCTCTTGCTCATGCAGATGACCATAACTCAGTTTTGCAAGCTCACAGCAGATTAATTTGATAAATTAATTACATACTACCTATTCATATCCTACAAACCTTTCCCATTTGGTAGCTTGGAACAGCTATAACCTAGAGCAGCTTCAATGAAGTCCCTTTCACTGGGGCCAGTCCACCAAGACAGGATGGATTAACATGGTCCTCCTTGCAAAGGACCCAAGAGCTTGGAAGCATGACCTGATCATAACCAAGTTCTCCCTCTTGGCTGAGGAGGGCACTTCGCTACCGCTCTGCGGACGTGACCTGCCCCTCCTCAGATGCCCACACCATGCTGGACCATCTCAGAATATCCCTATCTCCTTGTTCTGCTGGCACAGACAAGGTCTAAGACCTAAATAGTGACTATTTTGCTCAGCATCATTTCCTCAAAGCCTAAACTTTGTGTTTCCACTCAAGTTCTTTCCTGAAGAAGGAGGTTTACGAGAGCTTTTCGTTTCTCCTGCAGTAGTTCAGAATTACTATGTTTTGCTTGCCTCTTTCCTAGGTCCCTTCATGCCTTAAAAAAGTCTTCAGAACCCCATTAATTCCTCCTTGTCAGGTGTGTTTTGTTCCCTCCTGTGATCCATCATGGCTGTCAGTTGCCTCCTAATGAAATTCAAATGGAAGTGCCATGCTGTCAGGCTAATCAATGCTAATAACATAATTTAAATCATCAGCTACTCCTCAGAGACTGTGTTTAGTTGTTTTATACGTTAAAGAAATTGAACGGAGACAAAGCTAAAAGCTGTGGAGCTCAGAAGGTGTTTAGGTAAATCAGGAGTGTGTAATTTCAGCAAGAAAACACCTCACAGCAACTAGTTATGTAAATATTGAGTGCGTCTCAATGAGAAGTGTAATTCATCTTTGCTCTGGCTTTTTCTAGCTAGAACTAAATATTGCCATTGGGATATTTTTAAGTTAAATGGAAGAATGAATTCAGGTCTCAATGGGAGGCTTCAACATGGCAAAATATTTAAGCCCTTGTGTAACTTTAAAAGGACAAGAATAGTCCCACTGAAGTCAATGGGATTTAATACACATACTTTAGAGGCAAGTTGAATCACGGCCTGAACAAATGTAGGTTTCATCTTACAGAATTGTGTGACCCGATACCCTACTTCCAAAGGCATCCGAGCCTCTGGGAGCAGAGCTTTGCTGACTCTTCCCCACCGCGCACAGCCTGAACACTAAACCCAAATCCTATTTCACTTGCAGCTTAATAGAACTCGGTGTTTTTTAAAAGACACATTCCCCAGACCTCTTATCTTTTTGCCTCCTATATTAGGAGTAACACTACAGTTGGCTGTTATAAAATGAGATGCCGGACAAAACAATTTGTGCGTCCCTGTGCGTTGCTCACTTGTGAATCTCTCATCACCATCGTCACACAACAGGTCCCACCTGTGGCTGCCAGGGCTTTCGCACGGCTCCCTGGACTCTTTAGACACCACGGCTGGGACCTCACTGCCAGCTCCAGCCCAGACCTTCTTCTTTAGGCAAAGTTTCTCTGCAGCTTTCAAACCAGCAGCATCTGAGAACGGTTGAACCATTAGCAACAGCATCTCACAGCTGTGAGAGATGAGAAGCTTCATAATTACCCTATATAGGAGGTTTTCCAAGTTTCTGTGACCAAAAAGGAAACAGGCAAGCTGAACAAACCTGTTTGCTTGCCAATTTAAGGATTACAATTCAACTGAATGCTATGGCTCTATGCACCAAAACAACTAAAATATTGACAAGGCTACTTCCAGGCCTGGTAGTGTTACTAAAAAAGCAGCACAGTAAATAGGGCAATTGACTGGAAGCTAAAATGGTGCATGCTTTCTGGGCTTATAAAAAGTCTTCCAAATACATTAATTTATTATGTAACAGTGACATGCACAGTGCTGGGCACACTTAAACCTGGCATTGGCACTGCAATAACATCTTTTCTTGAAAGTCTAATTTGCTTAAAATATTTAGATCGTTTTCACACTAATTAAGGAGCAATCAAGAAGGAAAGCCACGGGTCTCTGATAGCAAAACCAGATCTTCTTTCTAAAATGAGACTACCAAACTGTGATATAGAGCTATACAGACTCATCTGTTTTAGCCATTTGAGTCAACCAGAGCTGAAGGACAAATCACAGCCAGCACAGGTCTAGAGGTGAGATTTCTCAGTCCTGGTCAAGAGTAGGGGTGGAATACAGAATGCAAGGCCACATGTATCAAAAGCAAAGTGAGGCACTTGGAGCCAGTTCTGTTCCCAAGCTAAGCTCTTGGCTGCTTCAGTGCTGGTAATTGTGCACCTGGCAGCAAGGATCTGAGCACAGACACAGCTCTCCAGACATTTTTCAATTGCAGTTGTGACTGGAGAATGCCAGAGCTGGCTGGCCAGCTGGAAAACCACAGTTTTCATCAGTAGGACCAAAAGACTTATTTTTCTGAGCACTGTGATATTCTTTCTGGGGTTACAGGTTTGGGAGGCTCAATGTTTTCAGCTCTCCCTTGTGTTTCGCCATGTGCCTGCTAACCTGGCCACCCTATTCCTCAGGCAACAAAGTCACCCATGAAGAGCCAGTGCAGGGAGAACTGTGGCAGCTGCAGCCAAAGTCCCAGATTACATTACCACAGCAATATAGAGGACTGCAAGGCTGGGGAAGGAGAACAATTGTTGTTTGGATGCCAATCAGTAATTAAAGTAGCATCTTGCAGGCAGTGCATTTCTCCATGTTTCCAAGGCTGTTCTAGACCCCCTGCTCTCCCAGCCCACAGGAGCAGAACCACAGCATTGCAGCAGATCTTGCAGGGAATCGCCAGAATCCCTAAAAGTGGGAACAATGACAGGCACAAAGCGAGTTCTCATTTCTCTTTACCTCTGAGGCTGAATGCAGTTTTCAAAATGTTGCCCAGAAAACGTTGCCTAGAGAAACAAGCAAAACAAAAAAGAAAGACGTCAGGAAAGCAGCTGCTGCGTTAAGAAAACTTTCCCCAAAATACTCACACTTTGCAAATACTTATTCCCACATTTCACAGTTCAAGCAAAAGTGCAAGTAAAGCTACCCCAAGAGATTTGTTGCTGTGAAACGGTACACAGAGCCTCTAGACAAGACACAGTTTCTCTTCACATCTTAGCTTACCAGGTTTCCAGAGCAACTTGCAAAGAGTATGAAACGGATCTGGATGACTCTTCCCACCTGCATGAGTTGTACAAGCAGTTCACTACCCTGCTCCACTATGTTTCGTTCATTGAGAAGTTCTGGCAACACATTGGTAGAATGAAGGACTTTGCAAAAGCAGCAGAAGGGAATTTCCTTTCTAGACGAGCTCTGACTCATCCTGGTGAGTCAGGTCATCGTTCACTCAAGTTTGACTGATAACTTCGAATCTTCACCCTCTTCACAAAAGAAAACCTCTGCCCACCCATTGAAAACCAGGATGAGCTTCTGATGCCAGTCAGGAACTCGCTGCTTTGGGGGCTGTAACTGCTCCCTGCCATCAGTGTGGTCTGCAACTCCCTTCAGCTCTCAAATCAGTGCCCATGTGACAGGTACTCAAAGACCACTTAATACCTGCATTTGATCATTCTAGCTTTGATTCCTTCCTTGGCGCTCCACATAAAACTCACATTGTCCACCAAAGAGCAGTTTGACTGGCACCCACCAAAAGCGAACCCCACTCTGAAGCCGACGGATGCCACTGCCTCCCCATTCCACAGGTGCAGCTCTGCCAGCTGAAATTCCTAGCTGCAAATTACATTTGAGAAGATGTGCAAATATTTTAGGTGAAGAATCAATATGCTGTAGATGACAAATTAGAGAGAAAGAAAGGAATAGCTGGCCATAAAGCATGGTTTCGGTGCTAAATTAAGAAGTCTAATAAAGTGACAGCTACCATCATGCAACATAGAGATCCGATTCACTCTGCTAGGTAGTACAATATTTCAGAGAAACATTTATGTGGTGTTTATCTTAGCCTATTCATCAGCTCCCATCAAATCAAGAGTGTCCCTACATTACAGATTCTCTATCCTTAAAATAAGGCTGTGAAAATTGAAAGGCTAAAGAGATGAAAGCTACATTATGGATAATGCAAAAATGTAAGCTAATTATCTACAAAGTATTTCCACTAGTTTTGAAAGCAGCGGTCTACATAGGCCAAGAAGTGAATAACACTCAGTATTCTGCAACTGGGATGTGGGGAAAGCACTTCTCAATGTTTTAATAAACATTTTCCTATTCAAATATAATCATGATGCTTAAAAGGACCTGAACAGTAAAAGCAGCCAGATGTTCTTCTCCTGCTCTCGCTGGTATATCCTTACCCTGCTGTGCCTCTAGGTCAACATAGGTACTGCTGTTTCCTTTCCCCCATGTGGCTCCCAGCTCCCTGGAAGGGAATTCTGTTTTTCACTCATATTCAGCAAGGTTAGGCTTTTCCAGGGGATACAGCCCAGTGCTGCAGTTCCTCAGAAACAGGCATTTTGTTTGTGCCAAAATTTATCTGTTGACCTCCAAATCCAGCCGATTACCTGGGACATTGCAGGCACTGAAAACTGCTCTGTCAAGTAACCCAGCTGATTCTCACTGGGCAGTAAGGCAAAGCCACAGAGACACCTGCACATGGGTTATAGCAGCTCCCTGGTAGGCAGCCCTGACACAGCCTTATACAGAAATGGCCATGAATAAATATAGGGACTCACCTTTCCTGAGGTTTCAAATACTCACATCTCCAAGCCTTGATCCACAGTCTTCTGCAGCTGGGAGTCTCCTACTCCCTAGATTTATTTGCTTCCCTTTTTCTAGAACAGGGAAAGTAGGAGGGAGGAAGAAACCTGAAGGAATCCAGGGTTTACATAGGTGCCCCTGTGGGATTTCATGAGCTCCTAAAAGTGATTTAGGAACCTACATAGGAGTGTTCCCATTTCACACCTTCCCACCCTACTCCAGGGCCAGCCGGGAGCTGAGGACTTCTGAAGAGCCCTGGAGAGGTCAGATCCACACACCCAGCCAAAGGCTCCTGCCATTGGCACCACCTGCAATTGCAGCCCTTTAAGCTGTAAGGGGATTACTTCCCAGGGTTTTCACCACTCCAGGAAGAGGTGTGAGCAAACCTGGAGTTTTTTGCCAAAAAAAAAAAAAAAAAAAAAAAGAATTAGGAAAAAAATAATCAGAGAATCTGTAGCGGCTGTCCTATATATTTGCTGCCCTCTTGGATTCTGGACAAGAGCTAGCCTAGCCAAGCTGTTGTCCTGGGAAACTTTCCATGCACTTTTCTGATGGACATTAGATGGGTCTTTCACTCTCTTCTCCCATCTTCAGCACCCAGTGCTGGTGAGGGCTTAGCTTGTAGTCATCACTAAAAAATTTTTACATTTCGAAATATTGAGGTAAGCAATCAAACCTAGAGGTTTGAAAAAGAGATGCAGAGAGGCATTTGCTGTAAGAGTTTGATGGAGCAAAGCATTATTCCCTTTCAAGTCTGAGAAGAGCTGACAGAGTTTGAAGTCAGCTCCTCTAATGGAGGAAAAGGTGCTGGAATCTGGCTGTTTTGAATCAGAGAGAATAAAATAGACAGTAAAAATGAGTGTGAATGAGTGACTGGCCTGTCTCTCTCCTACATAAAAATACCATTAGCTCATTTCGTGTGCCGCATGTTATTTACCAACTAGGGCGCTGAGAGGCCTGCATCCTCCACGCACAGCACTGCTGCTGAATGCACAAATGCCTCCCAAAGGGTAGCTCGAGGCAGGAGCTGCTCTCCCCAGCAGTCACTAACACTGTTATTGGGGTCAGACCCCTGTTTAATCTGCAGCAGCCAAACAGCTTCTCTCACATGTGAAGCTTCCCCCAGCAGCCCCTACCAAAACACAGCAGAGGCACCAAGAGCTCCAACCAGCCTCATGACAACACCAAGACCCGGCCCTGTTCATGCAGGGAGCGGGTCTCCTTGCAGCCCGAGGGAGACGCGAGCTAGGACAGATCTGCCCACCCCAAGCCCTTGCTCCTGGCAGCCCCCACATCTTCTGGCAGAAGCCAAGCAAATATGGAGCTATCCCAACAGTGACAGCATCCTGACTGCTCCCACACCAGACAGAAGCTTGACCACACAGAGGGATAGAAAATAACCCAGGAAGCTGCACAAGCCCACACTTCCAGCACGGGATATTTGGGGGATCTTTCCCAGTTTGCTGAACAAGCACAGCACACTGACCTCCCCGGGGCAGCCACACTCTGCACCACGGCAGAGGGATCAGCAGAGACGGGAGACCAACAAACTCACCCCACCAACAGCTGGGCATCTCCTCAGGAAGAGGCAGCTCTGCACAGCCTCTTTGACACCACCACCCTCACAAGGCCTTGCTATCAGTGGATAGAATAAGTGCCCTCCTGCCTTGCTCTTCATTACAGAAGAACAGATGTCACCTGTGGCCAGAGCTGAGCAACTGATTTAGGAGAGCACAGAGTGAGAGAGGCTTCATTTAAGGGGCAATGGAGACACTGATCAGTTTAATGTCTAACCTCGCGGTTCAGCATCAGACACCTCTAGCAACTGAAGAGGATTTGCTTCCCTCACAAGCAGCTGTGAGGTGTGAAGAGATGCAGAATGTAAAGCAAACCTGAGCTCATATGGAAATCTGCAGCATGAAAACGATGCGTTAGGTTTAGCTCCTGTCCACCCAGGACTGTATTTACATCCAGATCCGGGTGCAATCTCTGTTAACACTGCAGTACCGGGGCCGAGGAAAGCGAAGGCAGCCGATATCTGTCACATTTATTTCTGACAGCACACTTAGCCACGCTGCCAATAGTTTATGGCAGACTGGAGGTCAAATTCCAGCAATCCAACTTGAGCCAGACTAAAGTCCCTTGAAAACAGGACCGCTGATTCAAGTAGTAGAGACATATTTATTTATAGGAATATAAAATTTTAGGTTTTTTTTTTTTTCAAAACATTTCTCGGTAAATAATGCCTTGGGTTCCACTGCATGATAAGGGAATGCAAGGAATAAAAATAGGTAGAGAGCCCTCAGGGGAAGAAAGAAAAGCGAACATTAAATCTGTTTGCGAAAACACTTTTCCTGTGAAATAATCTCTTTCAAGCATATTGGCAACAGTTTGTTCAGGAAAAAACAGCAACCTCAGAAACGGACAATTTTTGGAATGATAATTAAACTGAGGTCAAACCATGTCTGGGGAAGCAGGTATGGCAATTATCTAGCCCCAGTGCTTATCAGGAGCTGAGACACAAATTCATATATACAACACCCTTTTGGCTGTTCACACTTCCATTTTCTTACTCCAGTGGTTTAACCTCTAGTAAACTAGCTAAAATCGAACCTACAGTGGAACATTGTCTTCCCACAGACTAACAGAGATAACTTGAAAGGTTTCCCAGACTCTGGGGAGCCGACACTCCAAAACCAGAAAAGGCCTCTGACCTTCCTCTGCTTCGGTCCGGGCTGTCCTTAGGTCATACTGCTTAGCCTGGGAAACCAGAGGCACTCGTACCTCTCGCCCATCATCATTCCAGTCACAGTAGCAGAAGCCACCTTAGAAATGGATAAAGAGCGGGTAACAGTTGGTCTTGCCACCGAAAGATGGCAAAATCTCTGAAATAACATCAGTCCATCTGGGATCCTACCAGGGAGGCCTTGGGGTTTTTCCTGGCTTTCATGCCCACCCTTCTTCGTGGAGGTGTAAGAGTACAACACCTTCACACACCTCCTGGAGGCTTTGCATCAATGCAGGGTGTCAGCATGGGGCTGTGCCTTCTACATTTGCCTCCTTACTCAAGAGAGATGAGTACCAGAGAGATGCCTGCCCTGGCAGCGCATAACAGAGGCTGAGATGGGCAGAGGCAGTTGCTTCACAGGCTGCTGCCTGCAGACCCAAGTATCAGTTGTTAAACCAGCTGCTTGATGGGCTGCTGCCTGTAGAGGCAGTAGACCAAAATACCTGAGCTCTTCTTCTTGGATGCAACTGCCATCGGTCTTGGGCGCTCAGCCTGCCCCGCGCTGTCAGTGAAGAGGACAAGCCTGTAAAGGCTCTGCAGAGCAGCAAAGTGAAGTGGTGTTAAGCCAAGAAAGGCAGGCAGGATGATTCAGAGCTGCTTTTAAATTACAGGCTTCCTTCACAGTGGCAGCCATCCGCAGTCACACAAGCGGCAAGACAAGCGCCTAGGGGAGACAACTCGGTTCCTTTGCTAAATGAACTGGAAGAGGCACCTCGCTCACTCTCACCCGCTCTAATTGCCACTGCTTCCATCAATTTTTAGGCCTGAGTGTTGAATAAGAAATAGGGCTCCTATTTTAAAATCATCCTCCATTCTGTGCAAAGCCCATGGGAAAAGGAAAAAAAACTCTCCGATCTAAAGCTTTGATCTTGCAGATCCATAGAGATGCTTGCTACCTTTCACAGAGAGCTGTTTGGTGGTTTGGTTTTCTGTCTCCATGAAGCGTCCAGCTGCTGAAGCCACACCATGTTCCCCAGAGCATCTCCCCCAGATTTCAGGCATGCACAAAGATGAGGGCCAGCCCTGGGAGTGAATTCAGGGTGCTCTGGGCGCTCTTCTGCCTGGTGCAGGGTCAGCATGGTTGTTTTGCATCTCCAGTCTCACCTGCATAGCAGGCACCATAGGTCTTCCCAATACATCACTTCTGAGTTACAGATACATACTAAGGATGCAGATACTCACACAGCTCCAGCAGTGGTGACTCACCAGTAAACAGCATTTGTTGTTGTCCCAATGACGATTCGCTCATATTGCTCATATGAATGACTTTCTCTTCAACTTCCAGATCTCATAGTTTTACCTACTACTTTGGAAATCTCCCTATTACAAATATTTGTACCAGATGTAGAAAGTTAGGACTTACTTAACGCAAAATTATGCATTAATAAGGCTGTGCTGCCACTCTGGAAGCTGGTCACAGCTGAGCAATGTGGCTGTCCATTCGGCTGCCCTCAGTGACCCATCACCGCGGTCTGGGGCTGTCCTTAGCATCCTGCTTACCTGGTTGTCCTTTAACATCTCTCCCCACACCTCTGCCAGCGCCCACGAGCTAGAATTCCATTGCCAGGGTCATTTCTAGGCAGCTGGCAAATATCAGTTTGAAAAGGGAGAGAAAGAGATGAGCCCTGCAGAACCCCACGGTCCCTTCACTTCATAATGATCTTTTTGAGGACCATTAGATAGGCAGTTTTAAATCCATTCAACAGGCACAACATTGATTTTCCTTTTCTTTAATTCCTCGTTATGGAGTGCGATATGGAACAAAATCGTTCTTCTTGCACATGTCTGTGTGTTTGTGTTGTATCAACCAACGCAATTTTATCAACCAAACATGCAAGCTTCCCCCAACACACTGTTATCAATTTCCTTCAAGATGGCTGTTTCCTTTAACCCACTGCCATAGGAATGAAGCATTTTTTTTCTCCTGTAATTCAATATTCAGTCTAATTTGTTGAGGTTCCTTTCAGATAGCATCCACAGTCCATAAAATTTCTTACTCTCTGCATACAGTCAAAACCCAGCTAGTTTAGTCACTGTTTTATTTGCATTTGCTTGAAGCATAAACACCAAGGACTTCAAAGCATCCCTATTTGCAGCAGGTAAAAATCCAATCAACCAATGAGCTCTTTCCCTCTATTTCTAACATGCAAGCCTAAATTCATTTCATTTTTATTTTTATTCATTTTATTTTAAAACACTGGCTGTGTTTTCTGCTATAAAGTATGCCACAGAGGCTGCAGAATAGAAGACTACAGAGATCTGCAACAACACCATTCTGTGTAATATAAAAGAAAGAAATGTCTGAGTTCTCTGACAGATTATTCACGTATTTAAGCATTAGCAGAATGGGGATGCATCAAATTTTCAGGATGGTAAAAGCAATGGAGAGAAATGATGCCTACTCATAGCTCTGAACAGGCTTATTTTTCAGCAGGATTTTTTTTAATTTTAAGTGTCCTTTTATTACAAAGAATTCATCAACAACGACATAGGTTTAATGTTAATCATGTATGTCAGATCCCACAAAACACATATCTTCAGGTCTGTGCCAAATTGCTACAGAAAGAGCCCACCGGAATAAGTCTTTGATCATGCTGTAATGCTGTAATGCTGCTTCTACTCCTAGAGGTGAATCGGCAACCGACTCAGCTCGTGGAGCTTTTATTGCTACAGCTGAGGACGAAAGCCCTCCAAGATATGCAATCAGCTCCATTAAAAGATCAAAAGTAAAGGACCGAGTGGCTCTGAGGCTAGCTGCAAAATCAAAGAGATGTGTTCCCATTTTGCTTTCCCATGTTTCCTGTTGCAGATCACCTTGAGGGCCTTGGACCACTTCTAGAATTGGCTAAGGGTCTCTCCACCCAAGCAGCTCTTGCTTTAATGAGCTTCAGGCAAAGGCCTAGATGAGTCTTGCACACTGCGGTCATTACAGTGAATCCCCTCCAGGCCCCAGGCTACCAACCATTCCCCCCAGGTTCTTTAATTGCGTTCTTCTTTTAAGTTTTCTTGGCCCACTTCTTCCTCAGGTGCCACCCACCCACTGCAACTGGGAAGTTCCAAACCCTTCCTTACACTAAGGAGTCCGCCCCTAAATTCCAGCCCAGTTTACTTATGACTTACACCCTTTTGTGGATAACTGACATTTAACCTTCCTGGAGGTGGGATGCATGAACTCCACGTTTCCCTCTAGTATGCTTCTTTTCCAAGTTACTTGTTTTAATCACAGTACATTTCAGGTTTATTGGCACACATTGCAATTTATTGTTTGCCTCCGATGAGTTTGTCACTGTTTAGAGCAAAGATTAAATGACATTTAGAACTTTCATGAGACGGGTTAGAGATGCTAATTAAAACTCATTTGATTTCAGGCACAATAATTTGTTTTCCTTCATTTTGCTATTAACATTTCAGGTGTTACCTTGTCTTTGGAAGGAAGTGCAGCTGCAGAAAACCTTCAGCTTACCAAGACTGTGTCATCTTCTGACACAAGAGAGAAACTGGGCCACTTAGAAGACACTTGTGTCTACCTGAGGTGTATTCCCTAGCTTTAGATTTGCCTGCCTACAAAAATCACACGGTTATGGGAAGGTCCAGCTTCATTTCGTAGATAATAACACCTCCCATCTAGCTTTTCATTACACCATCTCCTATGGCATTCCACGAAAAGGCCTATTAAACAGTGTAGCTTGACTACATGACAGGAACATGTCACTCCCTGTCTGGCTATATATACCCTCCAAGACACCAATCTTACCACTATGGATTTAGCCTGTCCAGAAGCTGCACTAGACCTATAGAGAAGGAGGGCCCTCTTCTTGCCTTTCGCACTGGTTTGCTGCACATCATGGACACCTCATTGTATTGTCTCCATCTCCCCTTCCTCCCTCCATGAGTTCCTCTTGGTGGAGGTTTCCTTCTCATGCACATTTATATCCGTATCATCACTCAATCCTGCATGTATTGATGGAGCACAAGAAACTGAATGTTAGAGGGCTTTCCCAGAAGAATCGCTTCTTAAACGTTCACATCTAAGTGCTTAAAACAACTTAGAATGGTCCTTCTAGCTATGGTTAACCCAATAACCATTTGGAAGGCAACCTTGCAGAGAGTTACAAATGAGACAATTTTCTAACACAAGCTAATTTTCTTTGGTAAGTAGCCTTTTAAATGAAGGGTTTCACCACTTCCCCTCTTCCCAGGAGGTATCGGTCACTGCTGGTGCCCTTCCTCTCCTGCACCCCTGGGGCAAAGCTCCAGTGCCAGCTCCACATGCACCTGCCAGGTGGGGGGCTCTTCTCCAGCTGACTCTTTGATGTAGATCAAATTCGAAATCCAATTCAATAAGCACTTACATCTCTTTACACTGCTGTTTACTACCCATGTAGTGAATTACTTGAAAGATTTTAAGCTGTTACCCCACAGGTAGTTTGATTAGTGACTGGGGAGATAACACTTCCTCAGAACTCCCAATTCTCAGGTTAGCATCCTCCGAGATTACAGCACGCCCTTTCCTACATAACTGAAACAAAGGAAAAACAGAACTTAAAACGAAGGGCTTTGAGTCTGCAAGAGCATCCAGGGAGGAACTGGATTCAAGCAGCAATGTGGTGGACTGGCCCTAAGCAGGCAAGACATTAGAAAGCCATAGAAATTGCAAGGCCAAGAAGGTTTAGGGCAGGAAAGAGAAACAAAAATAATTTCTTGCTGTACTGCATGGGAGAGAGAAGTGCTGCTCATTTTTCCAAACACTGTAATCTGACTTGAAGATCTTCTTTACAAGCTGCATTTGCTCCTCATTTTTAATCGAATGAATTGTTTTCCTCCTTAGAATGGGGCTGAACTTTTTAACATTGCTGCAGAGTAGAGACACTGCTAATAAATATTTAACATCTCAAAGCTTTAAGTGAAAAGAAGGATTTGTTGGGTAATATTTCACTTTCTTTAAACCGTTTATTCGCCATTATATTTGAAAATGCTAATTTTATGCGGATTGCTTGGAGAGCTGATGTTCAGACACTTCCCCAAGAAACCCAAGAGCCAGGAAGGCAGTCTATAAATAACTGCCTTGGAAATAAGCTTCGGTGAATTGGACATAACCCAGATCAGATTTTCAAGAGTGTTGTAAATTACCCACAGCCAGTGCATGGGTCAAAAATATTTACTAGCATTGAGTTGAGTTCTCAGCTTCACCTCCTGGGAGTATTTTAAACCCAGAGCAGACGTACGGAGGCCTGAGGTTGAGGTCTGTTTGCCCTCAGCCTCGTGTCAGTATTTATTGCTGTGCTGATACAGCGGTATTTTCTCTTGGCCTCACACTGTGTGTAAGTGCTCACCACAACCAGAAGCATCAGCTGAGCTTTCCAGGATGTTAATGCTGCTTGTGATTAAGGACTGCTTATTATTAAGCTGACTTGAAAAGTACTGAAGTAGCCTGCATGAGAGCAGGATTATAGGGAAGCAGAGAAGGGGGAAGAGGCCCCTCATTCTTGTGGAGATGAGGCAGGGAGCTGACAGATCTCCTCTTACAAGGAGCCGAGTAGTGACCAAATGGGACAACACAGGCACGTGCTATTTAGGTGCTATTTTGAAGGAGGGACACGCAGCTCAACCACAGGCTGTTGCCCATCGGTACAAGGAGACCCCGCAGCACTGCCAGGTGCCAGGATGGCACCAGGCACGGCACCAGGCACAGACCCAGCACCCTCTCTGCTCCCCTCGGGGCACACGCAGCCCCATCTCCTGGGCCCGGGAAGCTCCGTGGATGCTTTAGGCAGTCGATACTCTGACAACTGGAGCAAGAGGAATAGCATCCCCAATCCTGCATGCTGCAGCCTTGGCTTGAAGGCACTAAGCCTGGAAGAGAAACACTTATTTTATAGAGAAACACTCATTAGAGACCGATATTAATTTACAGAAAGAGGGAGCATGGCACTGTCAAAGCAGGATTCACAGCGGGGAGATGCAACTCTTTCTAAACAGAGGCTACACATCACAAACCCTTCTTCCCATGAGCCTGACACAGCTTTCAAGATAAAAAAGCCATTGTGAAGAAGCACCCATCAAAAACATTAGGGAGAAGCTTTTTGTGATTTCCAAGATAATCCTCTGCAGTGTGAAACTATGATCTAAGCCTGAGCTGTGGAACTCATGCATTTTTTCAAAGAGACGAGTCTAATTTAGAAAGAGTGTGTCACATAGTAGACGTTGCATCTTTTCACTGGTTGTATTTCCCATGCATGTGAGACATCTGACTTAAGCAGTTAACAGTTTGCTTCAGCTTATGCAGTATGAGTACATAATTAGTCATACAGTCTCAATTGTAAAGAGGGCTAGCCAGACCAAGACAAGGAATTTTCCAAAGGCGACCTAGGAATGCTGGGTTTTAAATATAGTGTATATTCACTTAAATGCTGAGTTCACAGGACATTTGCAGTTAAGTTTCAATTAGCAACTTTCACCAAGAGCTTCACCCATGTAAATGTGATGAAGCCCTCTGCATCCAGTACAGCCACACACCCCACTCCAGCCCACATCTGCTCCTCCGTACGCTACAGTTTACCTGTACTCTTACTTTCAAGGCTTCTAGCAGCTTCTGAAGAAAGCCCAGGACACACTAATTCTACAAGCACCAAACACGTATTGACACCGAGGTGTCCGTTTCTTGCTCTTGGAGTGTCAGTTGCCCATGCCTGCAGAGTCACGCAGGGAGGCAGGCAGAGCCTGCTCAGATCTCCAGCTCTGGAGTGCCCAGGTCCCTAAGCCTCTACAAGTGCCTCTCCTGCAGCCATGGGCAAAGTTTGTGCTCCCAAGCTGGGCACTTCAGGTTAGGACCTTACGTTCAGAAAGGTGAATCCAAACCAGCAAACCTGCACGGCAGATGTTTATGTCATCAGGATCCTTTCTTGCTAGGGGTGTGAATCCACTGCACACTGGTGAAGCCACCACTCTGGAGCTGACACTGGCTCCACAACTATCATCCTTCTTGAATTTTCCAAACAGTCCCCAAGCAGTGAAGAGGGGTTTGGCTAGCTCTCTTGGTGAATTTGGCTGCAAATTAACTCAGCCTTCATAGCAGAGAGCTCTTGGCTTTGTTAGAGCTGGAAGTCAGAGCATCCGATAGCCCATTAGTGAATGCTGTAAGACAAGTACGTCAGGGCAGCAGGTCAGAGGAACCAAAAAGAAAACCCAAGTAGGTCAAACTGACTAGAAAGAGGCCAACCCAGTCCTAACTGTTAGGCAGATCATTTCATCGTACATCTCTGATTGCATCCCTGGGATTTCAGGGGGAAAACTGTAGCGACTCCCACTAGACCCCGAGCGGCGGTTTCATCCATCATGTATTGTTATGAGCAGACAGAGGAAACTGCAAGGCCCCTTTCTCTCAAAACGGTCTGTTAACCATTGACTGCCTTGTGAAGTTGGTCCCAGATGTAGCGGGAAGGCTCTTAGCTTTTCCAATTTCCTTCCAAGCCCATCAGCTGGAAGTGGTGGACTGAGACTGCATTCAGAAAGGAGAGAGCAAACTCCAGGAACAGCTGCTTCACATAGCTACAATGCAGGGAGCTGACTGACCGTAGCAGGCAGAGATAAAAGCTTAGAAATACCCTTATCTCCTTTCTGCATAACCTCTCCTTAGATTTTAATATCAACGCCACAGACAGCTTGGTTCCTAATGGGAAGGAAGGTAAATAATGATGATGATAGGAAGAAGGAAAGGGAGGGTGAGAACAGAAGGATGCCCTGGTACAGGGAAAAAGATAGGAACATGGGCATGTAAAACGGGTAAGGCACAGAAAATGGATAAGGACATAGTGACAAAAACGGACATAGAAAATGGGCAAAAGGAACAATTGGTGTTATCACTTTAACAACATGGCATTAAACACAAGAGCTTTGACTATGGTGGGTTTGGTTGTGCTGGCTGAGAATTGTCTTGCAACATTTTTAAGTATTCAGAAATGAAGGTTGGCACGTAGAGCAAGCTGTCAGTCACGGCTCCTCTTCTGTCCAGAGGGAGATGCACCTCCCTCATGCAGCAAGGGCACCAGGGCAGCAGGGGCTGATGCTTTTCCCCCAGGTGAAGGGGGGAAGAGAGCTCCATCTGCCAGCCAGCTGCTGTTGGCTGAGGTGAACCTCTCTATTAACAGAGTCCTGGTCCAGGAGCATTTCTCGAGGACACTGCGCTACAAATAACGGCAGCAGATGGAAGTGATGGGTTTACGCGAGCAGAGAGAACTACCTTCCAGAGATCTGTTTCAAGGCAATGAGCCTGGGGCAGAGAGAGCCTCTTCCCTGTACACGAGGCTGGCCCATGAAATGGCAGGATGTTGTCTCGTGCCAGGCCAACTTCTGAGTTTGTATTTAATTTAGCTCTTGCTCTGTTTGGTGGTGTTTCAGCTTGGTGATCTACCCGAGTCATCAAACGCTGCAAGAGCTGCTTCCTTATCAGAGCTTGAAATGAGCTTTATCATGGGCTAGAAGTGAAGATGCAAAGCCTGAATTTGGGACGACTTCAATAGCAAAATACATCTAACTGGCTTGCATGCAATATTCTGAAAAGACAATGACCAAACCAAATCCTTATTTCCTTTTAATATTGCCTATTTAAAATCAAACCAAAAAGAAAGATATTAAAAGCTGTGACTGTGCAGCATGCTGCCCCATGAATTAGTAATTCTGTTTACCTTCTACATTGGGAATCTTTTGCCTGTTTTGCTGGTTCTTACTGCCACTCAAAGTGAGGGGTTTTTCTTTGAATGAGACTATTTCAAAGCACTTTTACACTCATGTAGACACAGGCTTATTTACTTTCTGACAGTTATTTACTTCCTGTAAATATTCTGCAGCCACAGGATCTCCCAGATGAAAGCAGAGTTTGCTCGATGCTCCTGTTCAGGAGTCTAATTAAAACCTGAACACGATGGGTGGGACAGAGCCTATACACTAACCGCGGTGGATGTGTCTTAAGGGAATTCAGCAATGGGAGCGTGTTTCTTGGTGCAATCTCTGGAAACATTCTCCTCTTGCCTGACTATGCTCCCAGCCCCAATGGAAATTACTGAGAGTGTCTCCCGGTGCCTGTGTTCCCACCAGCTGGAACAGCAGCTTCGGGATGAGGCTCCTGCAGCGCCCTGGTGAAAGCGACCCTGGTTCACCCAGGAGCCGGGACAAACTGTGCACTGCAGATCACTACTTCGTGCCTTTCGGAGGGCAAAATTACACTTTACTGTGTTTCTTCCTTTGCACAACTGGAAAAAAAAAAAAGGCAAAAACAAACAAGCGACAAAAACCTGAGAGCTCTGCACTGTCTACAGGCATCAATTTTAATTTACAAAACATGAAGGCATATCTTCACTTAGGATGGATCACTAAGGCCATCCACTTTAAATACATCCTTGTCATCCTTTTGTATTTTTACTGAGCAGGTACTTTCTGTGGTATGTTAATCGCTGCAAGAGAATGACAGGCACTGCAAAGGCCTCCCTGTTTGGATAACTTCCCACAGTCACCACTCCAGAAAAAAACATCGACTTCAAAGTAATCAAATAAAGAAGGAGAGAAAACAAAGATCAAGCATTATTTTCACTGCTTTTCAGAAATAGCTTGTTTGCTGTTGGTTAAAGAAAGATTATTTACCATAGCTGTCTGGGGGGCAAAGGCAAATTGCAATTTGCTTAAGGTCCGAGCTGGGATTTTTTGCTTGAAAGGATGCATTTGCAGAAAACAGAGATTATGAACAATTCTTTTAACAAGATCCTCAGGCCATCAGGGTGTTTAACAGTATTGATCAGTACAGACAGAATACATTTTAAAGAAATCTATGAGATTAAAGCAGAAATAGTTTTCTCATTTTGACTGCTCATAAAAGTCACTTCGCTTTGCTATGCCCAGCACCCTTCCCACTCCTGCACCTCAGAGCTGGGAATGCATCACCCAGAGCAACACACCGGCCCTAAACCTACCTTTGCTAATATCTATGCAAACTTATTTCAAGCAAGAATTTGAAATACAGCTAATTATTCCACGCTTGCACCTGACTCAAAGTAGCAAACATGTCCTATTCCCAACTGGATTGATGAATTCCCCTCATGCTCCCTGCTCTGCTCTCACTGAGCAACACGACCCAGAAGTAACTCCTGGGACTTACTAACTGGAAATCAGACCCATTTTCTTTAGCTGACATTGGAGAAGACCAAATAGGATGAAGAATTTCATCGGATTAAGTTTTTTGGTAGGTAGCTCTTCAAGTCAGGAAGTTCCCATTTCCTTCCTTCTAAGAAAGATTTTGACCTTTCTTCGCCAACCATGGATGCCAAAGATCACAAGATTGACGGCAAATGAGCCACTGAAATCCAAAAAGGAAGAGAAGAGCCGTGCAGTTCAGCTCAGCCTAGTTTCCAGTATCCGTAGGCTCCTCGGTGACGTCCTTGCGAGCCTGGGAAAGCAGCAGGAGGGCTTGGAACAGAGACGTTAACCGGGAGCTCTGCTGGAGCCAGGGACAGATTGCACATGCCTGCGGACCTGAGTGTCCTGGGAGGGATCCTTTGGGCTACATACATTTTTCATCAAAATACGCTACTTGGGCAACACTGAAATATTTTAAAGCAACTTCAGCTTTAATAGTATTTGACAGAGCTCTGTGTGTGTGCCAGGCTCTGGTCACTGGCAACAAGCAATGGGTTCGATGTGAAAGCCTGATTTTTCCAATCCAGAAATGACCATTTTGACACAGTTCCATCTTTGAAACAAGCACATACCCAAAATCATTCTGTTCAAATGAGAAAACAAGAAATTTCAACATAATCCCCAAATCTAAAACCTCAGACTAGACGAGATATCCCCTTACAACTCACTGCTAAACAGAGACCTTGAATAGGAAGGAAAATGTCTTAGCTCTGTATTTTAGCCTTCTTGTGAGAGCATGGAACACAAATCAGAATAAACCCAGATCAAATACTTCACTATGTCACCCACCAAAACACCAAAGCTTTCAGCTCCACGGCCCCCATTGTGGAGAACATCATTCTGGGGACTTTGCTTGTAAAATAAATGAAAGAAACACATTGCGTACAATTTAGTGCCCAGAAGTTGACATCAACAGTAGCAAGACAAGGAATTATCTCTATTAATGACCCTGTTTATTCTACTGATGTTGGCATTTTGTGTGAAGATTAATTAACTATAGTGTTGCAAATACTATTACAAGTACCATGCACCATAAAGCAAGAATAATTTCTGACTTGCATCCTAAAATAAAATATTTACAGGAAGGAGATTCTAATTGTCCTTTGTTATGGCAGGCCATTCTGCACAGTCCTTTTTGATAGGAGATCTATTGTTTCAGCATTTTGGCCCAATTTGTTTTCCCACATTTGCATGTTCGTATGCACAGAAAATGACAGATGATCATTACCTTCTTCCCTTTGCATTCAGTTTACGTCAACAGCACATTACCTCATCCTAACTCATTTATCTACCACACAAATTTGATAACAAAAGGTACTGTCAGTGATGAATAAAGATCATTTCAAATGGAGCAAGGAGAAACAAGATGAATTATAGGTTTTAGGACCTTTTGTTTGCTCAAGAAAAGGAAAATAGAGGATCTTTTTCATCCAGGCAACCCAGTTCTCACAAGGCTGTAACTCAAATTCAGCACCTCTCAATACCTGCAGACGATTGTTCTTTTCTGCATACAAAAGTAACTCCAAATACCCATGCAACTATAAATGTCTCTCTCATTTGCTGCACGAAGGAGCATTTTTAATTTTTTGGACTGAGTGCACAGAATTTATGGTTCATAAGCTCAAGTAAACACTTTAACAACTACCCGAGGGCTACTGTAACCTCATAGCAACTAATAGCTCTGCAGTCTGCAAGACACAGGCACATCCAGTAGACTACAAACCCAATTTCTCACCAAATGGAGTTAGCCTGTTTGCGAGCACTCCCGGCGATGTGAAACGCGCTGGGGGATTCTGTAGCATTGACAAGAGCAGAATATCCATCTTGCTGCATTGACAAGAGCAGAACATCCATCTTGCTTTGCTGGGAACTAGTGCAGGCTTTAGCAAGTCATCATAACCAAACATCAGCCAACATCTCTCTGCTGGTGTTCTCTTAACCAGCACTTCACCTAGATTTTAACTTGGTACCTTGAGTGAGGTGGTGCAGTGCCCTTGCTGCAGTCCTATTGGAGGTCTGCATGTGTCACCCAGAGGGTCTTCTTGGACTGAACCCAACCCTGCTGGCCTGAGATGAAAACCAGGACATGCCAAAGCCTGTAAAAACATTACCATGACTTTTATAGAGCCAGTAGCATCACCTGGACAGGAATGAGAAATCCAGTGCTTTGACAGAGTTCACTGAAGCTAGATTCATTTATTCTTGTGCCAGGCTCAATCTCCTGAGTACAGCAGTAACATCCCGAATGAGAAACAAGGACCCCAAGGGCTGCATCTGCCCAAGGGAGTCTTGAACAGGAACGCGGCCCCGTAACTAACTGCTGTTCTGCCACTTCAAGCCTCAGCAATGGTGCATCTGGGGACCTTAAATTAAAGGGTTACCCAGGGTAAATAAACAACCGCTTGCACTTTGGAACTATCGACTGAGCTCCACCACTTGAACAATTCATCAGCAAGAGGTTAAGGCAGCGAGAAGAAGATGGCAAAAATCCCTCTCACGTTCTCCGTTTATCTTCTGGGAGCTTTTCTTGGTGTCCAAAGTGCAGGTGGGTTCATTTAAAACCTAGGAAGTCCTTGGGGGCGGGGGTTATCGTCACAGGAAAAGGGGTGGCTCGTCACTCGACACAGGGAACGGTCACGCAGCAACCCGAGCCCCGAGTAGCACTGCTGCATTTCATAGCTTCTCCTGCTAAAACTCTGGGAATTTTCCTGGGAGTAAAATAATAGATTTATGGTGATCTTACACAGAAAGTGTCCCAGGGGTTAATTCTTAAGAATGTGTTTTTTTTTTTTTTTTCTTGAATTTGTAGAACTTTTAAGGTTTCAGAGCTTGATTCAGCCATTTTAGAACAAGCACTCACCCACACCAAAGCAAGAGCAGGGAAAGTGTCCTGGGGAGCAACCTCCATACCCCTTCCCATGCTGCTCCACACATTCCTGGAACACAGAGAAGTACTCGGATCCATGAAATGGTCATTGGATTTGCCTCCCTGAGAACTGTTTAAAGCCAAACTCAGCATGAATTTAACAAATATTGTAAAATGCAGCCAGAATCGTAGACAAGATAGAGCAGTTCCTGGATGGGGGCAATCACACATAGTAATGCAGCCTTTGCCTGGTTTATCTATAGCCGCAACAGTTCCAACAGAGGCTGGTTCAAACCCTCTGTGAGCACTCGTTTGGTTCCATGCTGGCCTTTTCCCTTTCACTAAAACGCTACAAGTAACAAGTAAAACAGAAAAATATTTCTGAAGAGTTTGCTGAGCAATGAGAAATGAGCAGAGCCTAAAATATATTAGTGCCACCATCCACCTAGGAGTGCATCCGAGAAAACACTGTGTTTGACTGGCAGGCAGCTTTCCCCTCCCAGCCTGGATTCAGACCCATCTCTTTTACTCCTAGATACAGGTTTAGAAGTTGGTGGGTTGCAAGCGAGCATCTGCTTGGGGTTAAAACAGTTTGCACCGAGGTGAATCCAATGTCCCTTACCTTGTGAGGCCATCAACCTTCAGTTCAAATGCGGCTTTGCTCATAAAGCAGCACGCTGGATCAGGATGCAGCTGGGCCTCCAAGAGCACCTCCAGCTGGAGGTAAAACTGCTTTGCCAAACTGCAGTCCCTCTAGTTAATAGGGCCACGTGCCTGGCACATCCCACCAGGAGGGGATAAAGTAACTATTAGGGATGCCCACCCTGCCTAATGAAGGTGACAGTGAGGAGATCAAACCCTGGTGGCACCCTGCGCCTGGTGCTAGATGAAGGCAGGAGGGTCTAAAGGCAGTTCCTGCCGCTGGGCCAAGTTTTGCCCACTCGCGCGCGCCCGGTACCCATGTCCAGCTCCCCAAGAGCCCAGGAGAGCAGAGCAGCACCCACGGCTGCCCCATTGCTCCCCTGGAGCTCGGTGTGCCCAAGCTGGGGCTGCAGGATGGGAGGCCCTTCCTCGCGCACCTAAACATCACCGGGCAGACTGAGGACACCCGCTCCCCTGGCAGGGCTGGGGTGTTTCAAACAAGACCAGCCTCCCTGGGAGTCCGTTCTTTAGCCACGAATACCAACTGCCACATGATTAGATTAAGGTCCAGATTTTAAGGCACTCACTTCTTCTAACTGAAGATGCATGAGCAGGAGGAAGGCGGAGGTATAACCTTGTTCAATGCAGACACAGATCACTGCAAAAATAATCAGCATAGTCTCTGGCAGACAGAGCTCTAGTAAAGAGACTGACCATGCTCAACAACATGGTACAAATCATAGCAGTGCTGGTTGGGTTCATTCGGGTTTAGCTGGGCCTGTCCTCCCCTACTCCTAAGGGGGTTGGACAGGGTCACAGCAGAGCACAAGGCGAGCACGGAAAGCAGGAGCCAGTGCTGCCTCTCAAGTGCCCCCTGTGCCCACAGGCAGCCTCTCTAACCCTCACAGAGGACAAGATCAGGCCTCCCAGGACAACCCCAGGCATCCCAAGGCCTGAGCAGGGGCCGCAGCTTCCTGGTGACCCCAGCAGCTCCAGGCCCTGCTGCTCCACCAGGCCGCCCGGTGACAAAATGAGACACAGACACTTAAGGAGGGTGGAGAGGCCGGGAAGGCAAAGACAGATGTTCCTCTGGGTGAATAACATGGTTTTTAAGAGTGGAGACATAGCTGCCTGGGGGGAGACAGGGAACCTACGCGCAGTGGTGGCAGATATCTTGGAGAGGTGGGACACAAACAAACCCTGCAGGATCCAACAGGACACATTTCCCCTTGGTGCAGGCACAGCTTGTCCTGTGGGACACAGAACTGGTAAACTTTAGATAGGGCTTGATGTAGAGTGGGCAAGGGGGAAAAGGCAGGCTGGTGGCTGAGGGGACACCTGCCCTGAGCCTCGGTCCCTCTGGTGACAGCTCCAACCCTCTGCCAGTTGGGTCAACGCTTTGACTCCAGGTTCTCCAGATTTCATCCTCTGGTTTGCCCTTAAATGGGGCACCAAAGAAATCTTAAGCAGAGGAGAAGACTCTGGAAACACCCCCAGCCATCGCACAAAGGGGGGTTGCCGCACAGGAGAGGGGGATCCCTCTCCAGCTCTGATGCCTCTCCAATTGCAGTGTTCTTGGAGAACAGGGAAGCGAGCGCCATCCTGCAGCGGCAGAGGCGGGCCAATTCCAACCGCCTGGAAGAGGTCATTGCCGGGAACCTTGAGAGAGAATGTATAGAGGAGAAATGCAGTTACGAGGAAGCGCGAGAAGTCTTTGAAAACACAGAGAAAACGGTAGGTATAGCGGCTGCAGGGTGACGAACACGGGGTCCTACCCAGGAAAGGCCTTGCTGAGGTGACACAGGAAGCAGACGGTGAGAGGCTCCGCGCAGAGCCAGGCACGGCCTCGCTGCTCGCTCGAGTCTCCATCGTGACCCACGCAGGGCTGGGCACCCGCTTTGCGGATTTGTGGGTCTCCTCTGGGATTTCTGGGTGCCCAGAAATGAGAGATTAATGGAACCGTCTTTCTTGCTTTGCAGATGGAGTTTTGGAAGATGTACATTGGTAAGAGCTGCCTTCTTTATGTTCCAATGCCTGATGTTCATCTCTTGCTGCACAAGTAGCGCGCGTTTAGAGAAACAAACGTGTCCCAGCATTCAGAAAATGTTTTATGACAGAGCTCATCAGCGTTAGGTAGCCGGAAAACTGCAGCCACCCAGCCTGGACCCACCCTGCTTGTGCGAAATCCTAGGTTAAAAAACAAACCTGCATTTGCTCATCATTTTCTTTCCAAAGTTTTCTTGAGCAGACTGCAAAACCCGCAGAGAACAAACCCAGCCCACAGTGACCACAGGGTCCGACAGGTCACCCCATGAGTTCAGCTGCCACAGACCATGGCAAACAGCTGTTTGCAGTTCACACCAGTGATCCCAAATACTTGAATCTGTCCCATTTTTCTTCCACTATCTATTCCTTGCCCCACCAGCCTTAATTCCTGACTACTCCTCAGTTCCTCCCAAAAGAGATTTTGATGCCCACTAAAACATCTGAAAGTAATTTTAAGGACATTTTGGCAAATGAATGGCTTTAAAGTTTGGCAAAGTGCCCAGAACATCTCACTAAAATGTGTTAAATAATTCAGATTAGTCAGTCCAGACTATTAAAAAATAATAATAAAAAAATTATATTTGCATTTCAGGACTGTCCTCTAAAAAAACAGCCAATGAAATTCAGCACTTCATTTGCTCCCCTCTAATTGTAACGAATCAGCCCTTCGAAAAATAAGGGAATGCCACATATTTCCCCACCGTCCCTAGTGCCCGCTCCTTCACTGCTCGTCTCACAAGCGGCTCCTTCCCACCCGTGAGGCCAAGAGGAGCTCCCCTCTCGCAGAGCTTTGCCCTGACCTGCGCGGCAGGCGCAGGGCTGCAACGGCCCTCACCAGGCACCAGCAACTCAAATTCCACACGCAAACACTTTACCTTGAACGAGACAGAATCACTTTGTCCCCATTTGCAAGCTGCTCTTTACGTTCCCACTTGTAACTTGATGCATCATCAGCAGTCACATTTACTGCTGAGATGCAAACACCTCGTGACATCCCGTCTCCTTCCTTGTCTTTGTGTTGCCCATTCAAATCTCACTTCCCTGCAATTTAACATCACCGACTTACAGTCCTGAAGTACCAGATCACCAAGTTTGCAGTGCTGGACAATTTTATTAAGGCCCTGTGCTTCTGAAGCACAGATATCTATGAAAAATAAAGTCCTGTTATGTAAAGAAAAATCTAGACTACATAATAGTAAAAAATTTTGAAAGAAGACAGAGCAATGACTGAGGTTCATGATCCTGATACCCTGAGGGTCTCCAGACCCCATGGACAGGCCCCTATCTTCAGAGAACAATGACCAGAGTGTTAAAATAATTCAGATTAGGAAATCATAGCTATTCTTGAGGAAACAAACCTTCCCAGTTCAGCTGTTTAAGTTAGTCAAGACACAGGATCCTGTTCAAAAGTCATGACAGGGAGGTTTTAGAGGGGTTTTGCTGAAATGGGAAGAATTAACCCCTGCAGGGCAGGGTATATAGCTTGGCCACAACATTGCAGTTGTGTGCCATGATCTGACTTATTTTTTAATCACAAGGAAGGGAAGGCTTCCTGTCTCTCACTCATCCTTAACCAGAGGCTTGCACCAAGCAAGGCTCCAGCGCTTGGTGGGCATCAGTTGCAGGGGATGTTGCTGCTTGTTAAATCTCTTGTCTTCCCCCCAAGATGGAGATCAGTGCGATCCCAATCCATGTAAGAACGGAGCCATTTGCAAGGATGGAGTAGGCTCCTACGTGTGCTGGTGCCCAGCTGGGTACGAAGGCAGGAACTGCGAGATTGGTACGTACCAGGGGCTCGCTCTGCCCCGCTGGAAACCCCAAAGCAGGCATAAATAGTTCCATTCTACTCAAGAGTTGTTTCAGACCCGCTTTGCCGTGCTGTGAAGCACGGTGTGAGGATGCAAACACAGTCCATGGGCAGTGGGACCGCAGGGCCCATGCTTGGGGCAACACAAGGTGACACCTCCATCCTCTCTTGCCCTCTGGAGAACCCCAGCTGCCCCTCAGATGAGCACCAAGGTGCCTGCTCCATTCACCAGAGACTCTGCCTCAAGGGCTTCTCCTTTAGTCCCTGCAGCTTCTCCTTCTCACACCAAACTAGCAGTGCAGAACAGGGCAGAGCTCGGGAGACCTCCTTGCAACAGCGCTCGCTTTAATCCAGATTTGTTATTACCACCAGCAAGCCTGCTTCTAAAGCAAACAAAAGGCAAATATTTTCCTGACAGGCCAAGGAGCTTCTGCAAACCAAACAGTTGATAATTTAAGTAAGAGGGATATTCAGCTCCTGTATTTATAATATAATCAGGGGCTGTGCAACTTGCATAATGTGCTAGACTCTCTGCACTAATCAAAGATTCTCTTTCTAGTTGGGTTTCTGCTCTGGCAAGAGAGGAGCATACGTTAAAAAGAGCATTTCAAAGCTGCATCAAATTTAAATAGTCTCATTGCAGATTTCTCATGGAAGTGAGACAGGAGCAAAAATAGCACCAGAAGTGAGGCGTGAAAAGGATCTCTATAAAAATAGTAAATGATGGCATTAAAATGGCTACAGGAAGGGAGGTGTCTTTGAGGAAGTGGGAGTGGAGTTAATCTACCGTGTAGTTATTTGGAAAAAAAAAAAATCACTGAGAATTAAAAGGGCGTCAGTGGATTAGCGGTTTTCCAAGTGCAAGAGATGGTGTTCCCATAAAGAGGGATACGAGATGGGGCAGGAGAAGGAAGTCGCGACAAAAACGGGGATCTTGGAGCACCTCAGGTTTCACTACAAACAGCAGAACCTGCTTTATCAAAAGTCATGCTGAAATAAGCATGTCACATACAGCTGCCGTGATTTATTGGTGTGCCACAAGAGCACATGGTTTTGCCTGAGGTTTTAAGTTTGAAGCCCAGCGATAATCCCGAGACTAAATGTTTCCTTGGGTTGTGGGGTTGCTCCTCTTTGGAAAGCAGAGCTCTCTGCCAGCATCTGGCCACCTGGGCTGGATTTCAGGCCGCACAGCGGGAGGAGGGGAGCAGTGGTGGGGAAATCACGCGGCTCGTAACCAAATATTTGCAGCAATCCTTTAGGGTCGAGCTGCCAAATTTCGGAGAGCTCTGCAGCGCTGAGCAGCCCTGATCGCACCTGTCTTCTCAAACAGACTTCTAGTGCTCCTTCGTTATGAGCACGGGTGTGAGCGGAAAGGAGGACACACTGCAAACAAGCAATGCCGTTTTCTGTAGTTTGGAGCAATTGGAGCAGGTTATATGCTGAATCGGTTGCATTTCCAAGAGTATTTATGGTTTCATTTCTATTTCTTTCAGACTTCACTTGTTCAATTAAGAATGGAGGCTGCAAGCACTTCTGCAGGCACGACCCACCGCACAAAGTTGTTTGTTCCTGCGCTGCTGGCTATAAACTTCATGAAGACGGAAAGTCCTGTGAACCTGCAGGTTAGATTGACAGTTTTTCTAAGAGATTTGGTACAAAGCTTCCAAAATCTTCTCCTGGATTTAGATAAATGCATCTCCCAGAAATGCAATATCCCCTTGGAAGCCAGCCTTGCTGTCATGCTTAGCAAGTGTAAAAGGCCTGACGCTGCAGCTTCCCAACGGCAGATGCGGGGTCACACATGAAGGATGCAACCTAAGCACCATTTTTTTTTTAAGCTTACGTAGGTGGAGAAGGAGCTTATGTGTCCGGGAATCTGTGCACAAGGCAATCTGCTCCTTTCAGATGGCTACTCACACAGGCTCCTCTCCCATTCAGAGCCATTCCACAATTCCAGGTAGGAGCCAGTAGCTGGAGAGTAGCTTGGTGCTCGGCTGTGTCACCACACATCCCAGTGCACATCCAGCCGGAGCTCACTCCCAAGTTCTTCCAGTAAGAGCCACTGTTTAAGGCAGCAACCTTCATCTGGGCTTTTTCAGGAGCAGAGGATCTTTCTTCCCATGAAATCCTGCTGCCGGTGCATCTCATTGCTGGGCATCATGCAATATCCTAAAATTACTTGACTTTGGTGCAGATGAGTTAAACCTGAGGTGATGTTGGTGTTCCATCATGGTGTAGATGCACCCAAAGACCCTCAAGAGGAATTAAAATCTATGATTTGGATGTGGTTTGAAGCAGCAAGATGGAAAGACAGAGTAAAGGGGCAGAGGGAAAGTGGATTGTTTCAGGTTGCAGGTTCAAATGGTCAAAATAACAAGTTTTTGCTCTATCACCAACCTTAATCCACTCCTTGGATGCCAAATGAGCTCTAACTACCCTGGCTCACATAATTCCAATGACTCAACACAGCCAGGCAACTTGACGGTAACACATCCGGCAGAGAAAGCATGAGATTGAGTAGAGAAAAAAGCCTTTATCCTCTAAGTGCAGTTTAAGATTTGATATTATCCTGCTTCTAATGCCTAGATGGGACAGATTTGCACTCCAAAGCTAATGCTTATGGTGAGCTGGTTTCTGAAGTTCTGAGGGCTGCAGCCAGCAACACATGGAGCTCCTTAAAGTGCTGACTTCGGCAGTCACTGCAGAAAGTTTCTTCAGTCTAGAAGTCCTTCTGCTAACGTGGATCATTAAGAGATAAGGCCCGCACTGCCCAACATGCTGTTTCAGTTTCACTAGACCAGCAAGCTTCACTGTTCACAGCCAGGTCACCTTTCAGGTTGGGCAATTACCCTTCCTGTATAAGTTTAGCTTCTGTGGGCTATGAAAACCTACCCTTGCAGGTAGCACTTTCCCCTTGCTGAACACTTACTCAAACATTTCTCCAAGAGTAGATTGTCTAAAAAAGTGTGAAACCTCTGTGGGACACCCTTGTATCTAGTTTTACACTGATGTCTGTTTGCACAGTGCTGTAGGAAGCTCTTCAGATGACAGACAGTGCCGAATGCTGTTTAGTATTTTGACTGCCACTATTAGCAGGAATTCTGCACACATTGAGTAGGAGAGAGTTGGAAAGAGATAATTGGAAGTGGGCTTATCGATGTGATCATCATTAACCAAGAAAACCTGCAACTCTAGATAGAGCTTATTGGTGCTTTTCTTACTTGTGTGCCCAATAGGATTATTTCTAAATTGGCAGATATTATTTCCTGTCCTCTCCTAGCTGGACTTCTATTGTACTGCAGTTATTTGCTGTAGAAATGTCAGCCAAAAGGCCTCACTGACTGCTCCAGCAATCCTCCCAGGCATGCAACTCAGCATCCGGCTAAATAAAAAATTCCCACTGCAGATTCCCATCAGAAACATTCTCTCACGAGTGCGCCTCTCTCCAAAGTTATTCAGAATTAATTTATAAAGCATGGGAACAATTCATGCTCTTGCTGCTCCTGTGTGTTGTCTTCAATCCCAGCTTGAGCCTTGGACTGTTCGATTATATTTGTGCCCATCAGAGCAGCCCTTTGCCAGCAGAACCCGCGAGTTGGCCCGCGGTGTCTCCCATGTCAGTCCCAGAGCAGGACGCTGTGCAGAGACAGCATTTGTCTCCTCACCTGCCCCATCATTTACTGCAACTCTTGGCATGACCTCTAGCCAGTTGTAAATGTGACCTTTTCTCTCCCAGTGCCATATCCCTGCGGCAGGATTACAGCTCCCGAAGCAAAGAGCAAGCTCACCCGAGCCATAAACACCTTAGAGAACTGGAACACAACCTACGATGACCTTGATGATGTTTCCGACGAGGATCTCGACAACATCACTGAAACCACCACAGCTGCCACCACGAGAATTGTGCCAATAGTCAAGACGGGCACCCGGGTGGTTGGTGGATCCGACAGCATGAGAGGCGAGGTGCCCTGGCAGGTACCAGCTCCTTCTGCGACTCTGTGGTAACCTTAAGAGCAGCTTTTGGTTATTGCTTCTGAATGCAGGACCATCCTACTCTACCTTTTTGAACCCCCTCTCTGGGGTTAGTTTAGTGATGGGTTTCAAGTCTGATAGTTTCTTTTTGTATATGACTTTATGCTGCAGCAGCACAACTTGCCTGGCTGAGGGACACCATGGCAAAAAAGCTAGAAGCCAGAGTCACAGGGCACTAAGGACCCACTTCTGAGCTTATGGAAACAGGATTCAAGAGCAATTCGTGGGTTTGCCTAGAATAAGCCCAATTCTGAGGTAGGGGAAGTGAGCAGGTTTTGGCCAAGTTATTCTGGAAGAATCAGAAATATAGCTTGAATTCAAGGCCCTGATTCAGAGGGTTGGCCTCTTTTGAGTGTAGGTATCAAATCTATTCCAAAGGGAGGAATGGCCAAGTTGCCCGAGTTATACAACTTGCAGGAGCGGACCTCGAGTTTGAGACAGAGCCTTGGCTTTGTCTGTCCAGTCCATGCACTGATGACATTGGATTTATAATTGGTTCCTGCTTTTCCTTCCCCTTCCCCCTTTCACCTCTTTCGAGGAAAGATTTTTATACAAATCTAGATCTTCAGCTGAAACAATCACTAAAGCTCCACCAGTTTCAACAGATCTATGATCATTTATGCCGTCAGAGGATCTGTCCTTGTACGATATCTACAAAATCTGGCTGATCTTTCTTTATCCAACACCATATTCAAGTGGTGATGTTGCACTTATCACTGTCTTGACCAGAAGTGGCATCACCAGTGAGGTGAGGGACTGCAAAGAAGCCTTCTCCCACACACTGCTCTGCAGATGATCTTTAATGAGTGGCACAAAGAAGAATTAGCTCCTAGCCTGGGTCTTCTTCAAAGTTGCCTACCACCCTTAAATTCTTCTCAGGTGTCAGCAAATTCAGAAAGTTCAAACATCTGAGAGCACAAAATAATAAATTAAGCTAAGGTTTAGAAAATAGCAAATCTGTTGCCTTCATAAGCTCTCTGGTAGACAGTCATTAATGATCTCAATGTTGTTGCCCACAAACAGACTTAAAAGGCCCATTCACACAGGCTTGCTGGTCCTTCTACACCTGTGGAGGGAGCAAAGCAATGGGTGGGTTGCATGCTAAAAGGTCAGGAGCTGTCATCCATCTCCAGGGAACCGAGATGCTCAGAGCTAGATGCACAGCATCGTGCTGGGGACATGCACAGGCACCAGGAAGCAGCAGCAGGCAGCTTGCCAGAAGCCTGTGTGTGGTGGCCAGCACTACTACCGTAGGAGAGCAGAGCTTTCTAGCTCCTCACCTGCAAACGCTGCTGCTCATCACAGGCCTGGGACAAAGCACAGACACACTGGAACCCCCTGTGAATTCACTCAAAAGGAGAGCTTTCTGGAGAACCAGTATGACGGAGCACTGGAACAGGCTGCCCAGAGAGGTTGTGGAGTCTCCTTCTCTGGAGATCTTCCAAACCCACTTGGACGCAGTCCTGTGCCACGTGCTCTAGGTGACCCTGCGTGTGCAGGGGAGTTGGACTAGATGATCTCTGGAGGTCCCTTCCAACCCTAAGCATTCTATGATTCTATGAGAAGCCAGTAAATCCACAAAGAAATTTGTGGACACTACATGCCCTCCAAGTCTGGCTAGGTGGCTCTTGGAGACTTTTTACCATAACAAGCAACCTCCCAAAAGGTCTTAGTGTCCTCTTGCCAGCTGGCAAAGGAAGGTTACCAGCCTTCTAGTGAGCCATGGAGCGGCCTGGAGGGATGCTAGGTCCCCTCTGGTGTCTGGGGTGGCTGGTGGGACTCATATCCCATTGAAGAGTTTTGTAGGCCATGTCACTGTCTTGTCACCTCCACGGTGTACCTCCATACCCAGGATCTCTGTTGCTTATTCTCTCCCCCTCTTTCACAGGAAAAAAAGCTCTTTATTCTGTACTTCCTTCTCCTATCCATGTAGAGGTGACTGAATCTGCCTGTGAGCGCCTTCAAACCTTGAGGACATCCTAGTGTTGGTTTCGGGTCCCTCCCCAACCCGCACTAAGCGTCCTTTGAGGATAGATCCCATCTTTGCAGCCTGGCAGCTCAGCAACCCGCTGCAGCGGCAATTTCCAATCTGTGCTGCCATCCTGTGGCACGCTGCTTGGACGGCCGGCCCAGCAAGCCAGCCTTCCTGACACCAGCACAGCTCAGATCGCTCTCCTCTGTACAAGGAGAACTGGGCGCTTCACAAAGGCACTCACAGGCACCAGCTATCCCATTATGTGTAAGCATGGAGAAGCTCCAGTTATGGTATGCAAGCTTAGTTTGCTTCATAATGAATAGTGATCACTCACACTTAATATTCAACCTCTGCTGTCTAACAAGGTGTCTAGCAAGCAAGACATGTACAGTGCAAAGCAGATAGCCAGCAACAAGCCCTGCTGCATTAAAGGAACAAACTGGGTGAATTATGGCAGAAATCCATCTTCTAAACCCTTCCTTAAAGCCACTGTGCCTCACTCCTCTTCCCCACCAATTTGCACAGCTCAGATTTGCTTCTGCTCCCGCAGGTCTACCTGGTGAACAGCCACAACGTGGGCTTCTGCGGTGGGTCCATCATCAACGAGCGGTGGGTGGTGACGGCCGCTCACTGCCTGCAGCCGGGCGACAACGTGACCGCCGTGGCAGGTGAGCACAGTCCAGCGAGACGCCTGCCCTTAACTTCTGAGGAAAACAGCATTTATGGAACCAAGCAGAGGGACCGGGTGGGTGTGTGCAAAGTGCACTTTCACAGCAAGGTCTTGGGCAAGTCAGAGAGGGCCAGGGTGGCCAGCAACGCAGCAAGCGATGGTGCCACTTCACAGAACAAACCCATCTTGGAGTGAAAATGGGCATTTCCCCCTCTTAGTACCCAGCTGCTTCAGGCTGCTGCCAGACAGCCTGCTAGTAACTCAGTGCAGGGTTTTGACCAGTGTGTCAGTGCTGTTTTTCTTACAGTTAAGGCAGAAACATCCTCCCTTATTTGCATCTACCATGTGTGAATATATAGCATAGGAGAAACACCACTATGACCAGTTACAGTCCCCAGAAATACTGAGAAGAGGCAGGAAACGATCCTGGTTTCTGTTTAAACACCAGCAAGCTTTGAGACGCTTTTGCTCAAAAACCCAGCATGAAGCCCAGCATTCTGCCTGCAACTGTGAGAAAGTACACAATTCCCCTGCAAAAACACCAGAAAAACACCTTTCCACCTGGCCAGAGGTTTTGCATTTGCATGCAACCTGCCTCTTGTTCCGAGCTCTGTTGTGTGCCCCTCCATTTCGGGCACATTATCGCTGCGGGTGCTCCCTCCACGCTGCTCTGCAGTGCAGCTGGGTTTCCAGGAAAGCAAAGCACCGATTTTGCAGGGACTGCTGAATGCCTACCCACACCACACACATTGCAACGGTAACATTCAAGTCCCTCCTTTGTGCTCGGGCAAAACATCCAGCTTTGTGACAGCGCAAGGCCACAAATGGATCATGGGGGCAGTAGAAGCGCTCCCATCCTGTCCTCCTTGCCTCTCTGCTTCCACTGCAGATGCATATTCCCAGGACCCTTACAAAAACAAGCAGCTGCAGCATAAGATAAAAACCCTCTCAGGGTCTCCCCTCCGTGTCTTGCATTCACACCATAGAAGCACAGCCCGCAAGGAAGCCAACGTTCACAGGGGGCTGCAAACCCCCCTCGCAGAGCACCCAGCAGCACCAGGCTCCAAAACCGCCTGCACCAGGCGGCAACATTAGCACAAACACAGCGAGCTGCCTCACCTCTCCCGGCGGGATCCTTCTGCTCCCGGCAGCCGCAGGACACTGCTAGGGCCAGCAGCGCTGCAGATGGTGCTCAGAGTCGGTATATTCAGGAGATGACAGCAAAGCACGCAGAAACGCTGCCACGGGGGTTAAACACAGCCTGTGCTTCTGGGGCCGCGAGAAAGCACGCAGGAAAAGTCCTCCCTCAGCACGGCAAGTTTGAAGGAGGACTCAGGTCACACACAGATCCCACTGCTGCTCCCCAAGATCTCAGTAAATTTCCCTCTCTCTCTACCTGTTGTTGCACAAGGCAAGGGGAGGTAACAGGCGGCAGCTGCCCCCTCACTCTGGAATCAGGCACAGCTGAACCTTGTTGTGAGAGCACCTGGGGGCACTGTGAGCACTCAGAGGGAGAGGGCCTTGGAAGCACTTTGGTTGCTGGTACCATCCCTCTGTCCCACCTGGAGAGTCTGAGGGTACAGATATGAGGTGGCCATGGGGAAAGTTGGGCTCTTTCCTGCTGAGCAAGTAATTAATTTTTTGTTGATAGGGCCTTTCCTCCTGCGCTTCTGAGGTTCTGTTACCCCTGGTGTCCCTGTGGGACTGTGAAATCCCCAGGATTTCCATGTCTTCCCTAAAGGTGGAAGTGCCCAAGTCCTCACACTGCATTTGTCTTCTTAGAGGGCAGCATCTGCATTTCCCCAGCTCGTTGCTGCACTTGGTCTTAAATTGGCCCATGGTGGTGGCATTAAGTGCAACAGTTGGAGACATAAGGCTGAGGGGCCTGCGGGGCTGGCGGCACAAGGAAACTTCTAGAGGCCTCTGAGAAGGTGGCAAAGCAGACCTGAGCGCAACAGCCACCCAGGGCCAGGCAGGAGTCAGATAACCCCCATGTGACAAGCCTGTCCACGCGTGTCTCCGCAGGCGAGTACAACACGAGGGTTGAGGACGCCACGGAGCAGCGGCGGCGGGTGGTGCGCATCGTGCCGCACCCCACGTACAACGCCACGCTCCACAAGCACCACAACGACATCGCGCTGCTGGAGCTGGAGGAGCCGCTCCACTTCAACAGCTACGTCACCCCCATCTGCCTCGGCAGCAGGGACTTCACCGCCAAGCTGCTCAAGTACGGCATGGGCACCGTCAGCGGCTGGGGCAGCCTGTTCTACCGCGGCCGCGAGTCCATCATCCTCCAGGTGCTCAGGGTGCCCTTCGTGGACCGGCCCACCTGCCTCAAGAGCACCTCCATCACCATCGAGCTCAACATGTTCTGCGCCGGCTATTCGGCTGGTGGCAGGGACACCTGCGAGGGTGACAGCGGCGGGCCCTTCGCCACCGAATTCGAGGGGACCTGGTTCCTCACCGGCGTGACCAGCTGGGGGGAGGAGTGCGCCAAGCCCGGCAAGTACGGCATCTACACCAAGGTCTCCAAGTACATCAAGTGGATCAAGGACACCACGAGGCTCACGTAGGCGTGCGAAGCCAAACTGTGCAGCCGACAGACTGGGTAGCCAAGCCAGAGCGAGGCACGTGCAGCTTTCCAGAAATCATTGCAGTTTAATAAACGCTTCTCACTGGACTCATTTTTGCGC
Organism: Tinamus guttatus; assembly: GCF_059628265.1. Classification (NCBI taxonomy): domain Eukaryota; kingdom Metazoa; phylum Chordata; class Aves; order Tinamiformes; family Tinamidae; genus Tinamus; species Tinamus guttatus. The sequence continues at coordinate 9,033,069 of NW_028288821.1, forward strand.
TAAGGGGGTGCAAATCCAGCGCAAATGAGGCAATAAGAAAATAAAAGGCCTTTCTAATTATATCTGCATGCATTCATTAACCCATCAGCCCCACCAAGAGCACCCGTGAGTCTCCAAAGCGCAGACTCCAGTGCAGACGAGCACGCACGCGGCTTGTGCATGCCCTGGCCAGCAAGTCCCCATGTGGCCAAGTGACGCCGACAGAGCCACTTGGAAGGACACGGGCTGTTCCCATGTGAGCAGTTTGGACAGAATTGCAGAGCCTTGCAGGGATTTATTTAACAACTTTTTAATCTTTTAAATATAGATTTAACACATTTTTTTTACAGGTACATATACAATATAGTTCATTTAAACTTACAGTCAGAGAAAATTCTCCACTGTAATTTAGAATACCATGTACATGAAGAGCCTACTTGAACAGCATACATTACCTTATGTGGAGTGTGCAAAGTTTCAAATGTTAAAAATCTTAAGACTGTACATTCAGATTTGCAGAACCAGTCCCTCTCATAAATTAATAAAGGCGTAGATTTAAAACCATGGAAGACAAAAAAGTTTAAAATCATTTTAATATGCAACGTGTGCTACGTCTGAGACAAATATTTACATTTGTACCTCAAAATGTGTACTGTTACCACAAGAACTGTTGCCACTATAAACAGCCCCAAAAAAACACAAGAGAATCCTATTTTTTCCACCTAGCAAATGCATCATGAGCAATTTTTAAACAAACAGAAATATAATTCAGTGACTTAAAACCTTTCTGGGATGATTTCCAGTGATTGAACAATACTGGGAGCGCTCTAGGCCATGCAGTGATGCTCAGTTCAAACTCGGCTGGTCGCACTTTTGACGATGTAGGAGGGTTACCCATGGTCCTGACCACTTCAACTGGGGAAATGCCCACAGTGGCATGGTGGCGTTGAAGTCAACCTACTAGGCCACAACAGCCATGAAGTCTTTCAAAAATTCCTCTGCGCAAAAATGGTCACCTCCAAAAAAACCCTCCAGTATGTTCTAATGTAACAACTTAGGACTCTAACCAAGAATCCATGGGTCACAAGTCAAAGTCAGATCATAAAGGTCCCCCATTCATCCAGAGTAGAAAACATTTCAATTAGACGGGACAGAGCAAATTCACTACTGCATGCATACTGTTAACCCTGTTTTCGACAGTCAGATGCTCTTTGCACACATCTGCTTAGAAGTCAAACCACCTGTACCTATGTACTACAAAAGCAATGCTAGACAAAGAAACACAAAATTAAATTATGGATGTTCAATAGTCTTTTTCTTCCTCAAAAATTCAATAGATACAATATCAGTAAAGATGTTGAAAAGTACAGTCTTATCAGGAACATCCTTAGTGCAAACATGGACTTCAATTTATGGCACATGTTCCAAAAGTACATACATTTAATGTAAACTTCAACACTTGCTAGATACAGGTTGTAGCCTTGGAACACTTTGGGACCCTAAAGTGATTCATGACAACCCTGAGTTGTCAGTTTGACCTGATCCAAACCGCACTGAAATCAATGGGCCTGACTGCAGTGGGCTGGAATCAGACTCTAAGTGCAAAAGGAGGATCTTCAGCATTATTGCATCTTCACATGTGAGTCAGCCAGATGATGCTCTTACAGAACATTACATTCATCCAGCTGAAGTAGATTTTTAAGAAAAATCCATTCATTAAATCAATTAAGCAGGACATACAGCCTTTTTTTTGGCTTATCAAAATTCAACTCTTATTTGCAAACAACTTCAACAGTTGTCAGCTAGTAAGTAGATAAAGCCTTCAACCTGTAGAGAAAACTTCAAGCATCTAAACAAAGTGTCAAGAAACTGTGGCGTACTTCCTTGATGGAAACGTGATGGATGTCATGGAAAAACGGCAGGTAAAAAATGATAAAATAGCGTACTTTCCATAGGGAAAGAAAAAAGCAAAAAAGAAAAACAAAGAGCAGAGGATGGCTTCCTTTATGACTATGAGAAGCTGCTCAGGACCCCGGTCCCGTTGAGTGCAGATGAAGCTGTGGAGTTCTGTGAATGTGATGAATAGTACAGGACAACTCCAACTATTGTGCTATTTCTCTGTAACACTTTGTTGAAAGCTTCCAAAGAGCATCGAAAATAGGATGCTACTGGTTCACCCTTAATTCAAGGGGAACTAAACTTTCTTGTGTTGCACAGGGCAGCATCTATAAAGTAATGAAGAATGATGTTAATATTAAAGCATCTTATTCCCAGGCATACATTCTTCCCTGTAATCATGTAACATTTGTACAACATCAGAAAGCACACTCCCGTGGCTCCTCACAAAGCTGAGCTCCCATTTGCTCCAGCGAGAGCCATGTCTAAAGGAGGACCACAAGGTTGGACACATTTGTGTAATCTCTCACCTGATTTTTTGCAGCACAGCCAGCTGGTCTTGTCCCTAGATTTACTATTTTGTCAGGCTCAAAATGTTATTTTACGCACAGTTACAAAATAGATGTTTTACAAAGCTGACTGGCGGCTCAGGTTGTAAAAGTCTACCCTGCTTTATGTTTCAAAGGCAAAAATATACATTATCTTTAACGGCCCCTGCATAATAAATCTGCTCGCATAAATATGAAAGCCTGTTGCTGCAATCATTAAAGTGCATGAGCAGTAGTGCAAACAGCAGTGCTACATCCGCAAAACTACAAGTGGCATTTTAAACAGAACTTACACAAAGCCTGGATGTCTCAGCTAACATGCTCACACCAGCTTGCAAGAGCTCCGGAGTCCAAACTCTGCTCCAACCAGGCAAAATTTAAGCCAGGTGGCCCACGCTGCCACGCAAGGGTTGCCTCAAGCTCAAGTAGTCAAGATGACGATCACCAAGAGGACTGAGAAGCTGTGCATTTAGACCAGCAACACGCACCCTACTCTACAATGATCCATCGCATGGCAACGGTGGCCAGCGGGATCAGAGGATGCGCAAGGTCAGTGCTCCGGGCACTACGGGGCAGGCGAGTGCTTTGCTGGGCGTTATTGCACGCAGAGAACTCACGCTCATCCCGAAGGCTTGGAGGAGAGAAATCACCAAGTGGGGGGTTAAACAAAACTGGGGCCTGATGGTGGGAAAGAGGATCAGGAACCTGCAGCCTGGCCAGCGGCAGGGTCACATCTGCCTGTAGCCTCTGCCCAACAAGTGGGTGTCTGCCCTGGCCAGGAGCCTCCTGGACGTGGCTCTGAGCACTCCTCAGGTGTGGGGCTCAAATAAAATTCTGACAAGTAAGTTCCCTGCTGGTAAAAAGGATGCAAAATTTGCAGCCATATTGCATTAATTTATATAATCTAATAAACAGATGCTTTTAATACTGTTTCCGTTTTTCGTTTGTATCCGTTTTTTAGTCAGGTTATGCTATTTCATGCACGTGAGCTCCCTCCAAAAGAAATGAGTTTCAGATTTCCACTTGCTGGACAAAGGTTGCATGAAACTTGCCCTTTTCTCTGCTTGGCTTTAAAGGTCAGGCCAAAAATGCACTGGCCTCACTTTGCTCAGAAGTCAAATTTCTGGAGTGAACAGAATTTTTCTGTATTTGTATTTGCTTACCACTTCTGAGCAAATAGAAAAGAGAAGGAGCTTGAGCTCAGTGTGAGGGGAGGCTGTGGTGCCCTGGCACAGGCACCGTGTCTCTGAAACGGAACAAGCCACAGTCTGCTGGGATGGCCGACAAGGGCTTCATTTCTGCTGCCCCAGTTCTCAGCCTGAGGTGACCTGGGCGCTACGTTACGGCCAGGAGAGAACGTGGCTTCTCCTGCCCTCGCACAGGCACTGCCGGTGCCGCACATCACAGGAGTGCAGGGTCTTCGGCGTATCAGCAACCAAGGGACCTGCAGAAATACTTTGGTTCCTGCCCTACTGTGGAAGATAAGCTTGGATCGTAATTCTGCAACTGTAGCCTTCCCGGAGAAGTGCTGCTTACACGGGGGGCTATTCCCTGTCGATTAATAAAAAAGTGAAGCCATTTCACTGGGAACCACCTGCCTGCTTTAGCAACCAGCAGCACACAGTTAAATCTTAGCAATAGCTCTTTTCTGAAATGAGGCATTCTCCCCAAATCCGCTTTTTCATTTTGAGCTTTGCACGGTCTGACCTGTGATACAGAACAATTGCTATGGCACATGAATTAGAAAATCCCCCATGGATTACCACCAGAGGTAGAAAGAAGCAAGGATCAATCTCAGAAGTTATGGTCAGTGTAGTGAAATTTGGCACACTGCAGGGTTGTTTTTCAAAAATGGTGCTTTTCAAAATGACCTCCAAACCAGTCATTTTTCCCCAAAATACCTCCAGGCTTATAACCAGGCCGAGATTTATACACAGTGTAATAAGGATTTCCTCCCCATCTTTGGAGTGGAACACTAGGACCAAAATACATATATACATACATACATATACATATATAGGATGGCCAATAGTAGCCACTCATCTGTAAGGCAAGCTACCTATGCAACCAGGCAAGTGAAATAAGAAAAACAGTCTACATTCCACCTTCTCTGGATTCCTTTGGATGTTGCAAGTGTGTTTGGCACACAGGCTGCCCCTTGGCAGGCCTGGTGCAGGACAGGGTATCTTCAAAGCTGCTACTTGCAGCATGGTGAGGTATTTACCAAAAACATACCTGGCAACCTAAAACCATCCAAAGAAAATTCCCTACAACTTATTATGCATTGTGCTAGCCCAACATAGGAGGAACAAGCGAAAGGGGAGAGGAGCAGCTTGTAAGGCTGAAGAAATTCGCCACCCTGAGGTGGAAAGTGTTGGCTGGAGCTACACTTTAAATATAATAAAAAATGCCATACTAAGGGAACTGTTCCATCCACCCATTACAAGTGCTCCTAGAAACAAAGGCTTTGCACTGAAATAATAAATTCCCAGATTTTTCTGAGTTCTGGCTGTGAAATTCTGTGGTTGCACACACATTTTTAACTCTCTATAAGGACCTGGGACAAGCAGTAATGAAGGTGCTAACGCCCATGAAGGGCTGGACCTGCATCTCACCCAGCTCTGAGAAATGACTTCCGCAGGCTCTAAGCTCTTGGCAAACCCCACTGAATTTATCACATTTATCCTGCCTGCAAACAAAACAGTGTTTCCACCAGGGCAGCTGCAAATATCTGAGGGTTAGCAGTGCTCCTGCCTGCCCCTACATCACTATCCCGGGTTTGGCTGCCAAATTGTGTCACTGCTATTTCAGGAGTGGCCTGTCCTTGCACAGAATGATACTGGGCAGAGGGATTTGTGGCATCACCGGAACAAGAGCCCCATCTTCTGAAGCAGCAGAACCCAGAGCACAATTCAGACCATTTCCCCAGGGCAGCTGGTGCTATAAAATCAAACGCAGTACAAAATGACCAATGCACACAGGAAAGAGTTGCTGAATATAAAGGAACCGTTTCAAAACCCATTTTCAATGGGCAATCTGGCTACAGACGTATCACTGAAAAAGCTCTAGGAATGGATAAAGCTAAAATGGCAAAAATGCATCCTATGTCCTCCTACCATATTGCCTGAAACACATGTAAAATTAGATTCATGTCTAGAAATTCCATACATGGTGAGCAATAGAGAAAAAGCACAGTGGAAGTCATAGGAGGGAGAATAAAGGCTCAGTGCTACTGCTAGACCCTGCCAAGGTGACTGCAAAGCACCTGGGCAGCGGTCTGAGACTTCCAGGAGGAGCCTTCTATATTTTTCCCTTGGGAAGTCCATCCTACTTTGTACTCAGTGACTTCATAAATCACCGTGGAGTCGCAAGTCTCCAGGATTTGGGGCATTTGACCACTGACAAAGTAAATCAATGCTCCAGGTTTAGCTTCACCCTGTTTTTTAGGATCCGTTTATGGCTGGAGACACTTCTGTTTAGGCTGTGGTCCAGCACGCAAAGGGATCCGACTAGCAGACTTTGTGACAAAAAGTCAGGAAGGATATTTGAGCAAATCAAAGTGAATCTTCTCAAACACGTTTAGCTGCTGATGGGCCACTGCAAGTTACCCCCAGAGGTAAAACCACAAAAACTCAAATCTGTGCTGATTGACTGTCCTTCAACAAAGGAAATAAAAATACCTCTGCATATGGCAATGATTTTACTGAAAAATCAATGTTTCATGATAAAAGATTTCAAGTCTTTGACAAAATTAATCAAAACAGTAGATTTTGACAAAGTGGAAATATTTAAAAGGAAATCTACTGGCAAAATTTCTAATCATAGTTTCCTAACAGTCCTCAGTCTCCTGTTTGTGGTGATACCAAGCAGTGATACCAAACACACAGCAAGGGCAACAGGCTGCTCTTAAGGCATTTTCTTGTGTTATCAGTTACGCTTCTCAATCTGTTTCTATCTACATTTATGCGTAGAAAATGAGAAATATGATTTTTGAGGCTGGAAGCCTTACAATGAAACCTAAACCTGCTGTTTATCTTTATTCTAATGACGGACTAATTAACAGGCCTGCAGAAGTCAGCAACAAGTGAAAGAGTGAGGCTTGGTATAGAGAAAAATGGGGTAGACCCAAAGCCAGCACAAAAATGGAAGTATTGACTTTCGGGAGCTTTAGATCAGGCTTCGATATCTTTGCTGGCTTAAGGAGATTTTGCCTATTCTTTCTCTTCACGTGGGGTTTGAACTACGGCAGCGAGGAGGCAAAACAGCCGCAGGGATCCCTGATCACAGACTCCGACTCTTCTCCCAGATGTTGTACCCAATGCTCTTGCAATAAAATCTACATTGTTAAATACTCATTTTTAATTTACTAATGGCTAAATTAACAGGAAAGTCTTAAGGTGTTTTAAAAAAAGAAAAAAAGCAGTATCTTAATAATCTGCTACTTTTGCAGGCTTTTTGGAGTAACAGCTTTTCTTTCTGCTGAGGCAAACGCAGCCAGTTTGGGTATATCAGGCATTATGTAAATCATGGCTTAAGAGACCTGATTCAAGTTCTGAAATATTTCTCCTATGCATTTTATATGATACCTGCAACTTTGGCATTCCGAAATCTACAGTCACCGACCACTATCTGCAGACTGTGGACAGGAACCCAGCCTTCTTTTCTTCTGTTTAGGTTTTTCACCAACCTTGAAATGACAGTCGTATTAGTAAAAATCACAAACAAACAATGCAAAAACCAGACACACACATACACATATAACCAACCAACCCACAAGCAGTGTTTTTATATCAGCAGCAGGGAAATTAAGCATCTCTGCTGTTACCTGGGCTCAGTTGGGATGAATCTAGCCAGAGTGCTGCAGGTAAACCCATGACGAGATTTAGGCAGCTGGAAATACTCATGCTCAAACATGGCACGCCTCAGACTCACTCATGCAGTAAAGTCTGCTCTAACAAAAACGCTGGGTATGAGAAATTTATGCCTGGCACTGGCCAAAGCTGGCAAGAGAGGTAGGGAGCAGCGAGCAGAACTGTGATACTTTATGTGCTGCTTTTGCTAACAGCAGCAGGAATTCCCCTCAATGTGCAAAGAATGCAGATGTTGGCCAGGGACCTCCCACAGGGCTATCTGTGTCCACACACGTGTAAGATGCCCACTACACTGGGGCTGATCCAGGTAACCGATAATATCACTCTCCTTCCAGGCCGTATCCAGAATAAGGCATTAGCCGGCTGCTCTCTGGGCACGGAGACCCCAGTGAGAACTTTTGTGGCTGAGGGATGAGAGCGCCTCAGAAATCAATCCAGAAAGGAAAGGTAGCCAAAACCCTCAGCCAAATCCCTGCAGGAATCAGCAGAGGGTCTGCTGCCCTCCAAAACGACCAGACTAATGGCTCGACGCACACGGTGTCAGGTACGGTCATTTCCTAGGCAAAACGCACAGCTGCAAGGAGGGAACCAGCTGTGATCACTTGCAAGGAGCAGCTTTAAATATGACTGACTAAATGATGGCTAGTAGCCATTAATTAGTTAAGACTTGTACTGCCATTTGGGAGAGGAAAATGCCCACAATTAGTCACTATTCCTATTAATAACTGCAGAACCACCAAGCCAAGAGCTGATCTGTGAAGACAGAAAGCAGACCAAGGCAAACATCCCTCACTCAAAGCAACACTTAACATGAGAAGGGCATTAGGGTGAGCAGCAGAGGCTGTTAAGGTGTTAATATAGCACAGTTCACGCAGACACCAATGGTATAGGAAGTCCAGGGCCCAAGCAGTGCGTGTGGCTTCTAGTCTTACAAAGGGAATGAATTCTCTGGCTTTCCGGAATACTCTAAACCTTCACCAAAAGCTGCCCCAGGCACAACGTTTGTGCAATGTTACTTTGCAGGCTCTCCGAGGTCAGGAAAAGTAATCCTAAAATACCTACCACTGTCCCTCACCATCTTCATGTAAAAGCTGAATTTCATCCCCGTTCTTCACCAGCAGGTCATCTGATCCTCTCCTCTTGCAGTCTGCAAGGGCCTTATATCTTCCTGGAGACTGCAATAGTAACAAAAAATGCCTTATTTAGTTATGTTTTGTATCAAGGAACTGTTATTTCTGACTGCCGCAGGGAATATGATAGAGCCCTATCAGCACCTTTAATTAAAATTATTTCAAGAAAGTACAGAAAAATGCATCTTCCCACTCCCCAAACTGAGAAAAGGGAAATTATTATACACATGTAAGACACATCCCTTATGGAGGCAGCAGATAGAGCAAGGCAAGGCTTTGCAAAACACAAAAGTCCAAAAATGGCACCACCTAGTGCTTTTATATCACTGCATTTCAGTTCATCTTACTCACCAGCTGGCTGCCCTCCTCCTCCTCCGTGTCCGAGCAGTTGGAAAGATACTGGTTCCCAGACCATTCCTCCAGCCCCTCGCAGATTTCCAGCGACTGCGACATTCCTGGCCAGCCTGCAAGACAGGACACGGAGCCTCCAGGACCCGTGGGACGGCATCCACAGGGAATGTCCCTGTCGGACACGTGCCCCCGCCTTACTTCTGCTGGGTTTGTTCTGTGGCGACATGGGGACGCTCTCCAGCAGGACAGGACTGGTACGTTCGGAGTCGTTTTCTTCTGAGCTTATAGAGGCTCTCTGCTGCTTCCTAGGGATTGAGGGGAGAAATAAATAAATAAATAAAAAATAGTTTTGATTTTTAGGTAAAATCAAAACCTGCAAATTTTGTAAAATTGAATCAGAGATAATACTGATAGTCGTTAATATTTATTTTGGGGGGATAGTGCCAGAACACGCGGGAGCCCCACGCAGTCTGCCCGGCTTGCGGGACTTACCCATCGCTCAGCTGCGAGGAAAGGGGCAGCTGGTCCACGCACGAGCTCGGCTGCTGCTTCTCAACTGTGGGTAGGTTGAAAACCAGTTTAACATCATTGGCTTTTCAGTAGCTGTCGCGCCTGAAGCATTTTGTTAAAAGTCTCACTTTTTGTGCAACTCCTGTCACTTTTATTTAGAGAAAAGAGAGACCTAGCGCCTATTGCTTAGCAGTCACTTAGTGATGATGGATGTTATGCTAGCACAAACCCACTGAAGCCCATAGGACCTTAACGTGCTTAAAATGAGTCATCTGCTATGCATCTTGTTGAATTAAGCCTACAACAACAAATACCAAACAGCCCCCAGAATACTGAGAAAAGAATGGACTGTAACTCATGTTCATGGAAGCACCTGGTCTTTCCAGCGTTAAGTTACGTTACTGCCCTGCAACACGGGACCTCGCGCCAATATTCTGCTATGAGGCTTCTTCTGAGAATCAATTCCCTAGTGTGAATTAGTGGATGTCAAGATTAGCCATGTGAAAATAGGAAAAACTCTGCTGCAGAGTGACTGCCACAGTGCGACTGGTCAGATGTACCTTTTATAAGCTCCTGCTGCTTGAACAAAATTTTTCTGATTTCGTTTAACCATGCCATCTTCAGGTCTACTGTTTGGGCCTGGAAGAGGAGAAACACTTGTCTGAATTCTGAATCACCCCCCACAGTACAGGAATAGAATCTCACTTTTCCATGCAGTGATTACCTGAAATCCCCTTTCATCTAAACCTATCAATGACTTATTGAAAACATTCTTTATTTTTTGAAAAGTTATGATCCCTACTACATGTAGGCAACAGAGTTCATGCTGTAGGAGCACTTCTGACAATGAAATTCAGCAGAGCATCTGTGGCCTGTGGTCATTAAAGTTCAATTCATGAAAACCATTCAGCATAATATCTTTTTCCAGCTATTGCTCTTTGTGAGATTTCATCTGAAATAAAAGACTCTGTTTCCAGGTAACTATCCTGTCTCTACTTTAAGATAAACTTCTTGAGTTATGGGTTGGACACAGGGATAGCTCTGGAATAACAAACACAGCAAAGAGAAGCACATTGAAAGTCTGACAATCCTCAAACAAAACAAATCTTCTCCCAGAATGGGAGACATCAAGGTTAAACTCGATGTGGGGAGCTAAACACAGGTGTAAAGATGCTTTGAAGCTACACACCTGCACGACATATACCTCCTCTCGCCCACTATACCAGATTTCAAATTTTCGATGGTCTCCTTTCACATTCTCAGTTATTCCAACTGCATTCATCTGCAAAGAAAAAAAAAAGAATAAAAATTACACATACTACAAATCTTCCCATCTTTCCCATGATCCAGGCATTTTGTAAAGTGCTAAAGAATCCTATTTTCACCCAACCAAACATATTTCATTAACAGTGTTTTCTTCAGTAGCAACTGAAAGTCCTTATCTGACCTGTTCCCGCTGGCTCTTGTCCACCACCTTGCCGTGTCAGAAGAAGCTTTCTTAAAGCAATCAATGGCCCTTTGGGGATTTTTCATTTGGGAATAAGTGGGACTAGCTGAAAAGTCATTTCCTACCTCTTTCAGCACAAAATTCCTCGGATGAGGTATATGAAGCTGTATAAAACTCAAAGCCCCAACCACTCTCATTTCAAGTTTCCAGACTATTCCAAGTGCTTATAGTGTCCATATTATAAGTCAATTGCAGAGCTTTAGCAAACTTTGTAAGCTTTACAGGAGAAAGGTAGCGTAAATTAGAATAAATTCAGTGATTAGCCAAGAAAAGCCAATAGATTGATCAGAAAGACCAAAAGTGAAGGAAGTGATTGGAGCTAAGAAAACATCACAAGCTGTGAACTGTTCATCTCCGAGAGATGTAGTTTAACCACAAGGCAGAAGAATAGGCAATATAAGTCCAATTCACCCATGAAGTACAAAATCTGCCTTATCCTCATGCCATAACTGAATTAACAAAGCTTGTATTAGAGCCGAAGCGGTACGAGATTAGTTCAATGTCTCTTGGTCCCTGGCCATCCCTGCAGTTGACACATCACCCCCAGGATTTTGAGAGAAGGAGTAATATTTGGATGCTCAGAGTGAGATGCCATAAACCTTTCAGGAAAATCAACAAGCAGGCACCAAGCTGGCCGTGGCTGAGTGCTTCTGTGCCTCAGTACCTGTTTCTGCAGATTTTGCTTTGGATGATTTGGCTGGAAGGGTCAAAGGCACAAACAGGGAAGGGGTATGTAAAGACACCTAACTGAATCAGCAGGTCAGGCTGTGATTACAGACTGAGAAACTCATCAGTAATAGGATATTTCTGACCTGTCTGATGAAAATGCCATGCAATTATTGTCTCGCTGAAAAATACTTCAATATCTGATATTGCTTCTTATTTAAAGCACAGGTTGTTAGAAATTCAATAAGTAGATATGTTTCAAACAGGATCTAACAACAATGGTATCACATATAATACAATATTCAAGGGGATTGCATTAGATAAACCTAGATATATAAAGAAAGCCTTGGAAAGAACATCAGTTTGGTATTGCTACAATGCCCTGTTAATAAATGTGTACTTGGAGCATTTTTTTTCTCTTGAAAGATTGAGATGATCTACAAATTACACCACCTGGGCCAATTTCCGTTCCTAGCTGCTTTTTCAAATTGCTGGCACCTATTATCAGTGACTAGGAACAGCCTCAGGAAAAACGAAGCAAGATGCTCATTAGTTTCCCTCATTTCTTCCCTGGCATAAACAGCAGAGAACAGCTTCTGAAGTTCTGAGGAAGCGTTTGCCTCCGGATGTGGAAGGGATCATCAGTCATTAGCGACCAGCATCACCTCGCCGCTCGCTGCCTCGCATCTCCCCCTCTCAACACGGTCCTCTGTGTTCCTGCTGCACAGGAGCCTCATGAACTCGCCTGAACGTTAGCACTGAGATTGCAGGGTGAATAAAGTGAGCAGCCATTTCCTCACACACAGTTTTATATACAGCAGCTGCTACTCAAAAACACATGTGCTAAAAATTTGCAGCATAGTCTTGGTATGAGGGCATAAAATTTTCATAAAATTTTAGCCTGAGCAGTATATTTCCATATTGCCTTAGAAAGCCAGATTGGGCTCCAGGCTCATTTTAGTAAGAAATACAACACTGTGCTCTTGAAAAGGCAGCCTAGAAAGCACCTTATACCAATACTGCAATTTCCAATTTTGTGCATCATTCTTGACATAGTCATTTGTATGGAGGCTTCTGCAATACTGCCCAGACATCACGAGATTTGAAGGTCTAGCCTGAACTATCTACTATCAGGATGAGAAGCAAAGTACCAGGAATAAATATATTATTAAAAAGTCTGTTCACTCATCTTAGTGTATTTTAAAATTCTATTTCCTCCTCCTGACCAGGATTTACTGTGCCCCTTTTCAGCTGTTGGTTCACTGCATTGCAGATTGAAGTGGGTAAATTTAAAGCTCTGGGATGGCATTTGCCTGCATCACCTTCCATGATGATAAAAGGCAGACTGATTTACTTTGCTTTGCAGTGGGTTAGGAACAGGCACCCTCCAAGTTACTGAACCTCAAGGATATTTGCTTTTGGGTATTTTATATAGTGTAAAATATTACCCAAAATCTTGAAAAGGTAGTTCTCAAAGTCTTTTTAAAAAAAAAAAAAAAAAAAAACACACATCCAGTTACACAGCTTCCACTGAGAAGCTTGCTTTCATTCTGAAACCCTGGAAAACATTTTTGCAAGTAAAAACAATTCCCTGATACTATCATGAATCAAACGAACGTCAAGCTCCAGAATCATTATTTCACCCCCAGGGCAGCAATTCTGAAAACATATGTACTCGCACATCACCCTGCAGAATACCTGCATTCTCTGATCACCACCCTTTCGGATTGGCAACATAGCCAGAAAATGAGCCCTCCTACGGCAAAAAATAGGCACTGGCCACATTGCTTGGGCTACCAAATGCTGGATTTTCTCCTCCAAGAAGGCCTTTGCCATAGAGGCTCTTTTTTCAAAAGCACATATGGGAAAACAAAGACCACCAGAAAGCAAGCTCTCCAGAAACAAAATTATGCTCTTTTGGGAAAAAAAAAAAAAAAAAAAAAATCAGGTTCCTAAACATACGACCTTGCCTTTATTTTTGATACACAATTTGTAAAGCGCCCTGGAGCTGAAGAGCCTTATCTATCACCACCCTTGGAGGCACCGTGTCTACCAGTGGCACCTCCCTCCTCAGACCCCACTGGAACCAGGGGTAGCTCTAGCATCGAGGCCTGAAGGGTCAGCCTCCAAGAACCTATTTTTCCAATTTTAAGCTACATCTATACTGTTTTTATTATTAATCATGAGAAAAAAGAGGCAAAATGATCATGGTCCCATTAGAAGTGCTCATCACACCCAGTATGCCAGAAGGTCTCTCTTTTAGAGGAGTAGTTTGGGATTTTTACTGATAATAGCTGGCGTTTAGAAGCACTGAGTAGTTGTTTCTATCTCTCATGTTCTGCCATAGGCTTTTTTTTTTTCTCCCCTCATCTGGCAATTATATTTTTAGCTGCAATTAGAGCTACTACCAAAGGAAGAGGGCAACAGGAGGAAGATGTTTTATTCTATGTAGCCTCCGGCCACACAGATGGCACTCGGGGACAGCCAGGTGCTGCAGCGCTCCCCCAGGCGGGCTTCAATCATGGAGCCCTCAGAGCTTATTAAAACCAGCAGCGGCTTCTTCATGGAGCTGGCATTTCCTTTTGGGACATTACAGCTCTTAATAGCTGACAAGACGCTGTGCCTGTTACCATAAAAATACTCTCTGAGTTCTCAAAGTTATTGATTTACTGCATGAAAATGGCAATGGCCCCAGCTGAGATAGTCCTTACTTTCAAAAAGTGCTTAAAACTGTAAGATGAGGTTTTATCATATCCGTCTCCGTGATCCTCCCGCTTCTTGCAGAACACCAAGGCTTTCTCGTACAGGAACAGGTGCCTCTGCATTGGCTTGAACCTGGCAAGATCCTTCATTTTTGTTGGACCTTTTCGGTGTCCTGTCCAAACACTGAAAGATCCTTGCATCAATACTTTTCCTAGTTCACTCAGGTCCCCCTGGGGAGAGGATGACAAATAAGAAAAAAAAAAAAAAAAGTTATCATTTAAAATTTAACTGCACTGTCCAAACAATAAAGGGCAACAGGGCCGAGCCTTTCCAAGGCACGTCCCTCTAAGAATAGGTCTTCCTGGAAGGATCAGATGACCTTTTCGGGAGTGTTGGCACAGGGCCAGGAGAGAAGCAGAGGTCTAGGACACAGGACTATGAGATCTCTAAGTGAAGGGGTACAAGTCAAAAATTGGAAGGACTAGGAAGCTGGAGAAACTTGCTCAGTACCTATGGGAAGTCCATGCCTAGGGCTCCAGATAATGTATTTCAGGAGGAGAGAGCAGATGAGATTTGACCTGAACTGAGCTCTGTGAGGATGGGATGCTAAGGACGTTTCAAGGAGGCCACGACTGGCTGAAGCAGCTTAGAAAGCCAGCCCCTGCCACCGTCCCCAAAGCCCAAGAAAAGATAACTACTTCAGCATGGAATGATGGGAATCAGCCTCAGAAAGGGTGATTAAATTAATGAGAAATGCTATGAAGATACCCCAGTCTAAAATAGAAGGTGAGCCATGACAGAACTAAGATGGATGATGGATAAATGCTGTCTAGAACCACAACTTTTCTGCATGTCCTTTGGACACAAATATTTTCCAAAACCTGAAAATCACAAAGAAGGCTGGTTCCTGGGAGAACTTCTTGATCCCGTTCACTTTGTAAGTCCCTGTTCCAGTGTAGCTTTTAGCTCATACACTCTAGGACTCTGACATTCCCCCAACATCATCTGGCCTTGTACAAGGTCTCTAATTACCCAAATCTACTCACATCATATCCTGTTATTGAAATCTGATGCATAGAGTCATTGACCGACTTTAGCAAATCCAACATTGCAACAAGAGCTTCTTGAAGTTCCTGAACTCCATCGCAGCTCGTGCTGTACTTTAGCAGCTCCTGAAAATAGAAGTGGAACAAAGCAGACCTTTCCATCGCACCTAAAGTTTCCAATGCCCCAGAGCAACCTATACTGTGTGAATTTCTTTTTCTTATGTCACTGGAAAAAAAGACACATCCTAAAACACCGTCAGTATCAGCTGTGGAACATATCACAAAAGCATGTCCCATTTTTTCTTAATTTCCTTAAAGACAGTGTTGGGTGGCAGAGGAGCATCACACTCATCTGAGCTCTTTGCACTGTGCTGTTTTTCCCCTTTGTAAGAATTACAAGCAAGGCTCAGGTTTTCCATCAGTTATGCCCTTGAACAGGGTTTCAAGCAGATGATTATTTGCAGATTGGCAGACACAAGCAAGGGATTTTCCAAAATCCAGAGAGTTTCCACGTCAGCAAACAGAAGGCACTGTTGGGCACTATACCATTCATACAAAAACTTCCACTTCAGATCTCCTCTCCCTACCTACAACTTCATGAGTACTCATCCCTTGTTCAAGCAGTTCAAAGAGGGGTTCAGTAACCTCTGAAGTCACTGTCCTGGTTCTCTGCAAAGTGGAAATACCAGCACTGCCCTGCCTCAGAAGGGTAAACGTGCACAAGGATGCATGGGTTTAAGATTGCAGGCACTTTAACAACCCAAGGGAAAGAAATGCATCAGTATAGTGGATTTCATTCATCATGCGCTTATGGTCATCTCTGGTTTATTCTTCTTAAAAGTGTTTCTGTCACTCTGCATCTGTGAACAAATTAAAACTGTTTTTTCCCCAAAAATAGCTTAATAAAAGTCCTTTCTCTTTTTCCAAAGATGAATTTTCATCCTCATAATGTCACTGCACAGAGGGTCAAGATAAGCAGTACGTACTCTAGGACTTGGTTTACAGGTAACATTTAATTGAATAATAAAACACACAAAATGACACCATGTCTTTTCAAAGTGGCAGGTGACATACCTTCAAAAGTAACTGGTATTTTGTCAGGCGCTGTACTGGTTTGAGCAAATAGGAATCCAGGCCGAGTTTGTGTTCTAATTTTCTTTGGCATTCCTGCAACAAAGAATTCATATCGAGTAAGTTCTGCACTTACTATAAACAGTTATTTCAATGGTATGATTAACACGGTTTGAAAGTTTCAAAGATTTCATGTAAAAATGCCCTGGAGTGCCATTGCAGCTTAGAATGTTTTACAAAACCACATAAAATGACATAATGGAAGGCTCTGTTTTAACCTCCTGGTGTGCAAGAGACTCCAACTGCTACGTGAGGTATCCATGCAAGGGGGAACAGAATAGAGTGCAAAATCATGGGAGCACCAAGGCCTGTGTTTAGGGTGACTGCGTGTCCCGGGATGGTGACTGCCTTGCAGAGCTACGCAGCTCACCTGGAAGAAGGTGCTCTCCGAACACTGCCGCCACAGAGACTCCGACCGCGGCTTATTCTGGCAGTACTTCTCATACATCTGGAAATCCTCTCGCTGCAAGGAGAGGCAGAAAGGCAAGTCTTAAACTCACACACATGCCATTCTGCTGGGCAGCTCAATAAGGCAAACCCCAAAACTGCAAATTTGGTTTTATCTCTGCTGCTCACTGAGTGAGTGCAGTATTTAAAACTCAGCAAGCTTGGATAAAGAGGCTGCTAAAGGACCGACATAACTGAGATTTTGCAGTGTGCAAAGAATCAGGGGAAATACTGGGCTCCAAGTCTGCTTTGTATATGAAAACAGATTCACCAACCCTGTCCAGGAAACAAAATCCCACTCGCTCGGGTGCTCCCAGGCAGCCTTCCAGACTGTGCAGGAAAATTCTGTAAGAGACAGAGGAGAGACCAAAGAGCTGTGAGCAAGATGCTACGTAGGCATTTCACACTGCAGGAAACCAGCGTGATACAAAAGGGCACCATACTTGTTGTGGAAGTCGTATATCTCTGGCATGTTCCCGAAGAGGATGTCCTTCCTGTTCCTCAGGACGGGAGGCATGAGGAGGACCATGGCCGGGTTATCCATTTCAGCTCGGTAGCCCTGCAGGATGCAAGAGGGGTTCATCACTCAGCTCTGAAGTTGGCATCTCCTTCCAGGCAGGTGAAAAAGGACGTGAATGGACTTTCATTATAATCTCATTTATTTATTAATTATTTAGTTCCTTAAACTCCTTTCTTGTAGTTCTCCAAAACCCTCCCATACACATGATAAGGCAAAAAGACAGACAGAGGGGATCTGAATGCAGCTCCAGCCCATGTGAGGAAAAAAAAAAACTTCTTTTTACTGATAAGCCCATGTACATGGCTTCTTGGTGCGTTTATACCTTAAACAGCACCACTACTAGGCCCACTCGCTCCACACACACAGTGGTGCCATCCCCTGCAGAGCTGCTCTCTATCCACATAAGCAAATTGCAGCCACTTACTCCTTGCTACGGCCTCCTTGCAGGAGCAGTCCCGGAGGAATACCGGTCCAGGTTAAACATATCTGCTGTCACCACCATGGGACACGAGTGACAACTTGTTTGTGAGCGATACGCAGCTACAGACAACCTCGCAAGAAGGCGCCAACAAGGTAATTTGCTACAAAGCAGAGAGGGCTTGAGATCAAATAGCACAATCAATGGGCTTTTCGTCTTACACAGAATGCTTCCTGGACACCAGGATCCCTCTCTCCTTGATTCCTGCTGTCTAAGGTTTTCTGCCCTCTGTGGCCTTATCTGCCTCCTGAAATCACAGCCTTTCTAAACAGGGGACTGGGCTAAGTAACAGAGAACAGCTGTAAGAAGCCCTGCTGCACTACAAACTGTTAGGTGGAATTAGGAAATAAAACAAAACTCCCTGTATTAAAACCACCTTACTATACCAATGCTAAAATATTCACTTGCTGGGGTAAATCCCAGGAAAGATAAATTCAGAGTCCAAAACTAACTGAAAAGAGACAGACATCAGGACCATCCCTGTGAAGATGCTGAGAAGGCCATTGACAACCACCCATGCAACTCATGATACTCACCAAACCACACAGAACCGAGGTCTTTTAACAAGAGTTGGAGAAGTAATCATCTATATTTAACCACTGAGAGCTGTGGTTAAATAGAGTGAATAAAGTACAGGTATGTAAAATGATAGCATGCGAAATTATAATCTGGTTTCTACACTAAGAAATGTGCTTCATATGTTCACAAACCTCACAGTACTAAGGCAGAATCCTTCTAGAGATAAAATATGAGCTGTTTGCTTTTGTCTTTAAAATGGAAAAGAAACCATGGAACATTAAAAAAAACACCAGCTCTTTTATCCATTTTTCCATTTTATTGATAAAACCAATAACTAGTTCATTTTTCTGCAAACAGAAGGCTTCTCCCTTGTTCCAGACAAAAAAAAAACCCATCTCTACACCAACTGTTCCTACAGATGCCTCAGCATCAAAAATGACAGGGAGAAAACCTGAAAATTCCTGACTATCTAGGGATATGACAGTTTGCTGGGACTCAATCCCATCACTTTTTTGCTTACTGTGAGTGAGTGACAGGTGCCCTTTTGCACAGGTCAGTAGGGAAGAGCAGTGATGGATCCGACGTCACTCACCGTCAGAACAGTGAACAGCTCCTCCACGTACACCCTCTCCGTTTCTATAAGCTCATTTATGACATGGCTAAAATAAAGAAAGAAGTAGGTTACTTTTGTATCTCTGAAAAGACACCACAGGAAATCAGTGAGGGTAAAGAAGCCCAAAACCTATAGTGATCTAATTATCAACCAACTGTTCAGAAGTAGAAAAAGTGCAACAGATGATATCCATCTCTGGCTGGAGGAATACACGGACAAGGCAAGGCCTGACCAGAAGTAAGCATCACTTTGAGTACTTCTGATTTAAGCAGGGTGACAGCTTACCCTTTTAGTATATCTAAGTTGTCGTCACTGTCTGAGATAAAAGACTGCAAGGAATTCCGTTTTTCTTGATAATCGTGCATCACCTCGATCTGGAAGAGGAATGGAAAGTGTTAGAAAGAGCTGCAGAGAGGTCACCACAGAGGCTGGATCAGCCCAGCTCCAAAGCACACACAGGAGTTCTGGAGGGAAGGATGGAATAGGCTCCTTTTAGGAAATCCTACATGACAAAACCCTTTAGGAGGTCTTAGAATGCAATGGGTAGCTCAATATGCCCAGAGATTATTCTGCTGCATTAAAATCTGAAGACACCAATATCACAACTCATCAGTGTAGAGACCAAAAGACAGTGTCCACAGGGGAAATAACTGCAGACGTGGAGTTGCCTTAATAGGCAATCATGGGTGCACAAGGAACAAATTCAGGGACTAACACAGAGGAAACCGGTACCTGTGATATGGACTAACCCAGATATGGACTAACTCTCAGACGCCAGACAAATTAAAGAAATCATTGGGTTTTGAAAGGGTAAATATGCTATTTGTACATAAAATTAAAAAAGCACCTTCAAATCCAAAAGCTGTGTTAAATCAGTCTTCAGAAGGGTCTGATAGGGATTTTAGCATATAAAAGTCATTCAAAAAAAAATTCACTAAATTTTTACCTTACGAGAATTTTGAGTTTTTCTTGAAGTTTTTTTTCCAGGGAGAGAGAGATCAAATGAAAATTTCAAACTGGAATTAAAATCCACACCTTGGGCAGAAAAACATATAATTAAATCATTTATATCTATAGTGAAAGAGACAATTCAGAGAGAATCTATAGGGTCACCAACAAAAGTGGGATAGATTTCAAGAGTGAATAACTAGTTAGGTATATTACTAGAAGCAAAATAACAAATAAAATGCATCTGAAACAGCAATACATAATGCCATAGTCACATAGATGGGCATGAAGGCCATAAAGTAAAGACTAATCAGGAAGAACAAAACATCCATTAAGGGAATAATCTAAATCTAACAAAGCCTGCGAAGCCTCTGCAAATGATAGAGAGTAGTAAAATAAAACAAACTATCATAAGGCACATCACCTACTGGGATACTGGTTTAAAGTCCTTTTATGAGGGCTGCCCAGATGCTCAGCTGGTGGCATAGGCAGTTTCTCCCAACACAGCTGGGACGTGGTGCTGTCACCCGGACACGGACACTGGCACCTCCAGACAGCTCCCCGCATCCCTCTCCCGCTGCTGAAGTCAACCTAAAATTGTGGGCTTTTGTCCCATGGACCTTAAAAACATTTCTTTTCAGGTACTAGAGTGGCCTGAAATACTAGAAATGACAACATGAAATTCTCAGAGAGATCAAAAATAAATACATTCTGATGTGCAATATTCACACTACTTGTAAATTAAAAAACAAGCCAGCAAAGAAAAAAAGAAAATCAAGCAGATGATCAAATATCTTTCCATTAGTGTGAGGGAAAAAAAAAGGGGGAAGATTGCAGCGTGGAAGAATACAAAAGCAGCGCATTAATCTAGCGGCAGCTGGGTCTAAGTTAGACAAAGTTGTGACTAGTACTGATGCAGAAGAACCACCTTTTGTGAAGCAATGAGCAAAAGATGTAGGGAGAAAAACTGATGCAGAGGAATGGAAAGCAGCATGGAGAGCAGGTGCCCCATCTTCAGCATGGGCTGCTACAAGATAAAACGATTACAAGGTTATTACACCAAAGAGGCTTTAAACCTCCACTTGTAAACATGCCTAATGGAGAAAAAGGAGTGGAGCACCAGGGCACAAGGCGGGAAGATCCTAAGGAAATTAGGATTCAGTAGCGGTCCTGCTGGGAGGCTCCCACCGTGGGGAGAAGGGACATGGATAACAACCCGGATGAGAGACAGTCATCAGAGGTAGCTCTGCTGCAAGTCCCTGGAAGGGAGAAAAGCTCCCCATGACCACAGTGTTACATGACTACAGCCCTCAGCCTGCTCTGGCACCACGGCCGCACATCGCACCGCGTTTCAGGGTCGAGGATGGGGTGGTTTTAGTCTTTATTTCCTCAAAGTGCCTTCAAAATTAGAACCGCACTTATCAGACTGGCTTCAAATCCAGAGCAAAGATGAAAGAGGAGGAGTCTCTCCTCAGACAGAAAAGAAGGAAAAAAAAAAAAAACAAGAAAAAAAGAGAGGAAAAAAAGAAAAAGAGAGAAAAGTGAATAAAAGCAATGCTCTCGGAGGTGGTCTGGTTTCAGTCCATGCCATGAAACTCCTACAACTCCGAATGCTCTCAGCAGAGCCCAGCCCATGCCTTGGACACTGCACATCCCACCAGGAGACCTGCGGTATTTTCCTGTTTTCTGTCAAACGTGGGCCTTATTAAAGAAGCTCTCTGGGCGGGATGCATCCAACGCAGCGCCCTCCGTCTTTCACCTCTTGCTGGCCAGACTCATTTCAAGACGCTGGATCATGTCCTTCAGGCACATGATTAACAGAGGACGCCTGTGCATTACCCACACATCTCTGCTAGGAAAACGTGTAACCCTTAAAGCAAGGTGCATCGAGCAGTGCCAGCGCATTGGGGATGGTCTCACAAAAACCATCCGTTTATCCCTATTCAGTCAAAGCTGCAATCAGAAAACCAGGCTGCTTTTTAATTTTTGAGACTCGAGGCTTCCCTCTAGGTGTGAGGCTGGGTTTAGAGGGCAGTGTGGTCTCATGAACGTGGCACTGGCACATTCACAAGGAAATCTGGGATTTACTGGCAGCACTGACCTGCATCTAGACCAACTTAATTCCCCTCTCTGCATCCAGGTGAACTCTCCTCTCTTCCCTGGCCTGATTACTGACATTCCTGACTCCCTGAACTGGAGCCACTTTTGTGCGTGGTGCACCTACTGCTATTCACCAAAGTCAATATTCATCATTTCATCGTAAATATTTTATGCAGTCAGATTACTGAATTTAATATTGACACATAAATTAGCACATTCCTGATTTAAAAATATGCATGTTACTTTGAAACACTTTTAAATTCCTATATATACAGGGCTGCTCAGTATGCAAGCTTTCATTTTATAATTCAAAGCTAACATTGTGCCAAATCTCATCACCAGAATCTAGAGCATTCAACAAGGATTCAACCAGGATTTGTACCTTTACGAACACTAATTATTCCACAATTTGGATTTATGGGAGACATTTTCAAATATTCAAAAGTATAAAATATTCAAAATTCCCAGAACATCCAAGTTCTTGCTTATGTTCATGAGATTTGAGTCTCCCATTTCTCTAGACTCCTTTTCAAATGCCACTCTAATTTTACATCATTTCCAACTTGAAACACTTAAAGATTGCTAATGGGAGATTTTTGATATAAAGAATAATAAATTTATAAATCTTGCCCTTTTGCCTGTAGTATTAATGAACTAGTTCAGCCTTGTAGGATGCTAGTGAAGCAGGACTGGAAGTGGGCCCTGTTTATGGCTCTCTTTTCACTGAGCAAGAAGTGTGAACACTGAACACGTAGCACACAACCAGTCCCAGCCACAGCAGCCTGAGCTGCAGAGGCGTTTGGTAACACAGTGCTGCAGAGGGAGTGGAAAAAATATTGCATTCATTTCATCTGGCCATCTTGGCTCGTTCTATGTAGTTGCCTTATAAAAACAAGAAAATATACTATGAAATTGGGAAATGCCATTATCTTGGAGTTTGGAAAAACAGGCAGCACCACTGAGAAGCTTTGAGAGTTCTGCCTGCAGCTGCAAGTACAACAGCACCGACCTTTACACAACCAACCAGCCCGTGTGCTTGGTATGAGATTTCCGCACCGCTTCCCTCACACAAAAATGGGAAGCTAGGCACAGAAATTGAAAGGACAATAAGTTAGCTCATAGACATTTGACATTATTCAGCAACTCTGCATCAGCCAGCAAGGTCTGTTGGTTCCTCAAAACTGGCCTTAGCCTTACTCTTCCCATCTCAGAGCAAAATTAACATCTGAGGATACCGTAAGTTTAAAATATTTTACCGTGTTTGGGAGAGAATAACGGTGATTTTGATCTTGGGGGATTTTCTGGCCGAGGGGCTACTAATTGGACGGGCCGCACATGTTTATCCAACAGCTTCTTGAAGCAAGACTGGCGATTCTCAAACATGCTTCGGACGTTCTCAAGCTTGACCTGCACTGACTGTATCTGGCACTGTGGAGAGCGAAAAAGACTCCCGTGATCAAATAACTACCATTACCTTCCACTTTGACCCAAAACAGAGAAGTGCAAAGCTGACAACACCACAACGCGGTGCAATCCTACTTTTTACTTATGTGATGAGGAACTCAAGGGGCTACTTACCTTCAACTCAGTTGTCAAGACTGACTCAAAACCGTAATGCAGGGCTTGGGCGTCGTGGTTTAAGTATGGCGAGGAGCTTTCGAGAAACCTTTCTATGTCCTGGAGCGCTTTCTGAGCACCTTCTTTGGACTGGCACTTGTCCATCGGCTGGTTAGCGAGCAGGTAGGCGCCTTCGTCACAGCACTGCAGGGCCTGGGAAGTGGGGACAGGGAGTGGGGACGTGAGCAATGCCCCTGCTAGACCCAAGTGCCTGTGACAAATACCCGTCACACCTACAGGTCTCCTCTACCAGACCCACAGTTTGCACTTTGGTGCTGCTAATGATCTGAGAACAAGACGAAAGGCTACATCTTTCTGGAGGGTGACTACACTCCTCAGCAGACCCAGCTAAGTGCTGCTCTCATTTCTACCTGGAGGAAATCAGCCATACGACTGTCACAAAAAAAAAAAAAAAAAAAAAAAAAAAAACACAGAGCTTGACATATAGCTGAACTGTATGACTGTATGATAAAGAGTCTACTATTTTATCCAACTTAGAAATCTGAAGGGAAGAAATCAGACTTCAGAATGTGATAGGTGGGTCTCTTGAGATAAATGGCTCAGGGCAAATGTGAGATGTGAGGAATAATCAAAATAATTGCATTCATATGTTTTAAGAAAATAAGCAGTTTAAATTGCAGCTTAAACTTGTGTATTTAATATACATAAGCAATTGCTGGATGCCAAGCTCAGAGTTCAGTGAACACTCTCAATCTGTAGCACACACAGGGTCAAAACTTCATTGCCTCAAGCATGCTACAGTCCTGTGCCTTCTGGCCTAATTAGCATGTGTTTTCCCAAATTAATTTTCATGCTGATTAAGGTATCAAAGAGCAGCAGAGCCGCACGACTCCACTTCCATGTCAGCACACAGCAGCTGGACACATCTCCTAATCTGTCATCTTATTATACAGTCAGCTACGTTGTTTCTTAATAAAATCCTAACAAAAAAAGGCCTGGAACTCACCTGAAGTGTTACCTCTACTGCACTAAACATCTTGAAAGTCAATTAACACATAGCTGCACCACGAACAAAAGCAAGAGCAACAGCAGCAGCTGAACTTGTGTGTTCTGAATTGCCCTCTGGAGACGTCTATGCCTTTCTATCGACTATTTGCAGTACCATGAGATACCTCCCTGCTACCTGAGCCAGCTAAGTGAGGGGCAAAGCAGTCTCCCTTCTCCAGGGAATGCTTTCCTGACATGAATGGCTGAAGCAAAGTTGCAAATTTGAACTAGCTAAAAAGCAGAGAGGGTAACCACATGGAGCAGATAACTGCTACACAGGGCACTTTACCTGCTGCAGGCGGGTATGAAGATCCAAGGTCTTCTGCAGTCGCGCGTTCTTCCGTTTGATGTCCTCCGACAGGAGGTCGGAGTGGTGCCGCAGCTCGTTGCATTGCTGGCAGATCAGGTTGAGTGCGTAGTGATGGTTCGCTGCTAGCTGGTGCCCATGCAGTATCACCACCTGAGCCTTCCCTATCAGGTCCTTCCGTAACAGCAAGAGAAAGGAGCAGACACTTAGCGAAACAATCACAAAATCTCTATCAATAACTACACACGCTTTCTCATTTTCCCTTGTTTCAGGTACCTACAGAAATGACTGCCATTAGGAGCAGCCTGAGTGGTTGGTTTATGCAGGATACGATGGCATCCATTGGCAGGGTAAAAAAGCATTTGCCATCCAAAAGGAGGAAAAAAAAAACAAAAACAAAAAACCACAATATTTCACCTAACTGGTTATGCCATGAATGTTTGCTGGCTACTAATTGCTGCCATTTCCAGGCAGAGCCCTCTAAAAATTATACCTAATACCCAGTTTAGCCATGCCATGCTCAAGAGCATGAAAGGGAACTAAACAAAAACAAACCTAGCTGTTTGTAACAAAGCTTGATGCAAAGACGATGCTATCTTACATGCACATCTTCCTCAGTTTAATGGTTATTTATATATCTTCTCCAGTGCTGGCTTTCTGCTGGGACTGCTTCCCTGTTGCACTCTTTTTGCAGTGTTTTTTCTTCCTCCTTTCACCCTTCAGAAAAAAAAAATCCTCCAAATGGCCAAAAATCCTTAGAGCTTTTCCTCATGGCTCCTATTTTCAAGGGAGCCTCCAGGAGCTGT
Organism: Tinamus guttatus; assembly: GCF_059628265.1. NCBI lineage: Eukaryota > Metazoa > Chordata > Aves > Tinamiformes > Tinamidae > Tinamus > Tinamus guttatus. Next base: position 9,058,770 of record NW_028288821.1, read on the forward strand.
GTCCGAATCCCCCAGGATCTCTCCCCCGCGACAAGCGCATCCCTTGACAGTAGTTACAGTCTCGGCCAGGCTCCTGTGAATCATCTCTCCTCACTCCTCTTCCAGCGACATCTCTCAGCCCTCATCCATATGCTGTGTTCAAATCACAGACACTGCCGGATAGCAACTTTTTTGCTTCTCTGTGAGCCTGTTAACAAGTCTCCGGCTATTAGCATAGCTAAAGCATTTAACATATAAATAATTCTTCTTCCAGCTCATTAACTCCCACGCCTGCCCTATGTTCAGACATTTATCCGATCTGGATTTTCATGGTGGCTCAGCAATTTATTTTAGCTCTGATAATTAAAGAGGCCGCTCCTGGCTTGCAGTGCAATCGCAGTTTTGCTGCATAGGGCAGAAAGCTGTGAAATCAGCACTTTAGTGCAGCCCCTTACCACTGCCTGGCATGGACTCAGGTTGCTCCAGAAGACACCTCCTGCCACAAACACAGACCATGTCTCTCCTGGTTCGGTAGTGCACGTTGCCTATGAAGGACTATCTCACCTGAGCCAGGCCATCAAAATGACCCAAGTCCTTGAGCCTCTGCTTCACTTGGGAGACGCTGTCTCCAGTGTCAGGCACTTCTGCTTGCTGCCCCATTAAAAATTCAATGGCATTTTTGACCTACACAGAGAAAAGAAGATTGCTGCAAAATGATGCAAAGCAGAGGCATCATATCACACTCAGACCATACGTTAATCACACTGTAGCTAAGACTGCTAAACACAATAATAAAAGTAGAGTCCAAGCGCTAATTTCTAAGTTCAAAGATGCTCCTATATGTGCAATCTATGTGGCTGCAGGGCAGTGATATCTAAATTAGCTCTGAATGAGGAAGCACTGCACTTTTCCCAATCTAGCCACCCTGCTTGTCAGAGTCACAAAAAAGTAGCATAAATTAAACACCCTCAAGTAATTGCAGGCCTCATTTAGCTGGTTCAGAGCTAGATCTAGTTAATCTAGTTACTTCAGCACCATGTGCTGGAAAGGACTCTAATTAAAAAGCATAAAAACTCTCTCCTCTTCCATCCTTTTTTTCTCCTCCTGTGACTCTTGCAGAAGTAGTGCATCTGATTCTACCTCTTGGAAACTTTGTTCGAACTTCCAGAGCTGTAAATATTGCTCCATTTTTAACTGGTGTTTTTCCCAGAAGCCATCAAAAGCAGTCTCCATCTCCCGCAGCTGACCAAGTAACCTGGAGCGCAGAAAGGAGAGAGGACAAACAATTTGTAAATACAGGATGAGCAAAGAAGAACAAGTCCTACGAGAGATCACCAATTCAGGAGATATCACCAATTCAGACCTTCTGGGCCCAAGCTCATCCCTCACTCAACTTCAATAGACATGCACAGATGGTTTGTGGAGATCTCTGAAAGAACTTGACTGAAATCATCATTACAGGTGAAAGCATCTAGGCAAAGCAGTTGTTATTACCTCAGTTTTACCTGAACGATACCCCAGAGCCTTACGCTGGAGATCGCTGCGTGTGCTCCACAGCTTCATCACTGAAGTGGGCAAACAACCCAGAGGAGGTCAAAGTTGCTTGACAGAAGTCCCACAGGGATTTGAGAGGTCTCGAGCAGAGCTGGACTGTCTGTGTCTGCACCTTTTCCATAGCTGACCTAATCAGTACCCCACCCTTATACAACTTGAGCGTTTTCCCTCAAAAATCATTCAAATAAGTGACACTGTGTCCTCACCGATTCACAGTTTCCCAGTCCCCAGGTCTCTCACGGTGGGGGTCCTCACTGCATTCGTCAGCCTCAGGCTCTTCTAAATTACTTAAAAGCAAGTTTCCTTCTTTTTTGACTGCTGTAATGTCCTCCTGTGTGACACAAACATTGCTGATTCAGACCACTTTTTGTGAGCACAGCCATCTCCCGCTTCCTCAGTTCCCCTGTGATGCCCCTTCTCCAGAGTCCTCATCATCCTGGGACACAAAACCTTTCCTTGCATGCTAGGTACACTACCCTCATTGTCAAACAGGTGTTAACTTGATTTTCTTTCACTCAGTTTACCAAAAGAGGTTAATTTCTTAGTTACCCCATTTAAGCAATTTCTGTCATGTTTTTTTTCACTGCATTTGCAACTGGCCTCTCTTCGGGTACATAACTGAGTAGCTGTTCACAGCTTCCTAAATTGTTCTGCTCTGCTCCTTATCCACATGCAGGAATCATCTGTACTAATCTTTTGGTTGTCAAGAGGATCCCATGTGCCGCTGTCATCAGAATCTGGGCATAGTTTCCCATCTACTTTCACCTTTCATGATCTTAGAAGGAAGACCAAAAAAGAGCCAAACGGTCTTCATTGCAGTCAAATGCCAAAGAATGGTTTTGATATTTTAAATTAATGGATGAGCTATTAAAAGCAACAGATGCCTTGTACCGAGCACTGCTGTGCTTTATACGCTAATGAAAACACATGATATTTTTCATTTCTCCACAGAGAAAAGTGCATATTACCAGTCTGTTTATATACAGGATTAAGTTCTCTAATTGATCTTTGTTCTCCACACTTTGGATATACTTCTAAGCATAAAGTTTAAATTAAACATATGGCAGCACACATAGCTGCTGTATTACTACACCTCTCTTTGTTTGTAAAGAAGAAATAGAGGCCCATTTGCTGTATTTATAATTATACTTTCCATACACTTGCACACACACATCTGTGCCTCCACCCAATACACACTGGATGTCATTTTGCTTATTTCTCACTCGCAGCCTTCTGGGAAGTCTCCATCACACAAATGATAAATGACTATAAATGAAAATAGACACACTTCAATTTATGCAACCATATCCTGTCACAGAGCAAAGGAGATCATTCCTCAGCCCCACAGCACCGCTCCTAAGAGGGGAATTCTGTTCAGGAAGCAAAGGTTTGGTGATGGGGCTGAGGCTGCCCATGGAAATGCACAGGGGCAGCAAAGGTAAAAGCTGGATAGCAGCAGCAGTCTGTACCAAATCTTCCATTAAATCCTGCTATAATTTAAACCCAAATAGTTGAAAAAAAAATCTTGACATTTTAAAGAAGCAAAAGTTGTTTAATATGAAACACAGAGGCAGCCGTTAAAATAGGGATCGTGCCACGGAGGCTGCATGCTGTGTATCTTGCACAGCACATGCTCTCAAGAAATATGCACCTTGGATGCCCTCTCCAACCAAGGCGGCTTCGGAAAACCCCGGGGCAATCTGCAAGGTGCACCAGGAAAAAAGTGCTGAGATGGAGCAGGCTTCACACAGCGGCTTCTGCAGCCAGGAAGCAGGCGGCAGCTGAGAGAGTTTGCTGGATGTTGGCATGGCAATTTAGTTCAATGAAAGGCAATGCAAGTGTAACACAGAGAGTCACGCTGTGTTTTGTCTGTCAACACGTACACATGCTGGCAGGGGAGGAGGAGTGAGCACGAAGCAAAGCGGCAGCCAGAACCCGGAGCAGCGGCTCCAACACGCGGCCGAGCTCCCGGCGGCCCTACCTTGAGCTGGAAGTACTTCTCGGTGCGCAGCGCCAGGATGCGCTCGATCGAATACATGTCATCCGGCAACTCGGTCTCCGCCAGCTCCGTGCCAAAGCACTGCAACATCTGGGCAATTTCCTTCACGGTGAGTGCAAAACTCTCTATCGCCTGGTGGGAGACAAGTGAAATCAGGATGCTCCTAAGGCAACATTAAGATACCAGGCTGAGATCTGCAAGGAAGCCTAGCACTGGGGACAGATATCTCATTCTTCATATTCTGCTGCCTGTCCTTGGGCACTATGAGATTTTCCCTAAGGTATCCTGGAGGAATAGAGTAGGATCCACCTAAGGATCCAACTCTCAAGTTTCTGCACTTCCTCTTCCATAACCTACCTAGAAGCTCAACATTTTCTAAGATTAACTTGTCACATTCTTGCCATGCTGACAGCTAAGGAGAGAGCAGTGTGTCACAGCTGATGTAACACATGGTGCAAAAGAACCAAACCAAGAAGGAAAAACTGAAAAAAAAAATCATGCAGGTGGCAGCACACCAGCATAAACGAGCACAAACGGCAGAGACGTAGCTTAAACCCTTCCAGCAGCAGCATCTTGCCCTCTTCCCACTGAGCACCACATCTGTCACATGGATGATGCTGCAGGGCAGGGGCACAAGGATCAGCCAGGCGCATGTTTTCATCAGTGTTTTGACTTGCTGGGAGGGTAAGTGGAAACTGAGCCTGTCAATAAACTGCAAGCAGATACCAGGGAAGTCCAAGAGAATACTGAAAACAGAGATACGAGGGTGCAGGAAGCACAGAAATGCACAGCACAACACAGCTCAAGGGATCAAATGCCTGCTTCTTGAAATCCTGGCAACATTAAAGGAAAATTCTTGCAAAGAAAAGAAAAACCAGAAATATTTCTGAATTCAGTCAATTTGCAGAAGCATCCCTATTGCCCTAGTTCCCACAAACATTTGTGATATTAATTACCTGAAGCAACCACTATTAAAAAAATACATTTGGCATTTACCATGATGGGAATTCTAATAAAGACTTAAGAGGACAAATCTTTGGGGAGCAATTTCCAAAGGAGCCTAAGGCAGTTAATCAGCCCACTCCCTTATAAGCCCACTGAGCACTTTGCTTCTTCTTTGCAAATCCCACTGAGAAATGCCGCTGCTTCAAGGGCCACTTTCGGCTACCCAGGGCTCGAAGCCCTTGGGCGACGCATCCGGACGGCTCCCGCTCGCACCGCTCGGAGCAGCGGCCCTGCCGCGAGCCCCGCGCCGCGCACGCACCGTTCTGAAGATGACCCACTCGCTGTGGCAGTACTCCAGGGTGCCTCCAAACTCCGGCGTGAGCTGCTTCTCATCGATGTACGTCAGCAAATCGCTAACCGAGCTCAGCATAACAACCTGCAGGCAAGGGAACACTGGTAAGGGCCGAGCATCGCTTCTATTCAACATGCAAATCAAGCCTGGAAATCTTTATGCATCAAAACAAAAAGTTTTTTTCTAGATATTATTGGACAAGAGGGCCTTCTTTTAGTGCTTACAGCTTAGCACGGCTTTTATTTTATATATTTCACACTTCTTGAAGTCAACCCTGATACCCCAGGTGCTTTCTTCTTAAATGCAAAGTACAGTGAGATCTTGCAGGACCTGACTGCAGATCAGAGTCAAATACAAAGCTTAAGGCATGTCTTTTTAAGAAGATGATTTTTACAGTCATCTGGGAAAATACAGAAGTTTTAACACCGCTTGAAGCAGTGGCCAATTACATATATTCTTCTTTTTTTTTTTTTTTTTTTTTAAAAAAACTTCTTGAGCTTTCCTCTGATATGAATCATGAATTTTCAAAACTGTGCAAGTGGTGACCATTTTAGGGTGAAAATGCACAGTTTGTTAAAGCTATGTTCTTTTCTAAAGAAAGAACACAAGAGCGCTTATAACTACGTCAGCCTTGGTTTCTCTGAATGAATATTTCTCTTTTTCTTAATTATTGCTAGGTCCTAGACACAACCGCAGGCAGCCACCGCCACGCCTCGGGCTCCTGGTGCACACTCAGTTCCTGGGCGTCTGGACACACGTACCGGTAATTTGAGTAGAAAATCCTCCTGACTAAACCGAAACCCAATGTCAGTGAAGGTGCGTTGGAAAAAACCCGTGGGACGAAGAACCATCACCAAGTGCAGGCTCCCTGGGAAAGACGCCTGCAAGAAAACGAAGACCACAATCAACCTGGGCATCTGAGGGATCAAACCACTGTTAGCAAAAGCCTACAAAACAGGGAGAAACAAGCGGACTTTGTTCTTTTGGGGTTTTTTTTCTTAGTTACCTTGACTGCTCCCTGCTTCTACATATTGCTTGTCTTTTTCTCACTTTTTCTCATCTACTAAACCAGACTCCATGTTTCCCAGGACAAGGAGGCATCTTGCACTCCAACCACTTGCCCAACAGGCTGCAATCCCTGCACGGGGCTGCAAGGCTTTGCAGGCTCATGTATCTTCCAAATGAGGGAAGATATCACCAGCGGTATCCAGATACGGGACTTATTAGTAAAAACATCATGCAGACCCACTTCCCTTTGTAACAAGCAAGAGCTCAGCCCTGGGGAGCCCCTGATAATAAAGTTTAAGACTTTATTTTGAGTCCAGCACCATAACTGAAGGAAACAAATTATGATTTGGCAGGGAACAGAAAGCTGGAACGTCAAGGAGAATATCCAATAGACCAGGAATACACAGCTTATTCCCAGACTCACTAATCATCCCATAACTGCATGGAGCATAATCTATTAGTTCTTGATAATTATGAGGCAACATTTAATTTCTAGCAAGAATTTGGAATTTCCTGCCTGTGCTGCTAGAGCTTTTTTTCAAGCATATGGTTGGCAGGTGCGTTTCTAAATAGATAAGTGAAAGAGGTACTTGAGAATGAAAAAGATTTTCTAAGGAACTAGGAGTCATATCGTTACATTATGGATTGGTGCATGAGGCAAAGACCTGAGTTAATTAGGAGGTACGTGTTTTCTACTGTGAAATGCTAAAATGAATGCTAAAAACTCTCAAGCACAGTAGCAGGCTGGGCCTGGGCCTCTCCGGGACCATTTGGCACCAGCCCAGTGATGGTGGTGGCTCCTCTGTCAGTGGTGGCTCTTCTCCAACCTGCAGACCCAGCTGCGTAGGTGTCCCAGTGAGGCAGAGCTGTGAGGGGGCCACATGGGAAGGAAGGTCATAGTAGCACCTACACCATGGGTCAGGGCACTTAATCTCTGCCTTTGAAACATGGATTGCTTCTATAAACATGCAATTAGTGTTTAAAAACAAGACAAAAACACATAATTTACAGTTCAGCTCTGACATCCCCGAGTTACTCTGTAATTCACTTTCTGCTTTTTCTTTCACAGGAAGGTTCGGGTTGTAGCTTCTGTTGCCCACAACTCTGCTTAAAAATGGACAGTGACTTTTAGGTTCAAATAAGCCACATAAATTCAATATATTGATTTGCAGCTATTTTAAGTAGAAGTGGAAAAAGTAAAATTGAAGTGAATGAAGTGCCAAATTCTTGTTGGCCACTTCATTCAAGGCCACTTTGGAAGCAACAAGACCCGTGCCAGGGATAAAGATTTGGTGTCAAAATCAAGAGCAAACCACTAAATACCAAAAACGTTTCTGCATGTCCCAGGCCCTGCACACCAGACCTCAGCACTGCATGGCACCTGTTTAACATGTAACATTTATAAAATATTTTAAACCTCAGCTTCCCATGTTACTAGAGAGAAAATTGCCCAGAGGCTACTGGAGATTCCCCAGGACTTGGAGATGTTTCTCACTTTCCAAAATTGAGCAGAAATTTCAACTGGGATGCAGAAAACCTTGCCGAGGAAAGTACGACCAGAACTGGCACAATCTTCAAACATTTGGAATGAACTGAAAATTTACAGCATAAGTATTTCACTAGAGAGTTTCTGGCAAACCCAGCATCCATTCTCCAAGCTGGCCCAGCGAAGGCAGCTGCCTCTCCTGCCTCACCATGCCGGCTGGGCTCATCAAACACTGCTGTTGCTATTTTGGGGCCTGTGTGCTGATCTGGGCAGTCCTTACTACTCTTCTTGTTCTGGCATGTCCTACAGCACTAAGAAGCTCCCACATCTTGGTCTGTGTCCATGGTGCTGCCACATCTGCCCGAGGAGCTGCGAGGCTTTCCCATGGCATTCCCTGGCTCCCACCACTTTTCCCCTCACAAGCCTCACATCACAGGCTGCGGGCATTTCTCTGCAAACAGGACAACATGTGCCACCAGCAAGATCAAGGAGTCACCACAAGCTGCAAACAAATGGGGATGGATAGGTTGTTTCCAACAGGTCTTCTCTTTCCAAGGTAGGTCAGGTTCCCTCTGACATTAATAGTCCAAACTGAATTTGACCAATGCCTTTTGAGGCCCATAGTCTTGCAGTGCTATGAAGGAGCTCGGAGGAGCTGACCCTCCTGCATGGTCACCAGTCCATCAGAGGTAAATCCAACTGTGAAGTCCCAAAGTGTTTGGGGAAAGTCACTGCTTCCAACTCAGAAACCCAGAAGTATGTTCGGAACTCGCAGCTTTAGGGTGCTAGTGTAACCTTCTCACGAAGAATGCATCAGAAATATCTTCAAGGACAACAATCAGCCAGAGATGCATCCTGCTTTGGTCTTATCTTGTTTTCCCACTGCGAAGCTATGGAACGTGGAGCTCTTCACACCTGGGCCCTGGGAAATATATAGCTCCAGGAAGAAGAACCATTGGCCAGGAGACAACAAGCACCAAGTGCCATGAGCACTCCGCAGTATCTGTAAGGTGTTAAACACCTGGGCAGAAGAAGTGCTTTTAGTCACCTTGAGTTTCAGGAATGCAGGATGCCCACACATTCCAGACAAAATACAAAAAGAGACCACTATCCGATGGTCATATCCCTCTATTGCAGCTAACTAACAGACAGGCAAACTCCTCTTTAATATAACAAATCTTATGTCCTATATAAGCACAGCAGTATCATTGTGGAACTTGCTAGGTTTCTCCCTCAGAAGTAGCTGCATTTGTAAGACAGGTAATTTGATTTCTGGTTGGTTTAGAAAACATTTGGCAATTTTTCTGATGCCCTTATAAGATCAAGGTCAGCATTTATGAGCAGATTAAAAAAAGAGAAATGTATTTTTGCAAATGATACCTAATGTATTTCAAGAATGTAAAAAAAAATAAAACAAAAATAATAAAAAAGAAAACCTAAATCAAGCAAGCAAAGAAAAATAACTTGGAAGATAAGAGCTACCAGTCAAATTGTAACCTGTGCCCTTTTTCAGAGTCACGAGAAAGCATGAAAAGTAACAAATAAATCAATAAAAATATAGGCCAGTAATTCCTCAGGGATTCTTCAGGGCTCCTGAAGGAATTATATCTTTTTTGACAACTATTAGAATCCTAGTTCTTCTAAGAGCCAAAGTCTAGAGCAGTTATCTGCAGACTTAACTCTGATAATACTGAAGTAATGCTGGAGGAAAGCCTTGCCTATAACATATTCAAGAAAGTAAAGGCAGAAATGTCCCTACTTTACCTTATAGTTTATCTTATTTCATGCATTTGATAAACTCACAGCAACAGAAACTAAAGAGCAACCCCAAACTCTTTGTCCTCTGCTATTTCTCTGTAGCGTACCAGGAAGGACAGAAAATTATCTGTCTTTCAGACCAATGAATCAGGCAGCGGGCAACATTTTGCTCCTATGAACTCACTGGCAAAACGGCACGTTGAGAAAATTCCTCAAGTTCTGAGGACACAAATATCTTAAGGCTCCAGTGCAGCAACTGGTTTAAATGAAAGCTCAGGTGTGAGCACGCAAGTAGCCCTGGCAAAATCAATACCTACAAGCTGTGCTAATGAAGCACAAGAATGGATTATGCTGAAAGCATCCTGGCTGTTATCTCCTTTGCAAGCATCCCATCCTAACCACATATTTAATGTGGTTGGAGGAATTCGGCTTTCAGGGCATGTTCCTCCCTGCCGCTCAAAGGGACATTTGTGAGGTTGGAAGTCAAAAGGGCTAAAGAAAAAGTAGCATCTGCCTGCCACTAAGTTTCTGAAGAACAGAAATTGGTGAAGTGCTGGCCCTTGCGCAGATGCTGAAGTTAATGACTTTCTTCCGTCCTTTAAGGGAAAAGTCACGCAATAAAATGCTAAGTACTGCCAGCATGAGCTTCAACCTCCCTCAAAATGAATCTCCCTAAGGTTCTGTCACCCTCCCGGAGCTGGCTGCAAGATTAGCATCTGAAGATGCTGTTAACGTGGCTAGGGAGCCAATGCTCTGCTCTGCACTGCCGTGCTCTGCGTGCAGGGATGCAACTCCAGCCCTTGGGAAGCCATCGCGGAGCTGCGCCGCGAGCGCCGCAAGCCTCTGCTGCAGAGCCGGCTCCTCCCGCGCACACGATGCTAAAACCGGCCGCGGAGCTGCCGGGGGACACGCACAGGCCCCGTCCCCCTCTGCCCCTCGTTCCCGCGCCCCGTTCCGCGGGTGCCCGTTGCGGCAGCGGGCGCGGAGCGGGGCCGGCCCGCGCTGCCCTTGCGGCACCGCATCCTTCCTTACCGCATCCCTGCGGAGCCGCCGCGGGGCCGCCTCCGCCATGGCCCCCGCCGCCCCCGCCGCTCCGCGCCCGCGGAGCCCCCGCTCCGGCCGCGGCTCCCACCGCGCTGCGCTGCGCCCGGCTCGGCCCGGCCCGGCCCGGCCCGGCCCGGCTCGCCCCGCACCGCGCGCGTCCTCCGCGCCAGCGCCGGCTCCAGCGCCGGCTCACGATTTAAGGTGGAATGCCCCAAATCCTGCCGCACGGGCTGAGCCAGATCTCCTTATTCCAAAATAATAATAATTTTTCTTTCTCATTCAAAAAAATGTTCCTCCTTCACCCTGGTCTGAAACGCACATTCGGAGGTTGTGCAGGGTCTTCCATGAGGGAAGCAACTCGCAGCCAACCCTGACGCTTGGTGCTGGCACCTAAGGCCCCGCTTATCCAAGCGGGTCCAACTGATCCCTGGTCTCACCCAGGCAATTAGTGCAGGTCGGAGCCAGGCCAGCAGCACACGGAAAGAGAGTTAAACACAAATCTGCACTGCCCGAGAGGAAATTTTCACGGATCAGATGCACAGCTGCAGAACTGCAGTGGCATGTATGTTCTGTGAGAAAATCAGGGCACTGTGCATTTCAAATTCAGCCTACTTGCACTTCCTTATGCCAAAATTATAAAGGGATAGGAAAAGGGAACTTTTATTGAAGCATGTTACAATTTATCATTGGAAAGAAATCAAGATTTAACCTATGTGTTCCCTGCACAAAAGCAAGTCTGGAAAAGCACCATGTAGACACCTAAAGAGCCTTCCAGGGCCAGAATCTCAGGTTTTTAAGGCGAAAATCCCACGACTCTTAAGATTTGTGACAACAGATTTCCTGCTTCTTGCTCTCCTTTGCATGAAGCACCTCCATGGTATTTCCTCAGAGCAGACCATAGCTTCTCCCAATGGACAAGCAACGTATATACACACACAAATTGGCCATGTGATGAAAGACCATGCAACAATTATATTTCCTTGCTAAACACAGTGGATGACACTTCTAGACTATGCAAAGCAGCTACATCATTCTTTAAAAAAGCCCTTGCTAGTGGGAGCCCATTGAACTTTTGAATTCTGATGATCACTTTAAAAAATTACATTTTTAAATGTTCCTTTTTTATTAGTACACCTAGAAATTCAATTTACCAAAGTCAGACAAATTGGAGCCTAAAACATTGACAAGCAGTATCTTATGCACTACTGCATCTACTGCAAAATGTAATCCTCTCTTAAAGACACCTTCGGCTGGATGTCTATCAGTAAAATTTCATTAGAGCTCAAACATCTCCAATGCTAAGTTTAGCCAGACCAATACTATATACTTAAGGTGGCGTAAGATTTAAGTTTACCAAATCTAAGCAGATCCAGCAATGAGCCCTCTTTCTCACTACATACTCTTGGCTCATTCTCTATCAGGTGGATCCATGCATCTAACTGTTCAACGATTACAAGAAGAAAAGAAAGGCAATAATAACATGCTCTGAACATTTCCATTTACTTACTACCCACATGGCATGGTCCAGTTGGAAGAACTCAGCAATGGACTAGCTATAGTCCATACCATTACAAAGGTGATTTTCCTATGCATGCAACAATAGCACGTTCTAATTTTGTAAAGCACAATGCATTGCCGAGTTGCAAGAAAAAGCTTACTTCTGGGATATTTCAGAATATAATAATGGGTAGCATATAAACTGATGCAAAAGATATTTAAAATTCATGAATGCATATATACACATTCAAAATAGATTCATTCCCACCCATGCACACATACAAACGATGAGAAGACTTTTTTAAGTCTCTAATACTTTCAATCACTGACAATTAGGTAAAATATATTGTCACTAATAACCCGCATCTAGAAAGAATATTCACCAAGCCAAATTCTCTACCTGTCAAAAGCCTGGAACAAGGCACAAAATGCATTTGGACCACTATGAAGAAAGCATAAACACCAGCAGATGAATCAGTTAATGCTCAAACAGCTCATTTATGCATTCAAATTAGGCACAGAGCAATGACTAAATTAATTATAGGGCCATAAAGCAGACTGCTACCAAGAAAGAGAGCACAAACATCATTTTTCCTGGTTTCTGATGTTTTCTGAATGCGATACAAAATAAACACGATGCCTTAGTATATTAAAAGGAATTAACATTAAGGAGGACTTACTGCTATTCTTTGAAGAGTCATTTTGACAGATGTCCACGTATCCAGTCTTCTGTCCAGGATCAGGATAAATTTGGTGTTAGACTCATGTTGACTACGAGATAAGAAAACACCAAGTAGCCAGACAACATTTGGAGGGAGCGCAACTGTCCTGAGAAAAGCCACAAACGCAGCAACACCGAATGCAAAATACATTTTGACCTTCTCACAATTCCCCACATTTCCATGTTTCCCTGGAGAGAAATCCAGCAATTCCACCTCAGCACCGGCGTGGCCCTTGAGATGATCACCACAAGGTCCTCAAGCGCACTGCCGCCAAGGAGGCGGCGAGCAGCACCTGGAATGCCCACAGTCCTGGTGGATTTCTATCTATAACTCCAATATTTACAGAGGAAACTAATTACAGCTCTCAGCAGGCTCAGCGTGGTGACAATACTGACCCCACGTGAGGTCTGAACTCTAAATTGGATCCGTGTGTGCACGCAGGTCAGGGTACACGTGGGCAGGTAACCCAGCCCACCAAGATGAGGGTATTTACAGGATCAGTGGTTAATATTGACATCTGCCCTGTAGTTCTGGGGGTGCCGGAAGGAGATAGGCATATTAGGTGTCACCCTACACATGCACCTCGGAGCAAGCGCACGCTGGAGCTCACTCAAGATCACGCAGGTATGACCCAATGAAAGCACCTGGCCCGAGCAGCATCTTAAATAATTCTTGTGTCTGGCAAGTGAAAACACCTGATGCTTCACTCAGAGCCATTACTTAGAGCAATCACATGGCAGACAGCACTTGGCAACTTGACTACATTAAGAAGTCATTTAAAGCCAGCACAAGAGTATCCATTCAATGGACAACCTACTGCTGGAGTAGGTGATAACTGCACCTTCTGCAAGTATACTTAAAGAAATTATAAGTATGCCGATAGCAATAATAATAATTTTGGCCCACAATAACAGTTGTCTGAAGATAGGCAGAAGCTCCCCAGCTTTCCTATAAATACATCCCACGGATCTGGAGCACGACAAAGTGCAAAGCTTTCATGCATATCCATAATTCATGTAGGGTCACTGCGGCCTTCCAGAAAAGAGGACATTGGCAGGATATTTAATACAAGCAATTTTTGCATACAGTGAAGTCTGACTGGGAATAAGGCACAATTTTCCAGCCAAAACTTTTGGCAGCCAAAACTTCTGGCAACATTAGAAGATTCTGCACGTTTGTGTCAGGTCTGTGGACTCCCTCACCGGCAGTTAAAGATCAGGGGTGAGGGGGGGTCAAAAGGATCCTTTTGTTTTCAGTAAAAATAAAATTGGTTGACTTTTCAAAGTATGAATCTTCCAAGGCTACATCTCTGATCACAACAATTCCCCACAATATTTCACACCTAGCTGCAGTTCAAAATAAAATACCATTTACCAAATGCTGCTGTCAGCTTAACCCCCAAAGGAAAGAAAAGAAAAAAAAAATGCAAGCAATACAGAAAAGGCAGATAGATGGTATTACACAGTCAGCTGGCAAAAGTACGCCAGAGTACGTTATTTACTCAGGATAAGATACACTCAGAGAGTAGCCTCCCAGCACATTAATTTACTTTTATAAATTTAGTTAATGAAAAAAAGAAGAAAGTTCCAAACTGTACAAAAACCTCAAGTTTGGGATTTTAAAATTTATTTTGGGGCTAGCGAATGAAATCTATGGCTGTTTGCAATCCAGGGTGCATCAGATTTCCCGCTCTGCCATGTACCTTGTAGATAGACAATAAAAATAAATCAATGCACTCTCACAAATGTTTGCAAGGTCTGAGTTTATTTGCATCCAGTGGCACGAAGATGGAGACGGATAATGGGACTGGGGCATTAGTTCTCCTCGGCTACTTCCTGTCCTCTTTTTTTTTTTTTTTTTTTTTCCTTACCCTGTACTCTGTATGCGTTACAAGATACACCAGGCTAAAAATAAAACTTGTGATGTTTTGCAGGCGGCCTCGAAATTGGATCCCTGAGTCTGCAGCCACGAGATTTATCGCAGCGCCAAGAGACTCCTTGCGGCTGGTCGGACCAGAGCACACGCACAGGACCTCCTGCACGATATTTAAATGCAGAATTATTTATAGCCAGTGACACCCTTCGCCCTTTCATTACTGGGTGTCATCGGCCGTGTGGCTCTAAATCACTCTGCACTTCGTTTCAGGGTGACGATGCCAAGGAGATAAGCAGAGTGTGCCTAGATGTGCAGCAGCTGCATAACCAGCCCCGAGGCCACAGCACTCCCACAGCCCTCGTGTCCCCAGCCCTCACGCCCTGCTTCTCCTTGCTCCCAACCCCACGGCTCCTCTGCCTCCGTTGTGCTAAAAAACCCATGTTGGACATCAGAGCCGACACCAGGAGAGAGACCAGGAGCCCCTTCTCTTCCTGGTGGATAAACACACGGTGCTTTCCCCAACGCGCTGCCCATGGGGAGGTCCCATTTAGCTGCCATCAACCTGCTCTCCAACGCAACCACAACGGGAGTCACCGCGTGCTGCTGAGCAACGGGTGCAGTGGGACCCCCAATGGTTTTACTCCTGTATTTATCCTCTTTCTCCACTTAAGTTTCCCTTCCTCCACAGTGACTTACTTTCTCTTTGTACACATCAAAATATTACTCAGCAGTGGCCCGGCAGGTTTAAGCGGCAACACGTGTCAAAGCTTAAGGACTGCTGTTAATTAGAAAATAAGCTACATTTGTGACACACACAAGCCAACAAGCAATGGGGATGTGTCCACCTTTTCCTCTGCAGTTCCTGGGGTATTAAATACCACTCTGGAGCTTCGCAAAGCTTATCCTGATCATCCTCCTCCTCCCTCCTCGTCTGGATGGTGGGAGATGTCCCTCATTCAAAGACCCTGCATCCGACACCAGTTGCACCAGCAAAAGCTGGGAGGGAGCGACGTACCTCGGCACTGACGTTAGGTACGTTAAGACTTTTGCTACAGCCTCCTCGGGCACCTCATTGAAGGCCGCGTTGTCGGGGAAGGTGATAATCCAAGCGTTGTCTCTCCCGCGGCCACCTGCAAGGAAGACAACAGGGCTTCGTGGGACGTGCTCGCCAAGAGCCTCTGGCTCCTGTGTCAGCAGTGACCGAAAACAAACTATTTCCAAAAATGTCTTAAATATCTGGATAAAAAAATACCCTAATACTGATCTTAAATATACTTCTTCTCAAAGTAATCTAAAAACTAAGAAATGATCTCAGGATCCAGTTTTGGTATTGTAGGTCACATTCTAGTGCTGGTTACAAGCACAAAGCACACACAAACAGTAGTAGAAATAAAGCTGTTAGATACCACGTATTTCTTTTACTGACTGAGCAGATTTTATTTCACATTGGACGCAAAAGAGGTCAGAAATACAAAGGCAAATCTAAGAGCACTGTTTCTTGAACTTATAAAAATATATTTTGAATAAAAACAACCTATAGAAACACATTTCAAAGAAAAGAGCTTGCTAATGCATTGAGGGTTTGAAGATCGGAATATTTTACAGAACAGTTTGAAACAGAAACCTAATACACTCTTTCAAGCCACCACAATGTTTTATTAACAACATTTCTAGTGGCACCAGCAACTACCTGATGGACAATATCCCATGTGGAGTATCATTTTGCTGAACAGTACATAAGTTCATCTGGGGTATTTAATTACCGTGCACAGAGAACCTGGAGAAGTTTACTGTACTCACCAGAAAGAAAAGCAAACCCTTTCATCAAATCATCACTGATGTCCTTCGCAGAGATGGATGGTGCAGCTTCTGGAAAAGGCAGAAGCAGCAATTAGAAAGACAGAAAAAACGCAGAGCACATGGATTTTCTCCACTGTGTAACCTGAAAGTGAGATGTAAACCAAAGGGGGCTGCCCAAAACTATATATCAAAGATCACAAGCAAGCATACCGTGTACCTCAAAAACAACGTTTCCAATGATTCCAACAGCACAAATGCCATAATTCAGGAAGTAAATATATTCCGTCCAATGTACTAAGAGAGAAACCCCTAAGAGTTGAAACCTTCTCCTCTCAACAGGCTATTCAATGTAATTTTTACATTCTCAAGTTGCGAATTTCATTCCCCTAACTCCCCTTCTTCTTTCTAAACTTGGCAATAGAAGTGGCCAAAGCTTCTGCTGGGAACAGCAGCATCACAGACTGAACGAGGTTGGGTTTTTGTACTGCTTGAGCCTTTAATTTGAGCAAATAAGCTGAGATTGGCCAGGCTGTTTGCACTGGCATGAGGCCGCAGGCACTGGAAGGGCTGTTGTTGTTGCACTTGGTTATTAGATTTCTTTTTAATTAAATAATGGGAGAGGCTGCTACAAGGCCACAGCTAGCACTGTGTGCCCATTTCAGTGCCAACGGAGCGCAGCAGAGCAGCGCACACGACTGCACCTTGCTCTGCAGGAAGCGAACAGGACAGGCTTGGCCAACACAAGAGCAGCTCGTAGCTGCTAGGCTTTCTGCATGATCTATAAGCGGAATCAGAGCTCAAACATGCTTGTTCCTGCAATTGAATGTTTTGAAATGTGTCTCTACAGATTAAAATATTCACACTTTCTGAAAATTTAATTTGAAACACCAGTCGTTCTTCAGAGTTGGTCCCAAAAACTTCTGGCTGTTTTATATCAACCTTGCTGCAAATATACATATATATATAGAAATAAAAGTCACTTATAGTTGACCTAAGGAATTTTCAATCATTTAATGGCTGCACTGAACTGCAGGTCCGCCACATGTGGAGGACTCTGCCTTATCCTAGTCCTATTCCTCCCTGACCCCGTTTTTTATGCACACTTTGCTATTTTTCCCTCTTGTAGATAAAAATGTTATTTTTGTTCCTTAAGGATCAAGCCTCAGCCCACTGACAGCTGCAGTAACGTTCTGGATTTTAAGAGGCCCAAGAAGTCTTCTCCATAAGAGGGAAAGTTAATTTTGCAAAAGGATTTCAAGTATTTCTCTCTCATTCAAGTAAGTGCTGCAGCTTGAGCAAAAGCAGTGGTAGCCAATGCACAGGGAAAGGTGGGAGCTTTCTGCCCCTCTGGCAGTTCCCGTGAAGATGCCACCATGGACACACTGGGAAAAGTTCTGCCCCATACCACAACACCCACACGTGACTCAGGAAAATACCGGAGTAAAAGCAAACACCGCTCCGGTTTTACAATGAACGCGGCGTTTGCAGCCTCGCCACGTGAGAGCCGCAGCAATGGGATGCACGGCCACGACGCTCTCCTTGCACAAAGGAAATGACCACAGAGGCACCAGGAGGGAACAGGTCTTGCAGCTCATGATTTCCGGCATGGATCTTGTTCTACACTTCTTTAATTTTTTCCTATGTAAGTCTTATCCTTGACATCTGCACAGAAATAGAGATCCAGATCTTATCCTTGATTTCAGTACAGAAATGGAGACTCAGACTCCTACAGCATGCTCAGAATTTCAAGCTCCTGGCTTTTTAAGGGACCTCATTTTCAGAAGAGGGCACTCAGTGCCTTCGGAAAATCTGGCCCTTCTAAGCAATTTCCAGTCAGGCACCCAAAATAACTACTTATTTGAGGAAAAAACTGGGCAGGCGTACTTTGCTTCAAGCAGAAAATAATTCTAAAGCAGAGACTTCACAACCCTCCCAAGCTTTGGGAAGGAAGGGAAGCCAGCAGCCCCAAAGGCACAGGAGCAGAAGCACAACACACTGCATGCACAACAGCACGCCGATTGTACCCCCTTACAGCCGCTCCTTGCCACAACAACGCGCCGATTGTACCCCTTGCAGCCGCTCTCTGCCAACCCCTCTCTGGCGCCTGGCTGGCATCATCTACAAATTCAACTTCCTGGACAAATGTTGGGGAAAATAAAGTGCTGGCATCAAATTCACAAGCACGCTGCTGTACCCGTGATGCATCCAATGGGTGTAACTATAAACCCTTTACAGAAGCTTGGCTTTTGTCCTAAAATATTCCCCTCCAGAAAAGGAACAGCAAAGAGCAAAGGGGCACCAGAGATGAAGGTCTTTCCAAGAAGACTTCAGAGGATGTTCATTAGCAAGCTGGTGATTAAGAAGGACATTCTGGGGGCACTACAGCAAAAGACACCCGTGTATTGTGCAGCATCAGCCACAAACAGCAGAGCTGCTGCAATGAACCCTGCATAAGCTACAAACACCAAGTAAATACAGCGGTGGCAAAACCACAGGAGTTTTGTCCCAAAACTACCAGGTGCACATGGGCAAGGGGAGTTTAAAGCTGCTTCTGGCAGGTCCACATGAGCTGCAGTCGATGCAAAGCAGGTAGAGCCTTGATGGCTGCGAGTTAGTGCCCACCATGGAGCCTTTGGAAACCACTGCTCCCTCCAGCTTCGGGCACACCAGGCTGCATCTCGCTTTGCAGGAGGAGGGAAAAGTCCAGGTTTCACGCGAGTCTGCTCGTTTCCCTTCTAAAGGCCTTTGTGACCAGCAGTTATTATAGAAGGAAGCAGTGCTGACACACAACACAGCCCGGATCCCTGGCAGGGCAGCGTCCTGGAGTGCTTTACAGAAGACACGGCTCTCCCCACGTGGTTGGCGTTACCGTGTTAAACACAAACAAGCATCTGTAGAACAGGAAGATAAATTACTATCACGCTTTAGGAGCTCTTTTTGTGTAGGCCTTAAGCTGCGTATTTATAAAACCCTGCTGCAATTACAGCACTCCAAGGTACGGAGTTGAAAGCTCCTCTGCTGAGGAGCTCGTTGCCATGACAGAGAGTTTCTGAGGATATGGGAAGACAAGCAGGGAAAAGAGAACAGAGACATGCAAAGCTCTCTACCCCTCTGAGAAAAATTACTGTGGCTCAGCAGAAAGCCCTGCTGAATCTACCCCTTTCACTCTTGTTTGGCTTATTCAGCCCAGAACATTTGCAGGGTCTTCTCCATATGACAGTATCTCAAAGGCTTTGCAAAGACTACAGTTGTAGGAACGGTGGTTTTTCCTCAAGATAGTCCATTTCAAGGCAATTTGAGCATGGAGGAGAATCCGGGTACAGTCAAAGCAAACCCAGGGAAACTTGGAGAGACACCAGCTCAAGTCCAAGTCCAGATTCCACCTCATCACTCATAAAATACAGCAGCCTGGAGACTCAATTAAACTCAGAGAGCTTTGCTCTTTGGTAACTATTGTTTTCTTTCCCTTCCAAACTTTACAGGCCCACACCATCTGCCAAGAGCAGCTGGGTGACACATCTGCCAAGCTGACGTAGCAGCTCCTTGCATTTAAAACACTGACCAAATATTGTTTGCAACTACAAAACACATTTGGGGATGGCTTCATTGCGAGTGAAGAGTAACAGGTTTTTTTTTTGTCTATGAGGGCTGCTGCCATCATCCAGAAAACAAAACTGAACTAAAACAAATAAAAAGAGTAAAGGACCATGTTTAACTTTTTCATGAATTGCTCATTCCCTGATAGTCGCCCCATTCATAGAATCATAGAATGTTTAAGGTTGGAAGGGACCTCTAGAGATCATCTAGTCCAACCCCCTGCACACGCAGGGTCACCTAGAGCACGTGGCACAGGGCTGCGTCCAAGTGGGTTTGAAGATCTCCAGAGAAGGAGACTCCACTACCTCTCTGGGCAGCCTGTTCCAGCTCACTGTCAAGAAATTTTTTTACTGTGGAACTTTTGGTGTTTCAGTTTGTGGCCGTTTCCTCTAGTTCTGTCAGTGGCCACCACTGAAAAGAGGCCAGCACCATCCTCCTCACTGCCTCCCTTGAGGTACTTCTAGACACTGCTCAGGTCCCCTCTCAGCCTTCTCTTCTCCAGCTGAACAGGCCCAGCTCCCTCAGCCTCTCCTCACAGGGCAGATGTTCCAGGCCCCTGATCATCCTTGTGGCCCTGCGCTGGACTCTCTCCAGCAGCTCCACATCCCTCTTGTGCTGTGGAGCCCAGAACTGGACACAATACTCCAGATGCGGCCTCACCAGGGCTGAGTAGAGGGGCAGGATCACCACTGGGCATCTCCACTCCCTTCTCCAGTCTTTCTGATGCCAAGGGAGCCTGCAACTGTTAAATTTGCCTGCTGCTCCCATTAAATTTGTTCCATGTTGTAAATCAAATGGGTTGTTCTTTATTTGAGGAGGAAGGGGACACCATCCTACCATCTGTCCCTCTTCCTCACTGCCAGCAGTGGCATGGAGCAGCTTCCACACCTGGGACCCACAAAAATCCACATGGCCCAGAGGGGAGACGCCTGCTAATAGGGCAGATGTGCTTCTCATTCATCCAGAGCTGCAGAGCAGGGAGGTCAACAGCCTTAGACCGGAATTACACGTTATTGCCTGATCACAGATTTAAAGCCACTGGCCAGCACGGTGACTCAAATATCTACGGAAATACGGATAGCAGAATGCCTCCCTTATGCACTACAGTAAGTCAAAACCAGATTTTCACAGAGAGGCAAAGAGCAGTCATTCAATTGGACTCTTAAGTGCCCGTGCTCATGGGAGATGTGATGTAGTGATGGCAAGGAGGGCGATGGGCCTCCCAGGCCGGGCTGTCCATGTGGCAAGGCTCCATCCATTGCAGGAGATATGTCCAGCACAGCCTCAGCTCGGCAGGCATCCCAGCAAAAGCCCTTCCTCTGCTCTGGAGCCGTATTCCCGGGAAAGGCTCCAGTACCACCTCTGACCTCCCTCCACTCCAGCCAGGGCACAGGAGACACCCAGAGCCTTCCCAAGGCTCTCCCATGTTCACTTGCAAGCCATGCCTCGGCCCAGGCTGTTCCCAAATTTGGGAGTTTTCACAGGCGACTGCAAAAAGGTAACAGACAGACCTGCAGACCCATCTGCACGTCTCAAGGCAAAGCTGCTCGGAAATGGCCAAGCAAAAGCTAACCTGATTACAGCCAGGCTGCCTTGCTCGCTCCTGCTATCACCTCGGCTAACCTCCTCGGGGGCACAGTGAAGTATTGGATGCTCTGATCTCGTTATGGCCAATGAGGGCTGGCTGTCTTTTCACATCACTCCTAACGAAGCAAAATTGGAGAAGATAAAAGCCGGCTCAGCTATACATGAATTTATATTTATCACAAGAAATGTAATAAAAGTTTCTCAACGCCCACTGTGTGGATTTAAACTAAATCAGAGTGTGGGAGTTGAGAAAATGTAGTTTCTTGCAACTCTTAAACTTATGCCTGAGCTTCAACGGGCTTTCACTTTTCTTCCATTCCCAATTCTAGCCCTCTCCACTCAAGGGAAACTCAGGAAAGAGCCCACAGGTGTTTTGCCCATCAGTGGGAGCTTCACTTGCCAGCTGTGCAGAGGAAGGTTTGCTGAGCATCTGCCATCAGCATGCACACGAGTATCATTAGTCTGCAAAACGCACCACATGCAGCTCAAAAGACTTGTAAAGAGTCTGCTGCTGAGCCAAATAAGAGCATGCACACATCAACAACATTCATATCGCCACTCAGTATCATGCAGGTGCTGCTTCTCCAAGCCAAATGCCAGCTTTGTGCCCAGCCAAAGCAAAGCACCTGCTTGAGCAGGAGCTGTGGACACCCAACAGCAGCAAATCCTTGGGCTCAACTCCAATTCCAGGTTTATACACCTGGAATTAAGTTCACTAAAGTCAATGAAATGATTTATTTGCTTTCGCAGCTCACGTAGCCAGGAAAATAAACTGCATGTCCTGGTTCCCACAGTAGCATAACTGAGGAACTATGCTGCAAAGTTAGAGAAATTAAAAACAATTTTCCTGAATTAAAACTGAAAACTCTCACTTCTGTCATTCCAGTGTTGCGCAAAAGCAGGGCAGGCAGATCTCCTAGGGCAGGACGAAGCAGTGATGAGGAAAACGGGGGAATATTGCTAGCGCTTGTCACCTGTCTCCCACCACCTCTTTCCCGGCCAGACCATCCAAGGAGGAACACGTGGCCAATTGCACCTTGCTGGCCTTCCAGCCACAGGCAATTCCCAGGGCAGACAGGGTGGTGGGAAAGCTCCCTCACAGCCAGCCCAGGCTCCCTGAACCAGCCCCACTGCAAAGCCAATTCCGGCATCGCCTCAGAGGAGAAGGGCATGGGAAAGTCACAGTCACTTCTGTGGGGATCCTGCACGTTGCCCCTGCTCCGGGCGCTCGCGCTGCCCCGCAGCTTCGCGGCGCTCGGGAAGCTGCCGCGGGGATGGCTGTGGCTTTGGCGGTTGAGCAGGTTGGACACGGAGGTGCGCGGCCTTCCCCTCGACACGCGTCAGCCCGGCGCTGCCCGCTCGCATCACGGGGTCGAGCGCGCGCGCTTGGCTGGGGGCTCCGTCAGACCTGCCAAAACCAACTTCACAAGAGGCTCCGGCTCCAAGTCACACACGTGGCACTGCCGGGGCTCCGGTTTGAACTCCCGGAGCATCGTGGAAGCTCCTTGTTCCTAAGCAGCTTAGAGGCAAAGGCAGCATTTTGGAAGACTCCTCCTGTCCCCCACCAGCTTTTACACTTCGGTCGCTCGCCTCCCACACAGACCTGCTGTAATTTCACTTTTGTCACCGTAAATGAATGACGAAGCACCAAGCCACAGTTGTAGCGAACGCGCCTGCTGGGAAGAAGCGCGTCCCACGTACGAGTGAGCGCCCGGGCTCCGCGGCCTCGCCGCGGCAGCCTGCACCCAGAACGGCATCCGGATCCCACAGCATGCCAGGCTCATCCACTCACAGCTCCTGGAGCGTGTCTGCGGCTTTTCCAAGGAACAAGCAACTATAAAAGTGTTGGAATTTATATAGTTCTAAAAATCACAGTAAATCCAACATGAGGGAAGCTCGCCTTGTACTAGAAGCAACCAACAAGTTTCCAAACTCGACGTTAAAAGATGAACCTAAATCAGGCTGAGGACTCAGAAATCAGTGATGGGGCAGGAGGGGGAGAAAACTTGCCAATTTACTTTTCCTATCACTCATCTCACTGGGGACCCTTACTCAACTTTAGAAGAATCTATGTGTCTCCCAAATCCTGTGTCCTGCAGCTACTGCCACACAGGTTTTGGCTCTTGCAGGAGCACGACACGGAGACCATGCCACCAGGCACCAGCCAGGAGCTAGAGCCTCGCACTTGCGCACGGACACTGCCCAGCTTCCCCCGTTTCCGTCACGCCGGGGAGGGAATAAGCTCACCCAGCTGCACACCCAGCGTACGTGTTTTGCCACCGACACCAGCAGAAGGAAGACGGAGCTTTTTGCATGGCACACATGCAAGAGCATCCTTGGCTAAGTGACTGCGAACATCCCTGCCCTACTGACAGGTCTGGACTGGCACAGGGCCACCTTGGAGCCGTTTGACCACACCGGGAAGCTCCCTTGCACGCTGCCCAGTGCATTTGCATGCAGCAGGTGAGCGCGCAGCAAGAGGGGAAGGTGGCAGCTCTTGCTATCACAGGAGAAGGGACGAGAAAACAAAGCCAACAGGTCACTCAGGCTGCACTCACGGCGCAGTCCAGGACACGTTGCTCCCCCTTCGCTGTGCTTTGCAAAGGGCTCCAGGAAAGCAGCGTTAGCCTGCAAGCTTTTGGGGTCAGTGTGTCTCTTTGGTGCCTGGCACGGCTCCGAGCACACTGCCAGCTCGGTGCAAATAGGCACTAACGAGTGCCTGCCTTTTCCAGCGAGGGGGGAGCTGCCTTCCTGGGGCTATCACGGGCTGCTCTGCAAAGAGCTGTTCTCCCCACAAGAAAACAAAATAACAACAAAAAACATCCAGGCTCCCAGCAGTTCATGAGCAGATCATTGTCCATCAAAGGAAACATTGTTAAGGCTCAAGAGCAGCTTACGGCCTGCGGATAACTGATCCGAATGGATTTACTTCCCACCATTAAGGGCATGCAGCCACATAACGACCGCGGTCACCACAACTCCGTAACTTCCCAGAGGCAGCCTCGGATTAAGGGACACCGAAAGACCAGGGAAAAGAGGAGAGAAGAAGGGCAGACACACACCCTGCACAGCCACGGGCTGCTCTGCCACATTGCAAATAGGAAAGGGCAGGGGATGACGGTCAGGCTGGGCGCAGCATCACAGCGAAAACTCCTTTTGTTTTGGCCGTGGGAAACCTGAGAAAGGGCAAGGACAACTGGCACAGAATTAACCTTTTGCTTATTGAAAACAATTTTCTTTCTTCAGCTTCGTTTGGAGCAACGCATGCCAGTAACCAAATGGACATGTCTGCAGCACGATATGCAACAGCCTCTCCTTAAGTTAAGGAGGCTGTTCTCCACCAATAACGCGATTCATCAAAGTAAATCATACTCTCAAGAAAAAAAACATCATGCAAGAAACCCCACCAGAGGCTTCCTAGCAAGACAGACTTTGGTACTAACAGCTATTTCTCTGTACTGGCTAAACATCCCAATTCTGCAGTCTGAGCCTCAAATTCCAGGTTCTGCATGCGAGAAGTTGGTTGACTGTTTGCCCCTAGTATTTGACTGCAAAAATTCAAGCTCGGTTTAAGCCGTCCACGTAAACCCGAGCTGGGTGAAGCCGTCCAGACCCAGGACGCCAGCGCAGCCGTGCAGGCAGACGCGGCCGAGCCGCGCGGGCAGCGCAGCCCCCAGAGCCCGCGCAAGCCCCGCGGCCCCGCGCGAAGTTCGCGCGGGCCCTTCCCGGGCAGCGCAGCGGGGCGGGCGGGCGGCAGAGCCGCGGAGAGCGGCCCCGGGCGGGCACTCACCGTGCGCGGCGGCCTCCAGCAGCGCGGCGGCCCGCAGCAGGCAGTAGTAGCTCTCCATCTCCCCCGCCGAGGTGCCCCCCGGCGGCGCCGGCGCCGGGGCCGGGGCCAGGGCCATGCCCGCCCCGCGGCAGCCCCGCTCCGCCGCCCGCGCCGCCGCCCCGGGCCGCGCCGCCCGCCCAGGCCGGGGAGCGCGCGGGCGCCGCCGCCTCCCGCCCCGCCCCGGCGATCGACACCTCCTCCCTCTCCCGGCCCCGGCCCCTCTATTCTTCTCCCCTTCCCCCTCCCCCTTTTTTTTTCTTTTTTTTTTTTTCAATTTTCCTTTTTTTTTTTTTCCTTGCTTTTTGCACGGGGAGGGCCTGCCGCCCGCAGCGAGCACTTTGTGTTGAAGCTGCACGGTATCGCCGAGCCCCGGAGTGGGGGGACCCCATCCCGCAGCACACGTCAGCCCGCTGCCACAGCTCTGCCCCTGCCAAAGCACCCTGGTTCCCGGGTGCCTCCTCCTCCTCCTCACCCTTTCCCATCGCTGCGCAGCCATCGGCTCACACAAGTTTGCAACAGCAGCACATGTAGCCCTTAAACTGGCCCTTGAACCCCAAACGGAGCCCAGATGCTGCACAGGGGCTTGTCCAGGTCAGGAGTGTGTTGGCCCAGAGTTTACAGGCAGAGAGTGGTCCTTGTGCACGCAGAGATGCTCACGCTTTCACACCTTTTATATTTACTACTCACATCTGCAAAACTGCATGCTGGGTTTTAACTTTCTCTAAGGAAAAGATTTTTATTTGTCTTTTGCAAGCAGCACTCTAGCAGATTCTTAGAATAACATTTGAGAATTGCATTAAGCCATGCACCACAGCCAAAGCTGGGTCAATGTTCCTACACTGCCAGCCTGACCCACCGGCCCCAGCTGTCCGATCCCGAGGTTCAGACGACACCGGCTCCCTCTCAACAGGAGCCTGAGCTAGCCAGGAAGCCAGCACAGAGAAGTGGATGTTCCTGTTTTTCCAAAACAACCTTTTAATTATGCTGCTGTACTATTATAGCAGTCTTTATTTTTCCCTTGCACTTCAGCATTCAGAGCTATTAATTTATGTCTCCAACTCTAACAGTGGTAACATGAAAAACACACTGCGTTTTGGTCGCGTTCCTCCTTACACCTATGGAGAATTTTCCATGGAAAGACTGTGCGTTGAGTCAGTGCACTTTGTTCCTAACGCAGCTGATTCTCAACAGCTTAATGGCTTGAGCAGACAACTCAGGCTGGCCATAAAACGTGTCTCATGGGAGGGGAAGAGCTCGTGTGCCTTTACCCACCAAAAAACCTAACCCAGATACATAGTGGTAAGCTTTGAAAATAGCCATGTGCAAGACTACAGGCATGAAAAGACAGAAGCGCCGCATTCCTGCTCTCTCCTTATCGCAAGAAAGCTGCTTTTCCCTAAACTGCAACAGTTTATTGCAGCCGTGAGGCTTTTTCTTCCTCTGTCCCTGCCAAGAAGGATTCACTGTGGACAGTACTCACCTCTGCTGTGTGATAGCTACCCACTTACAACACTGATTTCAAGAAAAATAAAACTAAGCAATAGAAGATATTGCTACATTATGGCTAAGGTTTAGCAATCCTTTCATTTCCTACTCTCTCAGTATAATGAAAAACCTCACTGGGGCCAGAGCATCCAGGCCATGGAACCACAGCAGAAGGACTTGAAGGTCAGACATGGAAATGCAATAGATTTAAGGCTCAGGTGTGGCTTATATTAAGTCCCAAAAGGACCGTAAGAAGCAGGCTGCTGCTGGAGAGCTGTTTGCTCACCTGGAACACCTGTGCTGAGCTACAAGGAAAGAGCTGTTCACCGGAGAGCCCAGTCACTGGCCATGTCCCCATACTGCTGTATTCACGGATACCTTGGGTCGTAGATGGAAGGAAGTCCCAAAGCTGTCCGTGCTATCCCTGGCACGCCAAGGCCAAGGCACTGGAGGCAGACTCTGAGCAGGCTGCAGATCGTGGCTTACAGAGTTTTGGGAGCAGGGAGTGTGCAATACTCCTCACGCTGCAGTCTGGGTCTTCCTGCATTTCTTACCTGGGCTGTTGTTGGGCCTGACCAGCCCAATGCCAACAATGCGGCTTGGAGATCCTCCTGCCGTTTCAGCACAGGAGAATCAGCTTTCAGCCCCAAAACTTGCCTTCTGCTCAGATCGAAGTACACCCAGGCATGGCTCTTCTTCACTATCCTCCCCTTAAAACCCTGTGTTGCCACCCAGACCCTTGCATGGAAAGGCGAGCTGCTTGCGGCCCTGCTGCCGAGCGCTGCCCGCGGCGCCTCTCTCCAGAGAGGAGCATCGCTCTGCCTGCCCCAGGAGAGAGAAGCTGAGACGGAGCGAGCGAGGAGGCCGGAAACAAAAGGGCAACAAGGATTCCCAGAACTGCTGATACCTCTTTCTTCAAGGATTTCCCTCCTCAGACCCCACAAGATGTTGAGCGATGTGCAGGGCTCTCTGCGAGTGGTGTTCAAAGGGAAAGAGCCTCCTCGGGACTTGGAGCTTCCATCAACTGCAAAAGTCATGCCAGCTGCTGCAGCACCTCTGAGTGTTTTGGATTTGGTTGTTTTCTATTTTGTTACAATTCTTTATCCTTGGATCTTTGGGAGAAGAAGTCCAAGACTTTATATTATTTATATTATTTATAAATAATGAATGAAAACACACCTTTCACATAAAGGTTAGAAGCCTTTGACTGGCTTCTGACTGGCACTATGGTTTTAAGAAACCCCCCTTCAAAATTGCCCTTTGTCAGCCAAGTTTGCATGTTCTTTTTGAAGGAACTTCAAGACATTCACATCCTCCTGGCCTTATGGTCTCTTTTTTGAGATTGCTCTGAATGATCAATATTTATCCCAGCTATTTATCTCCAACATTTGATTATAATTTGGGGAAAACACAGCATGTTTCCAGTATCAGTTACCTCAGGTTTCCTCTCTGCAGCTTCTCAAAGCCGCTGCTTTCACACTGGATGTCCCCAAAAGCACAAGGCAGAGCTGCACTGGGAGCTCCAGCCCCTCACTCTACTTGGAGGCTCTGCTTGATCAGACATTTCCCTATGTGGCTAATGAATATGCACCTATTATCTCCTCTTCTGGATGACCAATGGTCCATCCAAGCCTTTCCTCAAAAATACCCTTCATGTTACAGGTGCTGGTACAAATATCTCCTGGCTAAATGGAGTCATTATCTGGGTCCAGAATGGGAACAGTGGCAGCAAAGTCCTCATACAGAAGAGCAGTTGAGCCCTGGCTGGTCTTTATGGTCTCCAGAGCCAGGCCGGGCAGCAGAACCGTGACGGATGAGAAGAAATCCTGGCCCTGCAGGAACCAGTTGAAGTTTGCTGTGTATTTCATCAGGACCCAGATCTTATTGCAGCAACTACGTCAAGGGAAAAAGGGGAAGGACTTGGTTACGCTCTCCCTCTTGTTGCTGAAGCTTGACTTACCTCACTGGCTGTTGTCATTGCCGGCATGAAAGGGGGGGACAAATAGAGGTGCTCACGTGTCCCTTCCCCACACCTATGAGTTTCTCCGTTCTAATATGAAGTGCTACATAGATAAGTGTTTAAGTGTCGTCTAAATGTTTAAGTGTTATTTGGTGCTTTCCAAAGCCTCTCATGATCCATGGGGGTCCTGCATCTCTGACACTTGCTGTCCATGGCAGAGGCAGCTCAGTGTAGAAACTGTTGCCCTTCTTCAGGGAATTTTCACTATCACTCAGCGTAGGCTATTAAGATTCTCAGTGCACGTATCTAGTTTCCACTAGTACAAGCTTCTTCTTAAAGGTTATAGTTTGTTTTAAATAGCACAGCCATCTGTCCTACAGGGGCTCATGGGAGCTGAATAAACTGAAGGAACCAAAGCAGAATTTTTCAAACTGATTGTTGTTTTTTTTTCTATGTGCATTACAAACCTACAGCCTTAAAAATAAACTTATCTACGTATTTTTCTTACATATTATACAAGAGCCTTGCTCTAACAGTTTCCTTATGTTGTTGGAATTTTATCAATGCAAACAGTTAACCTGTGTTGCACTGGCTCCAGGCATCCTACAAACCCCAGAACAATCCTCATCCCTGGAATTCTAGGTTTTGAACTGAAAAAACCCAGTTATTTATTACAGGCAGACCTGATACACAGAACCAACACATGGCAAAAAGAAAAAGAAAAAAAGAAATTGTTTGGAAGTTGAGCACGCAGACCTGCTTTTTATTTTAAGTTTTTTTTTGACATGCTTGCTAAATGCCCTCTTCAAGCAAAGCCGAGCTCCATGCTTCTGAAAGGTTCAGTCACTTAATGCATAGGACTTGCTTTCTTATTTTGACATTTGCAGGGAAATGGGTCTGGAGCGTATAAGCCAGGCAGGTGCAGCACCTATCACCAGCAAAATTGCTAATATCTTGCTTTAACCAACCAACCAAAACCCCCCAAAATCCACAGCACTGAGAAGCTACCTGAGAAAGGCTGCTCGCTATCAATGGGATGTACAGCAGGGAAATGAGTGTGGCCTTGTCAATTTAATCCAGTACACGGGGAAAATGCTGTCAGTCTTTGAAATACCCCCATATAAAAGCCTACATCATAATCCAAGGAAACAAGGCAAAGGTGTATATATATATTAATCAGAACAACATACCAAAGTTTATTGATTACTTCAAACAAAAGTTTCTGTAATGAAAAAAGAGCAAGTTGCATTCATAAAAGGTAACATTCACATTCAATCTCTTTTATATAAAGCAACATAAATGTATAAAATTGCATTTAAGTGAAAAAAATGTAAGGTCGCAGTCCATTTTTTTTTTTTGCAAGAAGCTGAAAAAACATATCTTCTCATTGCCTGTATATAATTTACATTATCTATATACTACATGGTGTTTTAAAAAAAAAAATCCATGGCTGGGAAATTGGATGAATAGAGCAATATTAGGTGCAGTTTTCAACTGTCAGTGTGTATACAAATTCAATTTTAAGCTTTCACGCAATCCCAAGTGATTATAATATTCTTATAATAATGATTAGTTTTTCTTTTTTTTTTGAAAAGTAGCAATGCCTATATCAAGTTTTCCATTATCACAAAAGCTTTTAGAGGGAATTGTAATTAATTTTCTTATCTTTCAGAGTCACTAACCAGTGATTAAACTCCAATGAGTTAGCAAAAGCCCTAGCCTTTTTCCTTCAAGTTTTTCCACCGATAAGCCTGTACTGACCTGTTGGCTCCCTGAAGAGCACTGCAACAGTGCAGCTTGTATTGTTTTTGTATAGGAACAACAATCACAGTATTACTGTATAATCACCGCCACCCTCGCATCCTGCCAGATGATATTTTACAGCCACTATCACCACTTTTCCCGTCCTCCTCTAAGCCCAGATTTGGTCTCCCGTTTCCTTGCATTTCACAAAGCATCTGCAGCACCAGAAACTTCCCTTCTGCTGCTTTCGAATGAGGACAACAAGGCTGTCCTGGTGCCACTGAAAGAGCTGGAGAGCCAAATGCAAGAAAACGTGTGTTTCCAATAAGAGTTGGCATTCGAGACATCTCATGTTAACCCCAACCCACGTTTCAGCAGCTCGCACGTGCCTTGGGTTTAAACATACAGCTATGGCAAATGGTTCAGCTCCGTGGCGATGCTGCATGCTTGCAAACGGGAAGGAAAAAGATTTGGCTTGCAGAAGCCTCGTCTTGCGCCGGGCTGCGGAATTTAGCCCACGTAAGCACCTTCAGGAGGACAGTTCATACATAGCAAAACATTGCAAGCTTCATCCTGCTCCCCACACATAACATCATTGACAAAACCATGGGAGGAGAGTTTGTCCCTCGACGTGGAACACAATGCAGAACAAATCAAGAAGCAGGTTGCCAGACTCGGGACGATCTGGGCTTGGAATGGTTTTGAATCACAGGAATTACGCCTTTCAGTGCCCACTTTTTAAAGGTTATGTAAACAGAAGACAGCAAGTACGTATTTAAGGAGAAAGGTTAGATTTTGGCATATAGAGCGCGTCTTCCTCGCATTCAGCGCACGCTTCGTCTGGAGGCACCACAGTTTAGGGATAAGTTGTTGAGAGCTGGCCAAGGGCTGCAGGGTGGATTCTAGATCCACGGATGAGCTAGAGAAGGGAGCGGCAGGAGCTCTGCCCGGGGCAGACATGCTGGAAGCTCTCGACTCGCATGCGGCAAGGAGTTGAGCCACCGACACAGGGACACAGCGCAGGGCGTGCAGGACCGTCCCACGTCCATCCGCCACACAGCCGGGTGAAGGGGATGCTCCATCTAGTCCCCGTTTGCTGTTGCTCCATGTGGAAATGAAACAGAGCCGAGGACGAACCCAGTGGAGCCAGACCCGACCGCGGCACGGAGCTTGGCGTCCCTCCAGAGCTGGACGTGGTTTCTCATCATGGCATCTCCTGCCACGCAGATGGTACCGAGCAGGGCAAAGGGAAGTCAGCATGAGGGCAAACCTTCACATCGCGGCACACAAGCTGCTCCCGTGACCCTTTAGGATTCAAAACAATGTTAACAGCTGCATTTTTCATATCTGAAGTATTAGAGAGCAGAGGTTCAGGCATCCCAGCTCTCTGCTATGCACATGTGATATTTACAACCCAAAAAGAAACAAGTCTTAGTAAAGGTGGGTTTAAAAAGGACATGCCAATTTAAAAACCAAGTAAAGTATAAAATGAATGAGATCAGACTAATGTATTCCTTTTATTTTTGTATGACTATTTTTTTTCTTAGTGCAAATAACTGCAGATGCAGTCTACAGCCTGCATGAGGCCAGGCACAGCCCATGTCTGGGGAGTCGAGAGCAGCACTGGGAAACACAAAGGAAAACCACCATTTCCTCTCCTTCCTCCAGGAAGGAGCCCATCGGCACACACAGCTCCACAAGGACCTCCACACATCTCCAACCGTGCCGGTTGCCGGAGGGAGGACATCAGCGGGCCCCACTGGTGAGGGCATCTCCAGGCTGTGCCAATGTGCCCATCGGGACCCAGCACCGGAGGTGGCAGCCACCCACGGAGCCAGATGCAGATCCAGCGCTGGACGCGCTCCCATGCCGGACCCAGCTCTTCCCATGGAGCCCTCGGGCAGCTGGACAGGACCAGAG